>NC_070578.1:34527215-34849715 GCF_027409825.1 Scomber japonicus
TGAAACCATTAAAACCATAAAACAGTTCTAAAACTCTCCAATTAACTCTGATTTTTTAATAATACTACCTTGAAGACAAATTCTGAAGATTCTGAGATCAGATTTGAACGAATAAATAAACGAACATAGGCGCCGACTCATGCAGAGTGTTTTTTTCAGTCACTGTGATCTATAAAGAAAGTTCCTTATATCACAGATGGGTAACGCTAACAGGCCAATTAAAAAACATAGACACTAGTTTGATCCTCACAAATCAAAAAGGTCTCAATTTGCTATGTCCTTTTTACTGCTTCCTGTTAGAGTGGTCTTATTTATCCTTTCTGTGACATAAAAATACATCACTTAATAAAGTTAACTTCTCATAAAAAAAAGATTTCAATAAGTCCCCTCCATAAAAAAAGGTGCAACTAAGTAATAGAAAAAATTCAGGCTTATACTTTTGAGGTGATTTTAACCCAGAATATAAATGAGTTGCTTCATAAACAAAAGTGTAAAGCTGTGTATTACTACTGTTGAGATCAAAGTGGTGTTATATTAAATCTTAAATAAGTGTAAATTATTTTGATTGTATTACATTTTCATTTCCAGGGGTCCATATATATACAAATATCCAAGCTCTAGACTCATGCGCTCAATACATTCATCTCACAAGCTGCATATTTTGGTGTGTTATTATCATTGTGCAGCTCTAAAATGTTAGTAGTACATGTATACCTAACACTGAGCATGGACCAGGAGTGGAAAGAGAGCGAGAGAGCAAGAGAGAGAGTGAGACAGAGAGAGAGAGAGAGGGGAAAAAAAAGATAAGTGGAGAGGAAAAAATACTCTCTCCATTCAGACAGTCAGAGAGGTTACAACCACATCTGACGGCTCTGCTTGACCCCAGCAGACCACCGTCCATCTCTCGCAGACGGTGGGCGGCTGGGAGAAGCCGAAAAAAAAGAAAAGAAAAAAGGCATGAACCTGAACTAAATAGAAAAAGAAGAACATCTATCACAATTCTCATCCCCTCATCTTTCAACTTCGGCTGTGCCCTTTTCGCTCCACTGTCGGGGTGATTTGTCCTGGCTCCCTTTCGCCATCACAAAACTGACTCGCTGCTTTATTCCGGCCGATTGAGCACTCAACGAGAGGGTCTGGCCTTCATCACCCTTCCCCTCTCTCTATATATATTTCTTTTCTTCCCCCTACTGTCTTTTTTTTTTTCTTGTTCCCGTCTTCCTTCCTTTCCGTCTCTGCTCTGTAGGTGCTGTATAGTCTAATCGGCAGGCTGATTTATGTGTAGCGTAAACTGAACCATAGCTAGAGGTGCTGCAGCAGCCCCCCCCTCCTACCCCAACCCTAACTCCCCCCCCCCTCCAGTTGCAGCAAACATGACCCAGGCAGTCGAGGTATTTGCATTGCTGTGAGATTTATTTTTCTGTCGAGTTGCAACCCCACCTCTCCTGGTTCCTGTCAACACAGATAGAATCTGAAGTGAAAAGTGAAAATTGAACCTCCGCACACTGAAACTGACATTACTGGAACTTTAGACCGCGTTTGGCCCGCAGCTTACTCGGGTTTCGCTTGGCAAAAATCACACACACACACACACACACACACACACACACACACACACGTACGATAAATACATACAGGTCACATGACTAACTATCATATATTAAAGTCAACATATCAAAAAAAAGGACACAACACCAATAATCTACTACACAAAATATACCAAAAAACATTAAAAAGGTCAAAACTATTCTTTTTTAAAGGGGTGTGTTTTTATACGGATGAGAATTGATAAGATTTTATTGATCGCCTTTATCGATACTGCTTATCTGTGCGATTCTTTATAGATTTCCTTATCGATTCCTGATCAATTGTGTGGAAAAAAGTTGGGTAATTATTTTGTCTTTAAATAAACAAAACGCTTGCAAACGCTGATGAACTACGAGATAGCTGAAGATAACTTTAGTAGATTTTAGATAGTTTGGAAGCTGCTCTGCCCTCACAGATGAGTCCTGAGCATCAATCAATAATCAATCAATCTTATCTTTATTTATATAGCTCCAAATCAAGCCACTTTTCACACAGAGCAGGTCCAGACTGTTCTCTTTAATTTCATTTAAGAGGAAAAAAAGGAATTGGTAAACTCAGACAATTAGGAACCAGATCTAAACTGGAACAAATTCTCACTTCCCATCCATAATTCTGTATAGTAGATTATTGGTGTTGATTGTGATGGATGGTTGGTCATGTGACCTGAATGTATTAATCCCACTTGTGTTGTTGTGTGTAATTTTGCTGATGAAGCTGCAGGCGAAAACGCGTCGTTAAGTAAAGTCACAGTAAAGTCAGTTCAGTGTGCAGGTTGGTTAATTTCCACTTTTCGATTAAGGTTCCTGCAAACGTCCACAAGGAGCAATCTGTGCAGAGATATACTCTTCTTTTAATTTTATTTTGGTGAGCAGAATGAGCTTTTTTTCGATTGTTTCCTCTTTAACACTTTATTTTTGGGCTTTTTTGTCTTTGTTTATACAGTGACTGGCATAGAGGCCAACAGGAAACAGGGAGGGGTGGGTGGCTGGGTGGGGGGCTGCAGCACAGATCAGATTGGCCAGATTAAAACCAGGGATGCTGCTTTGTTTAACACTTTCAATCATATTTTAAAAGGTATTTTCTATTTTGCCATGTGTTGCTTTCATATTCAGTCTTGATGCATTTTATGTTTTATGTAAATCACTTTGGATTACCTCGTTGCTATAGTATTTAGCCTGTGTTGATCTGCTGTGGTGGGAAGGTTTAGATCTCATTTGAATACAACACTTAAATTCAAATTGGCTATTTTCATCCTGCAGCAGACCTTTAAAAGTGTGGCATCATGATGAGTGGGCTAATTAATTTATTCTGACAATTCTTCACTCTTTCTTTCATATTATTTGGCTCACATTGTGCTGTCAAGATGATGATTTGCAATATTTTATGAACCCAATTCTGCGCTGTGCTACTGTATCGTGTTGTTTTGGGGATTTTCTTTCTTTCTTTTTTTTTGTTTTGTTGTTGTAGTTGCTGAGAATGCGGCCCCCCCGCTGTAAACACTTCCCCGCGGCTACCAGCTGAACACAGTTTCATTGACTGAAAGCACAGATGTTCGGATTGATCACAGTCAGCAATCACTTGCTTTCTTAGAGATGAAGGAAGTCTGTGTGTGAACGTGGATGTTATTCAGTCTCAAAACACTAGTCTGAAATTGGTTTTGACATCAACTTTGGGCAAAAAAAAAAAAAAGACAAGAAAAAACACAAAACAAAAAACAATTGTACCACAGTCTGACCTTTTTATGATGAATGTGCAGTGCTGGGTAGTACTTAAGTCGTGCATTGCTCATCAGAATATGCTAGATTATGATTAGAAATCCACACATTTACAATCCATTACTTCTTGCATTGTGATAAAATTAAACCTATAACAGAGTGTTTAGCTTTATATAGAACATTAAGCGCAGAGATATATCTAAATGTAGTGACTTCATGGAGGAAGTTTGCTTTAGTTTAACCCTTTCATGCATGAATTATGATAACCTCAGTCAGGATTTTTGTTTTTATTTCTCTTTAGACATGAAAACATTGAACACTAACATTAACTTTTTGAAGTGGTAGTGTATGGGATGATACATTAGTGTCCATTGTGGTGCCTGAAGTGCAACTAAGCCATCAAAATCCATGAATATATCAAACAACAGCTTTTTGAATAGTTTAGTTTAGTTTATTTGGATCCCCATTAGCTGTTACCTAGGCAACAGCTACTCTTCCTGGGGTCCATGTTAAATAGCTGTCCACTGAAGTGACCACTATGCGTGAAAGGGCTGATATTTGAGTACATGATGATAAAATAGCTCCGTCATTTAGTTTTAGTGATCTGCAGGTGAAAAGATTAAAGTGGGACACGTAATTGAAATCTGAAAGTTTAGAGATCTACTTGTACATGACATATTTTTTTGATTAGCATGTAGCAGATTTTACAGGATTATATTGATGCATTTCTTATGGAGAACTTTCACCAAATGTGACGTCATTTCCAGACACTACACTATCTTAATGCGCAGGTTTATAATGAGATGCACTGGATTAGTCTAACAAGATAGCAAAAGGCCAACAGAGGTGAGCTGATAGCTTCTCCTATAAGCGTATGGTGCTTATTCCTCTACTCTATAGAGCTCTCTGGCTAAGTAATGGCAAAGTTTATACTGTATGCAAAGAAGGTAAATTATTAACAATGCTGAATAAAGAACTAAATAAAACTTTAAATGATTTTGACTGGTAAGTGAAAGAAGAGATGTGAGTGCACTGCCCAATTCTACACTGATTAAGTTCTTAATTGGAAATAAAACTAATAGAATTTAAAATACACTAGAATAAAAAAAATTGTCAAGATGTGCAGGCTCAATACAGATAAATAAAATAAATCCACCACCGCCATATAAAGTGTGTGCGTTTGTGTGTGTGTGAGAATGAGTGTTCCCTAATACTGAAAATGAAAGAATCATGGTTCCCCCGGTCTATAGGTTTCATTCCCGCTGCTCTAAATTAGCTCTTGTCGCATCTCAGGATCATAAATTCCAGTCTAACCTTATATGAGAGCGCCGTCTCTCAGTCCCCCAGCACTCTAACTGGATCATGCATCCATTTACACACACACACACACACACACACACACACGTTACCCAAAGCGAATCTTTCTCTCCACAACCACCACCAGGCGGGGAAAAGGTGGGGAAAACATAATTACCATCAAACAACTCCATCTCCATTACTCTACTGGGAATTTTCTACTGCTTTTTATTGCCACCGTGATACATCTTACAGAGGGAATGTGGAGAGGTACACCTAGATTTATATATGTTTTTAACTCTTCCCTCCCCGCTAACTGGGGTATGAAAGAGAGATAAAAACAATCCTACGTGGAGAAGATGAACTGTGTGTGTGTGTGTGTGTGTGTGTGTGTGTGGAGGCGTGTTATGTCGAGAAGGCAGATTTGAATTAGTGTTAAGATTAAAAGAAACATTTCATTCAGTATGGAGGTGTGTTTTTTTCTTTCTTTCCACACAGCGAGACACTAAAAATACACTCTGGAACAAGAGATGAATGTAAAATCATATTCTACATGACATCACGTAAATTAAAGAGATGACTGTATAAGAAAATTAAATTGTCATTCCCTCATCTCGTCTCCCTGTCTCCACAAATTAATACTTGAGGAAATACTGGTGGAGCCAAATTAACACGTTTTCCAATTAGCAGAAGAAGCTGTGGGTGTGAGTGCTTGTAAAAACATACAGACACTTGATGTTTACATTATGTTGGAAAAAGAAAGATGGTGGTAAAAGAGGTGGATCTAAGGAAAATATATAGATCTGAAATTAAGTTTTGGTGGTTTAACTCTTTAAACTTGCAAAGAAAAGTAAAAAAAAAAAAAATCCATAACAAATAAAATGTCATAGGCTGCGTTCACACTGCAGAAATCTGATTTTTAGGCCTGACTGTCCACACTGTTTTTAGCAAATCGGATTTGGCTCTGTTCAGACTGGGCCACATTAATGACCAATCTGACAGGTTGCCGTGGTAAAGTTGCCATAGCGGAGGCATCATCTAGCGTGTTTTGTGTGATGTCATACAATTGAGACAGCGACAGCAAAAACAAACCCTCGAGCTTCGCTTGAACCGAGCCATCTCCCCAAAGATTAAGAATATGGTTTGGTCCTCTGTCCATGGACTGATGTTTTCGACATCCTCCACTGCCTCCAGTGTTATCACCTAGCAACAACTCGAAGAAGTGCGAGTCCTATATCGCATAGAGAGACGTAGAGAGACGTCACGGAGCCATAATGTCTCAGATAATTATTGTTTGTTTATCTGAAACTTGCTCAGTAACACATTATAATCTGATTTAACTTCACTGCAAACCCAACCTAACATTTAGTGATGGTTTGTCTATAAACTTATTCTTTTTAAGGATCGATTCAACTATACTCATGAACTCATTAACAGTCCCCCCCCCCCCCCCCCCCCATTTTACGTAAAGCTGCACTAAATTATAGTTTTATATTAACAATAGATCAAAAGGAAACTGTATAGACAATGTGAAAGGTGTCACTCACAAGTAGGGCTGGGTATCATTTTAAATAATAACAATACCAGCACCAATCCATGTACCCTAAAAGTGATACCCATACCAATTGATACTTCATTCGATATGAATAGAAGCATTAGATTGCATAAAACCACATCTATGTGATTTGATTTTCACACAAATACATGTTGAAAGTCTTCATATTATTAAATATTTATTCATTAAAGAACGCTTGTTTAGTTTAGTTTAGTTTATTTGGATCCCCATTAGCTGTTACCCAGGCAACAGCTACTCTTCCTGGGGCTTGTGTTGATTGGCTGTGAATAATAGTCATATTTTGTATCTCTGGGTGCAAAAAGGATCGATTGCAGGACAGGTATCGTTTGACGGGAGATGTTTCCATGCTGCTTAGTATCGATTCATTTCAGTTGATACCTTTTAAAGATATTGAGTACCGATACCCAGCTTTAGTCACCACAAACTACAAACACATCATTTCAATAAGCTCAATATTTAGTGATCGCCTTTCTGTGAGTTTATTCTTCTTCCACTGTTTTCTACATTGGTCTATTTCAGTAAATCTGCATTATATTATAGTTTTATTGGATCAAAAGAAAACTGTATAGATAATGCAAAAGTAAAAGTAAGAAATGCAACAGAAACTCATCTTCTCTCAGTTCCACACAGAGCGTTTTAGCATCTTCTGGTTTTGGTTTCACAGCATACAAAGCTTTCCTCTTTTTCACTTCAGTCTCTCCACTCTTTTTGTGTGCTGCAGCTGGCAGCTATTTAAAGTGACGCCGCTCCTACCTGCCCGTCAGCGAAGTTAACAACCAGCTGGTGAAACACGGGCGGAGGAATTAGCGGCTTCTTTAGCTGCTAAATGGAGCCTCCAGCAGCTCAGGTGAAGGAGGATGTTTACAGGTTTATGATTTCTTAAGTTGGAGATATTTGATGAGAGGCAGCATTGTTGTAAGAAAACAGTAAAAAGACAAGAGAGAAGACAAGAGTCTACTTCTATATTTGCATCTGTTGAGAGGGATTATTTTAAATCTCACCCGTCAATCCAAAGAAAAACTCTCAGCTACACTACGACTGTTTACTCATAACATCTACCGCGATGTAAAAACAGGAAGTGGGTAAAAACCACCAACTATCAGCTCTCATTCTTAAACACATATTATCATCTCCTGTTACACACACACACACACTCATACACACACACACACACACACGGAGCAGCTCCAGAGGCCTTTGGGAGCAGCAGCAGATCAGAGTCAGCGCTCTACCATCAGACAGGCTGGGTCAGGGAAAGCTCGTTCCTCCGTATCGATCTCCGATGATCTCGTCCAACAGGCCAAACAGTAGTCGATGGCCCGGACAAGCCACTGCCTCCTCCTGAGGCTGAGAGGAGCACGCAGACGAGCATAAACACAGTACTGGGGGGTTTTTTTTAACAGATGTTTTAGATTTGCAGTAAAAAAAAAAAACCTCCTCCGATTAAACTCTGACTGCAATCCCAGTTCTTCTATATTCTAGTAAATACAGAGTCCTGCTTCTGATTATCAGCAAATAATCTGAGAAGAAAATGAAACTAAAAATCTGTTGTTTATTTTCAGTAGGTTCAGCTGATTGAGTTATTTATCATATTTAGCTGTTTTGTATTTTGTGATGCATTTGTTAAGCTTTACCAGCACCTTAAGATGTTATAGTGCTCTAAACTACCTAAATGATGTTTAATGAGAGTGTTATATAGACGGGACACAGCAGCAGTTTACTATGATTATAATGTATAATGTGTATGTACAGTATGTGTAGTATGTAAGTATGTCCGATATACAGTATGTATGTTTAGTATATAGTAGGGCTTCGATTTTTATATTAATCGCGATTTTTTTCTGGTGATTTTCATTTATTTATTTTTTTTGATAAGATGTTGGCGGATAAGAATGTTTTTTGTGAGGGCAGGTGCACAGTTTTAAAAATAAATCTCACAAACTGATGTGATGTGTGTATTGTTTTTGGTAAATATGATTTATGATGTATTATTCAAGTGTTTGGGTCAACCTGTTCTTGTTTGAGGAAAGAAAATCACAATAATTGAAATATAAAATAGCAATACTTAGCAATCGAATCACAATACTTGTTTAATCAGAATCGCAATTTAAATCGAATCGGGACCCAAAAACCGTTAGAGAATCGAATCGGCACAAAAGCATTTCGGCCCAGCCCTATTATATATATATATATAATAGTATGTATAGTATGTATGTACAGTATGTATTTATGTATGTTACTGTATAGAAGTCTGTCTGTATGTTATATAGTATGTATGTAGTTTATGCATGAATGTAGTGTATGTATATTACTGTATGTTTGTCTGTCTGTATTGTATAGTATGTATGTATGTAGTGTATGTATGTATAGTGTGTATCTATGTATGTACAGTATATTGTGTATGTATGCTACACACAGTTTTGTATTTATCAAAACTCTTTTTTTCTTTTCTTACTTGAGACTTGAATCATTTCCTGCCTTCTTTCAACTTCTTTTGCATGTCTCTTTTCTCTGCCTACATCAACAGGGACAAAAAACCAGCCTTGGAGAAGATATTAAGCCTTTCACATTTACCTGCGTCTCCTTCATCAGAGTCCGTTCTGAATGTAAGGCTCAGACCGGCGCTGTAAAAAAGCTACACGACACAAAACGGCCTCCACTTCCTCCGCCTTCAGACTGCAGACAGCCGTCTGTCCTTCAGACGCCGCAAACAACAACGACACGATTAAAATGTTTTCAGCATCTTAAAAAGCCTCCAAAACTTTAGAAATACCAACTTTTACAGTTCACAAGACGATACTTTGTGTTTTCAAGACCAGTCAAAAGTCAGGAGATAGAAGCTGTAGAAATATCATCTCTATTAGGATTTGACCAATACAAGGATATTGGGACACTGTGCTGCTGCTTCTTAATTATGACTCATTACCATTTCTGCTATTCTCCTATTATGACTTTCTTATGAGAATCTGAAATTACAGCTTAATTCTGATAATAAAAGGCTTATTTTTCTCAATACATTATAAATTCATATATTACAACCTCCCATCCCCCTTTTCTCAACAAGTGACCCCATTTACTTCTCCTTCATGTTCCACTGCTTTCTTTTCTTATGATTTTTTAAAAACATTTTTATCCTACCTTTGGCGTTTCCTCATTGCGGATTCATGAGAGTTATGATAGCATTTCCTCAGTTCTTGTGTTTTTTTTATTGAGTCATTATTTGTTTCTTGCTTGTTTTTTGTTTTTTTACTATGTAAAGCACTTTATGTTACATTACGGTTTATGAAAAGTGCAAATAAAGACTGATTGATTGATTGATTGATTGATTGATTAATCATTTTCTGCTCTCCTCGCCCCTCAGTGTGAGTACCAGGTGTGCATCTCTACGGATACGGAGGGGCCACAATGCCACATTAACGGTCATCGCGCTCCTGACTACAAGGGGTCATTTTCCACTTCGCTCTGCATTGATTCCCCATTATGGCCAATATCACTGTTCTCTCCCCTAGCTTAACAAAGAACACACACACACACACACACACACACACACAGACACACACACACAATGTAAGTGTCTGTGTTGATGGATAGAGCAGTCGGATAGAAAAGCTGACCAGTGTGTCCTCTGCATGGTGCCACGTGCTGTAATGGCAGAGAGGTGGAAGAAACGGGACACGTGTCTGCATATATGTGTGTGTGTGTGTGTGTGTGTTGAACCTTTGTGTGTGTGTTTATAGAGTGTTTGATGGGAATTATGGGCGCAGCACCTGGCAGCACTTTAAAGAGTCAAATTGGCAAAGTGAAGAACATAACTGTGACTCTCAAGACTTTTAAATCTTAAACTTTTCACTTTTAGAAAATGTAGTTTAAAAACTTAAATCTTTGACCTTTTAAAATCAAAAGTTGAATTTTCAGGATTATGGATTTGATTTAATCCTCTCTCCACACACACACACACACACACACACGCACACGCACACGCACACACACACACACACACACAAACACTTGTTGTATTAGCTGCAGGAATAACAATTTTAAACATCTTCTTCTTTTCCATTCAAATTAGCTGACTGACGGCTCTAGATGAAGAGAAATGAGACTTGTGGTTATTCCAAAGTTGTGTTATAGCTTAACCAGTTTGCTAACGTTAGCCACAGGTATGCCCACACTCATGAGTCACATGACGTTGATTAAAGTTCAGAATTGAAGGATGAGTGAATCATGCAGCCGAGGTTGGGACGTCTGCAGCGCCGCGTGCAGGCACGCTATGCTAACGCTAGCTAGTGGTTGATGAGTAAATCCTTCCAAATTCTTTCCTGCCTACTTGTCAAACCACAAACTTCTTTTTAGAAAAGATGCAGCGTGTGAAGGACTCTGAGTTGTTTAAAGGCTTTGACGGGCCGAGAGAGGAAAGTAACATAAAGAGTAATATAACACGTTGCTGATTGATAAGTAATCACTTTTACAATGAGTTATAGAGCCAGACCGATACATCAGTCAGCTGATATTATTGGCCGATATTGGCATATATGTTGTCCAACATACACCGACTTTTTTTATTTTATTTTACGTTATATAGGCAGCATTTTAAGTATATTTGATCCTTTTTTCTTAATTCAAGTTTAAAATAATCATTAAATTAAATTCCCAGTGAAGTTTACCGTTCACTGTCTAATACAGGCTTTATAAACATATTCTCTCTCTCTCTCTCTATATATATATATATATATATATATATATTATCGGCCGATTGTAATGGGACTCTTATTATTCATCTTCTCTGACCATGACACCACTTATGTTACATGAAATGCTGATTGAGTGAACATCATTGAACATTGAGTGAACATCATGTATGTTATAATCTACTGACTAACCATTGTCCTGATTGTACACACATTATGACGTGACTATTGTGCTTATATTATTCTGATGGTAGAACAAGGTCATCCTTTCACAAGATAATGTGTTGTATCTGCAGACGACTGAATAAACTCTCAGAAAGACAACGAACTTTGTGCTTCTTTATATAAAATCCTGCCAGAACACAATATATTGGAATCTGAATTTTTTTTATTCTCTAATATCGGTATTGGCATCGCCCCCAAAATCCCAGTATCGGTCGGGCCCTAATCAGTCATATGTAATCTGTACTTAATTGGAAATTTCAAGTAACTTGCCTAACACTGTTTAACATACAGAGCGAGCTGATGGAGAGTCGAGAAGCAGAGAAGCAGACTAGGGTTCAGGAGTGATTTGAGAAGTTTCTGTATTCGTTTTGGATACTTTTTCCAGCTGGGTCAGCGTCGTCCACAGTGGAGCCTCGCTGACTCTGACTGCAGCCACTGTCGTCTTTGGGGAAGCAAATCTTTGACTGCAACCTTTCAACTCTACGGGGGGCGAGTGTTTGATATTCAAAACACAGATTTTTTTTTTTAAAGAGGAGTACCACTTTAAGAGTGAGGGGTCAGAGTCTGAAACATTAAAAACACATCGAACTCAGTTTTCTTTTACACTTCTGGCATTTTTCTCTCAATTATTCACTCGTCAGACTAATAAGAGAATTAACTCTGTTTTCATGATGCTTAAATTAGACACAGTCTTGCTAGAAATATGATCCTCTCCTCCCAGCAGAAGAAATATCCCATCAAACAATTCACTGTACACCTTTTCAACATCAAACTACTTCCTGTTCCAGCTCAGTCTCATCCTCTCGCTTGTTTTTCACGGCTCTGCGGTGTGTTGTGTGTCTGTTGAGTGTTTGTGACAGTCCCAGATGCTGATTGATCTCACAATTCAACAGGAACTCCACTTCTTTGATCATTTCCTCCGACTGTCTCTCGGTTTCCTCTCGTCTGCGCGAGTTCACGAATTGGGAGTCGTAAATAAGTTCAAAAATAAGCCAGAAAAGTTTAAGTATTTTTCAACCCATGTAGAGACGTCACCACCAATTTGTGCCATCCAGAGTTAAATTCTTTTTCATTTTACTTTAAATGCAATCATACCGCCTCTACATTATACTTAAAGTTCAATCTAAACAAACTTTCAAACACTGTGCTCCTTGTTTCGGTTGTTCTGAGTCACCTGGTTCACTTTCCCCCCCGATCAAAAAGCAAAGGAAAAGAAAAAAAAAAGATTAAACACACACAGAGGAATTTAAATGTGTTAAAAAAATACACACCAGTGATGTGGGTGGCGCTTGATTTATGCACTTGGTGAGTGGGACTGTCAGACAGTGTGTGTGTGTGTGTGTGTGTGTGTGTGTGTGTGTGTGTGTGTGTGTGTGGTGTGTGTGTGTGTGTTTCAAAGTGTGTGAAACATGACTACATTAGAGAGACAGAAAGGTTTCAGAGTTGCTCTAAACTGGCGTCTGGAGGGTCCGGAGATGAAACTCTGATTGGTGGGGTTGAAACCACACAAACACGCACGCATGCACACACAGCCCAAAGCTCCCACCCGCAGCATGGGGCCAGAGGGAGGGGTCAAAGGTTAACTGAGCCAGGGTGTTAGGTCAGTGGGGTTAAATTGGACACTTTAGCACAGCAGTTGTGGGGTCAATTGGAGCAGCGGTAGAGGGGGTCATTGTGTGGTCCAGTTACTGGTTATGCGTGCAACATGTTTCGTGCCTTAGCCCCTCCCCCCTCCCACCACGCCACCCTCCACACACACACACACACACACACACACACGAAAACCTGTGTATGTCAGCAGCGCGTGTGTGTGTGTGTGTGTGAATGTGAAAGCAGCATGCTGATGAATGTGTGTTAAGCAGCTTAGTACCTAGCCAGTCGTTGAACTTCTTAACTTCGGAGGGCAGGCCCAGCTCGGTGAAGTCGCCCATGTGCAGCAGCACGTCGCCGTAAGGCATCTGGATGCCATCTGTACGCGAGTGTGTGTCCGACACACACACAAACCTGGTGTGTCCTGCTGGCTTGGGAGTGTCGTAGGGAATGGGGTCCACCCTGAAAACACACAGAGACAGAGAGAGAGAGAGAGAGCTGTTAAGGAAGGGAAGTGGATGATGAGAAGCTGATGGACATTTTCTTTTGTATAGAAGGAACAACAGCTTCAACAGAGCAAGATGATCAATGTTTTACCCGTTTTTATTGTGTTGAATTAACTGTTTCATATCAGTGCTACGTTATATTACACTGCAATCTGTCAATCACCTGAAACAACAAGAAACAATGGCAGGAAATACTCCAAACTTGCCGTTATCTTTGAGGAACGCTCAAGAATGTGACACAACCACACACACACACTTCAAATGAGAAAATGATACTGAAACTGGAAACAACAGTGTTCAGTGACTCATGTAAAAGTATAGAGTATATTTCCTTATTGAACCCATAAACAAGGCGGTATTTGAAAACAATTGGTTCAGCTGAGGTTTTCTACAGACGTCTTACTGCTGTCTCTAAATAAAACCTCCATCACCTCAGCGGTTACTTTCTCATAATCTCTCTCCAGTTTCTGACAAGTTAAAAATCACGCCCTCAAAAAAAAATCACACATGTGTTGCCATGTTTTCACCTACAAGGCCAAACTCTAAATCATTTTTCCAACAGTTGAATTTTCCACTCATTATCACTGATGTATAACCCTGCTTTTATTTTGCCATTTTTTATAATTGTGAACATCATTCCTCTGTAATAAAAAGCTTCAGTTCAAAGAATGTGCCCTTTTTTCCTTTTTGTGATATATAAAAAAAAAGGTGCATTCAAACAGAGGCATGTTTTTTTGGGGGGGTGGGTGTAGGGGGGGGGGGGGTGTATGCTAATTTCATACTAGATAACAGAAGGGGCACAGCTGAACACTGGAACCTTAAATAGATCATTTGTTGTGCAAAATAAATTACATGGTCTACAGAATAATACATGCAGCAGAGCAAAAAGCATCTCAAAAGAAAAAAAAAAAAAAAAAAAGAGAGAGGCATTACAGCAGTGAAATATGTGTAGCTCTGGTTGGGAAAACAACCAGCGCTCGGGTTGAGTTGTGCACACAAGGAGGGCAATGGCTGTTTTTGTGGCATCAGCTTGGCTAAAGAGATGGTGAATTAAGGCATGCCATGTCCTTTCTATCCATTATCTAAAGAAAAAAAAAAAACACTTAGACCCAAGTCTGGCTGCGGGAGAAAAAAAAAAAGCCTTTTATTCAGCCTTTTTGTTCAATGTAAGCACGTCTGTTAAAAAGGGAAGAAAAACCTGTACTTTTTTTCTGACTGAAAAGGGAAAAGAGGACAAAAAAAAGAGAGAAAAAAAGAAAAGAAAAATCATCTTGTCTGTAATTGAAGTCTACAATGTGCAATCCTCCAACACTCTGCCACTAGACCATTATTTCATTAGAAGGGATGTCACTCTGTCGACAACATCAGACACATAATCAACACCGCAATCTCCAACCTGACAAGAACACACACACACACACACACACACACACACACACACACTCCCATATACACACACACACACCAGTTAACTCGCATGTGTGCACAAACATGGTGCGGAAACAGAAACAAGAGGCAGACGGAAAAAAAAAATCCAAAAAAGGTTTCAACACTGGGAGAAGACGTCATTAACCGAGACAGAGAAAATAGGCACCTATGCACAAAAGAAAAATCTTATTGGGGAGGGAGGCGACGTCGCATTTGAGAGGCAATTTCTCCCCTCCTGTTTTCCTATTTCTGTGGCATATTGAGCAGAATATTGCCTGGGATCTGTTGTTTAGTTCTGTGTTTGTGAAAGATGTCATCTTGCCGAGGTCACGTTAATGGTAGGACGACAGAAGACAAGCTGGCCACCGTCTGTAAGTGTGTAAGCCAACATGTGCAGCCTGTTGTAGCCGCTGCCCGAAGTCCAGCCACCATCTGTAGTAGTCGTGGTGTGTGGTCAGTGTGTAGTAGTAGTAGTAGTAGTAGTAGGAGGGAGTGGGTGGGATGATATGGAGAAAACCTTCAATATATTAAGTGTTTTAATCCATGAGAAGCATTCAGAGCAGGTTTGATGCTCCTTGAAGTCTCTTAACACTCCTGTTGTCAAGGAGTCAAGGAAAGAAGGGAGGAAGGGAGAAAGAGGGAAGGAAAGGAGGAAGGTAGGAAGGAAAGGAGGAAGGAAGGAAGGAAGGGAGGAAGGAAAGGAAGGAAGGAAATGAGGAAGAAAGGAAGAAGGAAGGAAAGGAAGGAAGGAAGGAAAGGAAGGAAGGAAATGAGGAAGAAAGGGAGGGAGGAAGAAGCAAGGAAAGAAGGAAGGAAAAGAGGAAGGGAGGAAAGGAGGAAAAGTAAGGAAGGAAGGAGGAAGGAAGGGAGGAAGAAGGAAGGAAGGAAGGGAGGGAGGAAGGAAGGAAGAAAGGAAGGAAGGAAGGAAAGAGGGAAGGTAGGGGGGAGGGAAGGAAAGAAGGAAGGAAGGTAGGAGGGAGGGAGGAAGGAAGGAAAGAAGAAAGGAAAGGATGAAGGAAGGAAGGAAGGAAAGGAGGAAGGAAAAAATAAGGAAAGGAGGGAGGAAAAAGTACGGAAGGAAGGACAGGAGGAAGGAAAGAAGGAAGGAAGGGAGGGAGGAAGAAGGAAGGAAGAAGGAAGGAAAGAAGGAAAGAAGGGAGGAAAGAAGGAACAGTCCAAACAGATGGGGTCAATTCAACCCAGGAGGATGACACAAAGGTTAAACTTCTACTAGAGGGATCAAAACTGTTCACTACTACTCCAAAATCTCTGTTATATTGAATTGAGTTGAGATCTGGTGACCATGAATGCTGTATATCTAACATCCACCTCATTTTCATCATGCACCATTCATGCCTTGTATAGAAGCATCTGGACCCATCATGTTTCTCCACTCATGAATTCATGTTAATACTTTAATTGGTCACCAGTCTGCAGGCTGCATGGTCAGTCCATTCAGATTTAATGGAAATTCAATTGAGAACTATTTATAGACCAAATAACCAGAGTTGAATGCCTGGTTTTGAGCTAAACCAGTGAATTAAATACAATCATGGTACTTCATGTACTTCATCACATTGAACAAAAATCACATAGATCTAATTCGTCCTCTTGATTTACAACATTGTCCACAAAGATTTTATATATATCCATCTGCTTCTGTGGTTGTATGTCAGCTGGAACAACGCAGAAAATAAAATACTATATTCTGTTTTATTAGTTGGTATACTAAAAGAAAATAAACAGGAAATGATGCAATAAAGGCAACATCAGATATTAAACTGCATCTATCAAATGTCGCTACTTCTTCACAAAGTCAGCATAATGTTTGAAAATGATTTGATATTTATTTCTGTTTTCCAAAATTATACTTAATATAGTCCGTTTTTACAGTGTAAACTAAATCTGTTCGTCAATCGACAAGAAAGTGAATCAGCAATTCTTTGGCTTAAACTGGTTTATAAAGGTAAAAGCACTTTATTTATCACACAAACACTTGAACACTGAGATTTGATTAAACTGATTTATCATTTTGAGTCATTTTGTTAAAGAGAAAAAGTCAAATTTCTCTGATTCTCTGCTTTTCTTTTGTCTCCTATGACTGAAAACTGAATATCTTTTACAGCTGAAGATGTCACTTTGTGCTTTAGTGAAACAGCGATTGACATTTTTCAACATTTTCTGACATGATTTTCCACCATAGTAAGGAAGAGATTCATCGATAATGAAAATAATCGTTGCAGCTCTACACAGACATTCAAGACCTGCTTATTATAATTAGTATGTCTTCTGGTTTTGGGACACGCTGACTGACGGTCTGTTGTCTAGCCATTATTTTGTAGTCACCATCTGTGATCGCTGGCCTATAGTCACGTAAACCTGCAGCCTGCAGTTTGTAGCAGCTCCGTCCTTTGCAGCATCTGGAGGAGTCAGCTGTTATTTCTGCTTGAATGAATGAACTCAAACTCAAACTGCTCAAAATGTGACTCTGCTGCTTTACACTTAAGACTGAACAGAGCCTTCAAGTTTTGCTATCTAAAAAAATTCTTATCTGTGGATTTTAAGACCACACGATTCAGCCATTTTTAATGAGTATTTGCCATTACTGATCAGCTCCCAATCAATTGGTGCATGGCTTGTAGAGCGGATTTGTAATCTCATTAGTCTGTAATCATCCATGTGTAGCGTGTCTGTGCTCTATAGCTTGTAGCGTTATGCTTGCAGTTTTCAAAACACAGAATCTACTCTGCACACTGTAGCTTATAGCATCTGATTTTTAAGTCTACAAGCGATCGCTAGTCAATATTTGATAGTTATTGGTTCCTGTCCCTCCGTTAAAGCTCCTCCACTGCTTCACCCGGGAGAGTCACTGGAGCAGAACGAGGGTCTCAGTTAACTGAGCGAGCCCTGGACTCCACATCGAATACAAAATGAAAAAGTAGCTACAGAGATAATGATATTTACTATTGACTTTGTGCAGTAAATAAGTCTGTGTGCTGCTACACGCACACGCACACACACGCACACACACGCACACACACACACACACACACACACACACACACACGAACATGCAAACGCATTAACCTAAGCCAGCAGAGCAGCACATACATGGCTGTGAGGCCGCTGATTAGATTTGGTGCTCTGTGGTGCCTGGACGTCATGCAGCTTTACAGGATTCGACAGTTCTCGTCATGGAGGAAGGACGAACGCAAAACCACATGGGATGACAAAACACACACACACACACACACACATATATATATATATAGAGAGAGAGAGAGAGTATGCAGATATATGCACGCACACAAACGGGCATATTAAGACAAAGCCGGGAGAAAAACAACCTCCATCTCCTCCCCTTTCCTTTGAGATTTAATCCACCCTGAGAATGTAAGTAAATACCAGCAGCCCCTATCAATTAGAGCAGGTCTGGGCCAAGAAACCTTCATGATAGTACTGCATTGCTCTCTCTCTCTCTCTCTCTCTGTCTCTCTCTCTCTCTCTCTCACACACACACACACACACAAAGAGAGGGCCCCTGTCTTTCCTGTTAACATATGACTGTATAACAATCCAGAGGTTCATTAGTAATGTATACAGGAGTTCAGGAGTTCAGCAGTGCAGCAGAGGCCTCTGATCTATTGTAAACGAGACAGTGAAAATGAAAAAGTCTTCCTGCGCTCCGGCAGCAGGTAAAAGAATATTCTCCAGTGACAGACTGAACTGTGTTAGCATGAAGGTTCGTGTTAACATGTCTGAGCTTCGACGTGACATCAGAGGGAAGACTGCGGAGGGAAAAGAGTGTGGTGGTGGTGGTGGTGGTGGTGGGGGAAGAGAGAGAGCGAAAGAGAGAGAGAGAGAGGAGAAATGCTAATGCGCTCGAGGAGGGCAGGAGCACACACTCTGAAATCCGCCATGACATTGGAGCTGACACAAAACCGAGGTCTGTGGCTGCAGAAATATCTGCTCGATGAAGGAACGTCTGTGATCCTTCGACGGAGAAACCCGCCGTGCAAGCAATTAATCCTCACCTACAGCTCAAACGTTACGGCAAAAAATGGAGCTGCTTGAAGATTTTTAAGAAAATTGTTAATCACGTTCATTTGTCTCCATTTGAGGAAATAAGTCAGGTTTTTTTTTAATATCTTATTTTCACTATAATCACAACAAGCAGCATTTCTTGAGGAGACACCACTCAGACAATCTTGCTTTCATCCTTGGTGTCAGGCTTTTGTTCTGATAACATTGAAACCATTAAGCAATGATTCTTCCTGTCTGTCTTACATCGAGCTTTTCACTTTGTCTCTTCTGTCGGATTCTCATGTGGAGTTGCCGATCATAATGCTGCAGATTTAAAATGTTGTTACTGGTCAAATTTGACGAGGTCTCTTCATCAAACACTTCAATACCATTTTAATGATCTGACTATTAACAGAGACCGCAATAAAAAAAAAATCCATTAAAAAAAAGCCCTTAAGTATCCCATAAATCACACAAATAGCACACTTTTTAATACTAGTGCTAAAGTAAGACTAACAAGTTTGAACTTTAGAAATGTTGTCAGATTGGAATCGACGCAAAGTAGATGTGAAAAACGACCAGATCTTGGAAAACAGATGCGGTTATTGGATACGTGTGTCTGTGCAGATGAGACAGAAGCAGCAAGAGGAGTATAGAAGAAGAAAAAAAAAGAAATCAGGAGGAGAGAAGATAGAGGGGAGGGTGGGGAGTGCTGCTCTCTGATGTCTGTAGGAGGATATTTCATTTGACTGAGCGCACTTGGCTCCGTGGCCTTTTGGAAAAACACACAAGCAAAATGGGGTCAAAGTTCAGCTCCGAGCCTGCTCCTTCAAACGTGACACTTAACTGGCAGCAGATAAGAAGGTCGCCATTTCTGTCGCTCTCTGGCTTGCAGGGGGCTCTTTACGGACGCCACATAATCACTGTGATTGATTACGACGCTCCTTCTTCTTCTTCTTCTACTTCTCACTCGCCACACACACACACACACACACACACACACACTCACAAGTTTTTCACAGCAAAAAAAGAAAAAGAAAAAAAACAACTCCACGTCCAAAAAACAGACTGTTGCTGTTTGACTGCCCGGGCCAAAAAACTGTCTGGTCAAAGTGCTCTTATCTTAACTTCATAATATTAGTTACATTTAAAACACAGCTATCCATTTACTACAAGAGATAACTTCATGTATATGTCGAATGTATAAAAAAGTGAGTAAGGAAGATTAAAAGACAAAAACAGAGAGTCTAGGCACTAGGCAGGTGAGGCTGAAAATCCTACAGCACTGCCACTTAAGTTTATTACAGAGTTACATCTTCTCTTTTATTCTCAGTGATGTGTTTGGATGTGATGACATCGTCCTTGCAGCATTTTTCATTAACTTTTTTTTTACTAAAATATAGGCAATTTTAAAGATCTATGTGCTATTATTATAAGTAGAGCTGCAGAGGAACGCTCGGTTTCTCTGTTTGAGTTTGAAGTTGATCAAAAAGAAAAAGAATCTGCAACTAATTTGATGATAAATTCATCGTTTCAGTAATTTTTCAAAATAAAATGCCAACAATTTACTGGCTTTAAACTTCTCAAATGTGATGAAAAGCTGTTTTTCTTTGTTACATATGGCAGCAAACTGAATATCCTTTACTTTTGGACTGTAGGTTTATTTATTCATGTATTTTTCAGAGGATTTTTGCCTTTGTTAGATAGTTAGAAGTCGACAGGAAACAAGGGGAGAGAGAGAAATGGGTATAAAATGCGACTTGAATGAGGGATGTTGCAGATATTTCACAAATGCGCTGAAACCACTCGGCTACCAAAACGCTCCATTTTGGACTGTAAGTTGGACCAAACAAGCAAATTGGAGACATCTGAGCTCTATGAAATGAAATAAAACGAAAAGTAAGCTGATAACTTACTAGAGAAAGAAAATTTAAGCATTCAAGAGAAAAATACTTGAACTTTAAACCCTTATGTGACCATTCAACATGAGTATTAACCTGCTGCTATAACAGCCTCCGCTCTTCTGGTAAGGGTTTTTTTTTTTTTCCTTCTCCCCCCACAAGATTTTGGAAAGTCAGCTGCAGGGATTTACTCCCAATTCAACCACAGGAGCGTGAGCGAGCTCCAACGCTGAAGTTCTTCCAAACCAAACTGGGGAAATTTCTTTATTGGCCTGATTAAGATTAAGACTTCCCTTTCTTGACACTGATGAAGCCTTGCAGAAGAAAAAACGTAACCAAAAGTATGTAGACGGGGGATTTTACTTGTAGTGTAGTGTTGTAGCGTTTTCTGACAACTTAAGCAAAGGATTTTAAGTTTGCTTTTGTTCAGCCTCCTCAAGTCCAGCCGGGGGTTAATGGGGTCAACGACCTCCGAGCTGCCCACTTGTCTCAGACAGAAGCAGATGTCAATCACGGTTTGGCTATGATTTCCATCCATTTTTATACCTGCTGCCACCTGCTGCTGCTGAGGGATTCGCCTCCAGCCCCCCCCCCCCCCCTTCCTTTCTCACTCCTTCCTCCTTCCTGCTCCTTCATTGTTAATAGGGTCATCCCGCTAATGATTTCTCACCAATAAGCCCACCAGCGGTAAGCCAGCCACCTAAAACCTCTTCAGGGTCAAAAGAAAAAAGGAGGAAATGTGGGAATTGACTGCTAATCAACTAAAGCTGACCTGCCTACATGTGATAAACAGGATCAAGATCTTGTACAATGGCAATGGTAGGTTTCTCTCCTCTTCATCCAGTCTGTCCCCCCCCCCCCAGCCCCGAAGGAGAGAAGAGCAAAGTCTGAAACTGTCAAGACAAATAAAATTCACTGATTTTAACTGGATAACAACGGGTACAAATTCACACGCTGCATGCAGGATTCATGTAAAACGCCAGCTTGGATCACATTTAACTTTTTTTTTGCTTGAGCAATCTCGACAAACTAACTATTAATATTTTAAAATCGGGGAGGGGGGGGGCGGGGGTGTATTGTCTGAATGGATGTGAGCTTACAGGATATGAAATTCCTCAAAAGATCACTAGCAAACGACATTTCAGCGGGTACGTTGCTTCCAGGGTTTGACAAAAACGAGGATCACAGGACGATTTTCTGGGAACAAAAAAAACCCACCACATTCCCAGAAGTGATTTTTTTTTGCAGTAAATGTTTAATTTGCATCTGGTGCAGCGTCTTACAACTGAAAATATGCTGTTTAAAGCTAAAATCTGATTAGCTGAACTATTTTTAAATTGGAAAAATATCATTTAATACAGAACTTCACTAGTTCCCGCTTCTCAAATATGAAGATTTGCTGATTTTTATAGTATTTTGGTCTATTGTTCCCAGTGGAGCCAAAATAGCTTAATTGTGATCAAAATTAAAGATAGTGAAGGGCAAACATCCAACAAATGGACAATCAGTTAAAAAAAAAAGTTCAAGTTCGAGTCATTTTGTCTGAAATTGATCTTACTGAACTGAGCCAACAGGAAAGAAGACAGGCTTTGATGATCAGAACTAAAAAGAAATCACAGCAGCTGATAAAAGACTTTAAAATGAACCTTGTGTTTGATCAAGTCCTCGTCTAACTTCACAACACAAGGCTGAGAAAATGTGATGTTTGTGTGTCAGTGCCGCTAAAAAAGAACAACAATCTTTTTCTTTATTTTAAAGATAATTACAGCTGAACTGGAGACAAAATAGTAACAGGTCTTTCATGGAGCGAACACACACACACACACACACACACACACACACACACACACACACACACACACACACACACACACACACACACACACACACACACACACACACACACCGTCTTTATCGCTCTTTCAGGAGTAACATCAAAACACAATGCTCCCTATTTCCTCTGTCTATAACCTCTGCATCAGTTCCCCTCCCCCCCATCTCTCTCTGCCTCTCTTATAGACTCACACACACACACACACACACACACAAACACACCGCTCAATCATCCACGGTGCAATACCATTTCTCCGAGAGGAGCAGAGAGAGAGCGCCTCTCTTATCTTCTGCGTTTCAGCTGTCTGCACTAATTCAATAAACTTCAGAGGAACAAAATGAACACAGGAATAATGGTGTGTGTGTGTGTGTGTGTGTGTGTGTGTGTGTGTGTGTGTGTGTGTGTTGTGTGTGTGTGTGTGGGGATGGGGATGCACGAGGGAGTGGAGAAAGAGGCAAAAGGTGCGAAACGAGAACAAGCAAAACAAACAAAAAGGAAAAACCCGATAGGAAAAAAAAAAAGGGGGGGAGAAAAGAAACAGGCAAGATGCAGATAGAGAATGATGAAGAATGTTTGAGCCCAAATGTGAAAATGAGAAGAAGAAAAACATGAAAAAATAAAAAACACACTGCAAATAAGCATTCATTGATTTTAAAAAGGAAATATTTAAAAACTGCCTCCAACTAAACATCGAATATTAGTAGTAGTAATGGTAGTTAGTTCAAGTTATTAGTTAACATACTAAATTACAGAGAAATTTAAAAAAAACATCATAATGAGCCTTTAATATATAAATATACAGGCGTAAAATTGAGGCTCTGCTTAATGAAAAAGTAACAACAAAAGCAGAAAAATGGTTCTTAAACTGAACATTTAGTCATCACACGTTTAGGATATTAATTTCATTATTTAAATATATATATTTGGGGGGCTCCAGAAAATGTTTTAAGCTTCAAGGATAAGAATAAATGTTGGTAACACTGTGCTCCATTACAGAGAAATACAAAACCAGTGATAATGAGCCTTTAATATAGAAATTTAGCCGCTTGTTAACTTAACGACGAGCTAATGCGAAAAGCAGAGATGTGTTCAGGATGTGTTAGAACAAGCAGCAAGAAGACTGAACATTCAATTGATTTTAAATACAGTATAACATTACACAACCGTATGCACCTGTAATAACACGCTAGGTGGCTAACGTCAGGCTAACCTACATGTTTCAGATGATAAGTTGCGTTCGAGGTCGACGAATCACGTGGGAATCTTTGTGTGTCACCTTCTTGGGGTTCGTCCTTTACACGCTTTAAAACGATCCCACACTTTGGATGATTTCCTGCCCGTCACAGTCTAATAACTTTTACTAGCTTCATCATTTGCCTCAGCAGCCTGGTCTGGAGGGTCTTGAGGTTTTTTTTTTTTTTTAAACCTCCTTGCGTCTATGCACCAATGAAAACTTGGTATTCTCATATCGACGGTATACGGTTTTGGGGTCAGCTCTTGAAAATATGATGGTGCTTTGCCTTGAACGCACCCCCATTCCTTCCTCTCTTCCCCCCCTACTTCTACTCCCATTTGTTCAGCCTTCCTCCTCACCCCCCCCCTCCCCGTTACTCCCGCCATAATGGCCGAGTATGGCACACACAAAGCCTCCGTTACAATATCAGCACTGGAGAAACCTTCCGGCACTGCGCTGGGAAATAAATTGCTTCTGCTAATGCCCCTTTCATTACGGCACAGCCCTTAATTGTGCTGCTGACAGTCTGCCTGGCTGCAGGGCTGATGGGAGGAAGGCTGAGGAGACAGGCACGACCCCAACCCTCAGGGGCCAAAACACCAAATAGCAGAGAATAAAAAGTAGTGGTAGCGGTCTTCACCTGGACAGACTGAGAGAGACAGACTGGGTCAAAACCTCGTATGAGGCTGAATTGTGTATGAAACACCAGAGGGCATTTAATGCTACTTCGTCTGGATACCATCACACATGGACGGACATTTTTAAGGCTTTTCCATTAATGTAAGTTTAAGTTTATATATTTATGCAGCAGTTTCATACAGTAGCTGTAAGTCAAGGTGCTGCACACATAAGAAAAACATTTATAAAATACTTCAAATACATTGCACCAGTTTTTGGGTTTAGACTATATGCTGCTGTTGTAAGATTGAGGTTAAGGCTTCATATATTATTTCACTGACCCACAACCTGAAAGACACTTTAAATGCAATAACTATCAAATTAAACATTAATGTTAAGTGTAAATGAGCCCAGTACTGTGTGTGTTTCATGTGTGTAAATGCAGTAGATGCATGTAACGTGCAGAAATTAACTGCCGATGGCTCATAGATCCTATCTGTTACACAGCTGACTCCCTTAGCAGATAATCGTGGAGCTATTCTCACCTGAACAATTATTAAAACTTAATAGAGCGACATATTAACAGCCCTACAGCGAAGAATACAACAGATTAACTTCCACCATTGCTTACTTGCATTCTGCAATACTTAGCTTTGGCAGACATCAGCTAGCTTCAACTGAAAGACTCGGTTCAGTTTTTCGATCTTCTCAGTGGACATGTTTTGTAAAGGTAGCATTCAAACACTTCCTGTAGCTCTTTTCAGACAGTTTTCTTACACCCAGATTGTGTCTACATCCAATTAGGGACTGAAAAGCCAAAAAATCTACAAATTCTCACACAAGAGGGACCACATATTGAACCTCAATGTGCATCTACAGCACCAAGTATTGGTAGTTCTGCAATATTCTTTTGTTTGAGAACTTTATAAACATGAAAAATATGTTTAGATTTCTCAAAGCCTTACCCGCAATAAGAACATAATTTTGATAAATGATCATTAGTAATGTGAAGACAATAAAAGCAATGGTAGTAGCATTTATTCTTAATTTTGCTCAGCCAAAACTTAATGAAAGTTCAGGAAACTGCATCACTATAATTCATTTTAAGACAAAAAATGTAAGCTTTATTATAATGCTGTATCCAAGTATGGTGATAACTAAAATCTTAGATGATAGTGGCTACCAAATCAAAAGAATCCATCAATATTATTCGGATTGTTCTCTCAGCTGGCTCAGGATCCAGTTAAGGTGGATTTGCAGGTATAACAGTATTAGTATTAGTTGTTTATAATTACATGCATCTTCTCTGCTCAGTAAACAAATAACCATATACATGATCTGTGTGTAACATATGCTGCTTGTGATTCAACAGTTAAAAGGTTTCTTTCTGTACAAAAACCAAAACCAGATGATTAAATCAGCATTATATCTACCAATTAAAACATTAAGTTGCTGATTCTGTTAAAAAACCAGACACACTGATGGAAGTTTAATTATTAATAACCATTAATCTTCCATTAACGGGCTCCACCAACAGCTATATTCCAGCGAGATCAATTAAAATCCTCGTAGATGTTTGAGATTAAAAAAATGACAGAAAATGTTCAACGTTTAGTTTTTTTTTTTTCTAGCTGTGATTTCATGAAGCTAAAGAACGATCAACACTGCTTCTCTGATTGTAATTAAACCACTAATTCCTGCAGAACCTCACGGAGAAATTACGAAAGTGTCTGGCGTTGAAGCTTTCATGGAGTCAGGAGTAAAATAATGTGACTGTTGAAATGAGTCATTTGGATTATAAACCCGACACTGATTTCCAGCACAGGCTCGCTACACGCACTTTAAACTGCATAAGCGGCGGGCTTGTCATGTTGAGAAGTTGCAGGCTCGAGCCACTTTACCTCTATTTCAAATCGAGAGGTGGGGGGGAGAGGGGGATGGGGGGGGGGGGGTGACATCATCAGGAGATCATGCCCTGCGATGCCAGGCTCCAGGGAGGACGGAGGGCTCAGAGGCCAAAAATCTCAAAGACATCAAAAGGGCTTCAATCTCTAAAAACAGCAGACCTGTCCAATGTCAACTGTCACTTAACCCCCTCCTCCAACCCCCCCCCCCCTGCTTCCCTCTACCACCACTACCATCGTCCCGCCGGGCTCCAACAGCAGGTCAGGGGTGGAGAGGGAACTTAATCAAGGGTTCTCCTGTTACAAAAGCCCTTCCACTTCTGCCGTCGAGCGGCGGCGGCGGCCCGATGGAAACAAAAGGAAGCGAAATGGGACCGACTCTTTGTTCTCAGGAGGGCTGAAGCCTGACTGCAGCTCCTCCACTAACTGTTTGGGAGGAACGTAAAAGAACAGATAGCGAGGCGAGAGCTAGATAGAGAGAGTGAGCTAAACGTGAGGCTGCACTACTGAATGGTGTTTCTCTTATTTTTTAATGTGCCATTGATTGATAATCACATATAGCCATTTTTAAACCCTAAAAAAGTCCAATTGTGGTTCACAGATAGCCTGATACTTGTCATTTGGTTTCTACCTCATTACTCAGTCTGACATTGTGTGCATGTTAGCTGTTTTATGTTAGGTATGGGGGGGCCGGGGGCCGGGTTACTTTGCCCTCATTAGAGTCTGCTGGAGCACTCTCATTGACGTCCATGCAATCCATGCAACTAATGATTATTTTCATTATCGATTCATCTGTAGATTATTTGCTCAATTACACAATTAGCTGTTTCCTCGACTAAGTGTCAGAAAACAGGGGGAAATAGGTTAAGCATTGCTTCCTAAAGCCTGAGATGCAAAGAAAGCAGAAAGTCTTCTCCTATCAGAAGCTGCAATCAGAATTTTGGCTTTAAAAAAATGACTCAAAGTGATTAGCGATTCATTTCCTGTCAATAGTTTGAAATGGATTGAAGCACGGCAGCGTAAATGTGACGTCGCCGCTTTAATCCCGCCTTCAAAGCTCTGCCTGGCTTTAGCTGTTTTTCCAACCTATCTGACCTATTGGGATCAATGAAAAACATCGAAGATATTGGCAGCGATTCAAAGATCTGGAACGAGTCTTTGCATCACAACTGGCCAATCTCAATCATGTGACCCAAACACATAAAAGGTGGAAAACAAACCTCACATAAAAGAGCAATAGGCAACATTTAAAAAAAAAAAAAAGAAAGCGAACAGATGAGACCAGAAAATCCTCCAGAACATGTTTTACTTCTTAAAAATGGATCATCATCTGTCATCTGGACACAGTTTGGTTTTAAACCAGACGACCACAAACAAGAACAGACTCGGGACGCAGTTTACCTTCAGGTTGTAGCTGCACCACAAACTAATAAAATAAACTGTATTGTAACAATTACAGCAAAAAACCAGACTTTGGAGCTGCTGCTACTTTCAGAAACGAGTTCAAAGCCAAAAGTGAAAACAAATGTTTGGGCCTACAATGTGAAATTCAATAGCTCTGTTTCTTTAAACAAAGACAAATAAGTTATTTATAGTCGCGATGACAATATTTGGCAAAAAGAGAGAATAAGTGGAAGTAATGGAAACACAAGCGGAGCTCTGTCGACCCAAATGACACGGTCGCACCAGAGCAAAAACATGAAGAAAACGCTGCTCTACTTAAAAAAGAGGAACATTTAGTTCTCCTCTCGTTTGTGTTTCTATCTAAAAATCTATTAGCTGCGACTAATGGTGTGAAGAGAGGTTGAAAAAACTACAAATCTCTTGTCACATTTACATTTTCCTGCTATTAAATTGTCAGTTATCACAACGTTTTCGTCTTCCCCCCCTCCTCGCTGCTGAAAGGTTTAACGTACACACACACAGCATAATACGAGAAAAGACACAGGGTCCCTTCTTGGACCGAGTCGGCTAAAAATGGAAAATGGAATCACATGAGCAGAAAAGCTGCTATTACCAACACAGAGATGGAAATGTCTAGTTTAATTATCCTCCGAACACGCTGACCGGCTTCCTCTTGTCATGTGATCCTCCTCTCCAGTACACAAACTCGTTTATAAAAATGCTGATTTTTCACTGTGTACCTGTGTAATAGCTCTAATAGTGGAGCTGTTTCCTCTCCGCTCCTGTAAAACCCATAAGTCCATATAATTTCCTCCACTATATGCGGCAACTGTTCCATTATATTAAAAAAAAAGGAAATAAGTCACATTTAAAAAAAATCCTCAAGGAGTTCATTAATAAAAACCAAGACAGTGTTTTAAACAAATGTGTGAAGGCCATATTTCTCCTGGTGCTGCTTCCTTTACCAGTTTCTGTCAGAAATCTCCACGTGTATATGGATGCAGGCAGTGGCGGCAGCGGCAGCATTAAATGATTCATACTTACGAGCTCCTCAATTATTCAGAGGGTGGGAATAATTAACGAGGCATCTGGAGAAGGAGTTTGTTAAATGTGGAATATTTTTTCAGCATGCAGGACAAAAGAGGAGAGAGAGAGAGGAGGGAAAGGGGGGAGGTGGGGGTTTAAAAGAATTTCCATTTCACAGCGTTGAAATTAATGCATTTAGCTCAGGTGTCTTGAGTGAATGGTGCTTTGTAGAGTAAATAAAAGAAGAAAAAAAAAGGAAGAGATCATGTTAACACTATGTTCTCTAAAACTTCACTAACTTTATCAGGATGAAGAAGCGTGTCCTCCGTGTCATACAGTCATACATAATGTGTTTGAAATATACTAAAGCTAAGAAAATACTTGTTTGTAGCTGCTAGGTGTCAACAGATAAAACACAATGTTAACCCTTTCTACAGTACTTCTGCTTTATGTGATGTTTCCATTTTATTCACACTGAAGGAATGAATCTATGAATGGGTTGAAACTAGACGGAGACATTGATCAAACCATATTAGCTCATCACAGATATATTGCTATCAGTTTATAAGCTGTGACTTGTTAAATAATTAGCGTTTTATGTGTATTTGAGCTTTTTTCTTAATTTAAAGTTTTTATCAATGAATCAAATCCTTTTTTATATCCTATATAGCACCAAATCACAACAACTCATAACCAATAGTCAATGATCCAAAGATATTCAGTTTACTATCATGGTAGACAAACCAGAAAATAGTCATTTGTAGCTTATTATATTCAATTGAGAAGCTAGAACTCGATAATTTGGACATTTTTTCCATTGACTGTCAAAATAGTTGGTGAATCTAATTATCGTTGTAGCTCTATTCAGTCACTACAAGTCAAATTCTTCTTCTTTAACTCCATCAAATGTAAATTTGTAGCATCGAGAATAAAGAAGTAAAGTGGTAACTAAAGTCTGCATTCAATGCCTGGTCAGATTCGTTCTGCTTCATCTTTTCCCAGATGTTTGTGTTAAGATACAGAGAAGACTTTTCATTGATATTCCTCAGAGTAAGGAGCTATTGGGACGCACACTGAGCTATTGTACTGGCACCAAACCGAAGTATGAAAACGATACACCGAGAAAAAACACACACATCAAACCGCTAAAGAGAATCTCAGTCCAGCAGTTCTTCATGGGGCGTTTAAATCAAGACACAGGAAATATGCAGGTTTTCCAAAAAGACAGATTTGCAGCTTTTCAACACCTTGTCAACAAAACGACAAGTTGAATTTAAGGCCTTGTTCACACCTCACGTTCAACATCCATCCTGAGTGATCCCATCCCAAATGGACAGCTTTAAGTCGGATCTCCACTTCCTTTCTCTATATGCACATAAATATGTACATCATTTCCTTTTGCACGGACCAGCCATGCACTTCCTCTGCCCGGTCTGCCGGAAATTAAAAGAAGAAGTTTACAGAGAGCTTTGCAAACTCCAAACTCTTCGGCCCAAATGGAAATCAGGCAGCATGTTTCGTGTTTACTCCACCTGCCACAATCCATTCTTCTTCTTCTTTTTCTTCTTGTTTAGCACTTTAAGATGACACTGTTGGAGCATGATTAAGTACATACTTCCACTTATGCAGAGTCCTTCAATATGGCCCTGAACCACATTCACACTGCTGTTCATATGTGGCCCAGACTTCCTCCAAATGTGAGCGATCAAATCTGAATGCTTCCTCAATGTGTCTTGGCTGCATTCACACCTGCTCAGCTATCAACTTGTGATCGGATCTCCCAAGAGGAGGTGTGAACAAGTCCTAAAGACCAATTTAAAACCATCTTCTTGTTGTTTAGCAGCTGTTGGAGCATGATTAAGTATGTACCTCCAACTCATTCGGGCGTTGGTTGATTAAGAGTCCTTCAATGTAACCAAAGACCTCCAAATGTGGTCTGAACGATTGGATCTCAATGCCTCCTCAATGTATCTTGGCTGCATTCACACCTGCACAACTGTCCATTTGTGATCGGATCTCCCAAGATGCATTTTAATAGGAGGTGTGAACAGGCCCTAAAGACCCATTTAAAACCTTCTTCTTGTTGTTTAGCACTTCATAGTGAAGCTGTTGGAGCATCATTAAGTATGTACCTCCACTTATTGGGGCATTGGTTGATTAAGAGTCCTTCAATGTAACCCAAGACCTCCAATGTGGTCTGAACGACTGGATCTCAATGTATCTTGGGTACATTCACACCTCCACCAACGATGCAATGGTAGATCCTGAGATCAATTTAAAACCTTAAAAAAGCAAAAACAAATCTAGCACCAAAAGCAGACAGATTGTGGACAGTAATAAAGCTCACACAGCTTGTAACTCAATGGAGAGACACATTTTCGAAGATCTAGAAAACTTGGATCAAGTTATACAAGGATGCTCTCTTAGGCGCCATTACAAGTCCATCAAGAAAAACACCAGCACGTCTCTTTTAGCCAAAATACTGAAGTGAGGTTGTTCTAAAAGAAAAATGACCATTTGATTAGGGCTGGGCAATTAATCGAAAAATAATCAAAACCAACATTTAGAAGCTCTCTAATCAACTTAATCTTGCTCATGTCAATTAATCGTGGTGTTCACTGTTGCCATGACAGCAAAGGTTGCATATATTTAAGGAATTTGAAAACTTGTCTCCAGTGATCATTTTAACCCAAACCATGATCTTCACATAGTTCTAATCAAGTAAACTAGACATTAACCACAGCTTCCTTCCTCTTTTCCTTTCTTCCTTCCTCCTTCTTTCCTTCCTTCATTTTAACCCAAACCATGATCTTTACATAGTTCTAATCCAGTAAACTAGACACTAACCACAGCGTCACACCTTAAAACATCTTTATTTTCACTCCCTAAAGATTCTCATGTGTGAGGGCAGCAGTGGAAAATACTAAACTAAAGAAACTGTGAAAATACATCATTGTTCATCAAGGGTGGAGATAATCGTTCATTAATCGTAATCGAGGTTAAAAGTTCAATTAATCGTGATTTTGATTTTTGCCATAATCGCCCAGCTCTACATTTGATGCACATTTAGAGCAACAACAGGCTGCCTTTTCTACTACTTTGTCATTCCAGCGTTTAAGGTTTGAACAAATTAGCTTGATTTCCCTCTTGTGTACGTAAAAATGAGCATAACCAGTGTTGTTAAACCAGAATGTAGCTCTAATGACACAAACGTGGGTCCCATCAATGGACTTGCATCATGGGAAAAGTCAGTTTTCTCCATTGGCTTTGCAGAGTGCTCACATCCAGTGGGAATTAAATAAATTAACACTCTGAAGGCGTTAATGGTGTAATCCAGTTAAGTCATCGAGTGAGAAATGCCAACACATCTGCGATCAAGATCAACCACAAACGTCATCATCCCTGCACCGGATAATCTGGAGTCCTTGATTAACTCTGTGTGAGGATTTGGAGAGTTGGAAGTTTTTTTTTTCTTCTTCTCCTGCTGCTGCTGCTTTCATGTAGACGTTTCGCCTCTATTAAAAAAAGAAAACTGCTGAAGTTTATCGCCAACTGTTTTCATGATCTATTAAATGTTTCTGTTATTTATCAAGAAACTGGTTTCAGCTTCTTAACTGTGAGGATTTGGACTTTTGGGTCAGACAAAAAGGGACTTGAAGATGTCACCTTGAGGAATTGTGAAAAACTATGTGAGTGGCAGACTTTCCAATTCAATGAAAAAAAATTATTGTCAGATGATGAATTGGATTGAAAATAATAGTTGCAACCCTGCTAGGATTTTAATTCTGAGGAGAAAATGGAAATATAACAGGTAATTTTCCACTCAGAAGCTCTGAATACAGCTCTGGCAAATGAAATGCTGCAAGCAGTGAAGTCCAAAGTGTGTGTTTGATATACAGTTTGAATCTCAGGTAACCTTTTCAGGGAGTTAAGACAGGACACTTTAAAAACGTCTCTAGTCCTTAAATTCAAAACTTTTATCAGGACTGTTGGAGCTCAGAGAAGTGTCGAAACAGCGACCGCTCTCCAAGTTCACTTCAGAGTCCTTTTACCTTCACTCTGTCTGTCTGTCAGTATTTCGGGCCTTCCCCGCAGTCTGGCCCAGATCCTGCTCAAATTGGATTCGAAGCCATTAGTGTCCCAACTCGAAGCATATGTTCCAAGTTGCTGAGCATTTCATTTCACGAGATGCCGCCGTCGTCGTCGACAATGACGACGAGGAAGGGGGCTGAGGCAAGAAGGAAAAAAAACAAAAAAAACAGACGGCGTAGAAAAATAAACCAGACACACACACAAACATGGCTGGACTGAGTCTGTCCCTCGCTTACAGACAGACAGAGACAGAGTCCCATGCTCCGAAGAAAGCCCACTTTGACTTCAGGGTCACGTTCCAACGCATTAGCTTGTAACTGCCCCTCTCCCTCTCTCCCTCCCTCTCTCTCTCTCTGTGTATGTTTGTGTGTGGGGGGGAATGTGTACGTGCACTACATGCATGTTTTCATATATGTGTGTGTGTGTGTGTGAGTTTCATAGAGCGATACCTTCCATGCTGCACAAAAAGGCGCTGCTGTACTCCATCACAGAAATCTAAATATTCCTTCTAGGGGGCGAAAAAAACATTAGCAAGGATTGTATTTCAAAAAGGCGGGCAACCCCCTTTACTTGAGGTTTTTTTTTTTTCTCCTCTCCTCTCCCTCACTCTGTTTCACTCTCTCTCTTTATGCTTTAAGAGAGGGCAGCAACTTTATTTATGTCTAAATACTTTGGATGCAGCGAGAGAGATAGAGAGAAAGAGAGAGAGAGAGGAACCCCGAGCAAGTCGGATCATTATCTCTCAAATCTAAACAAGCCTTTACTTTCCCAGAACAGAGCTCGTATTCTATAAGCACTTAAACATAGCAGGAGGGGGTAGCGGCGGAGGGGAAGGTGGAAGGGGGAGGTGGGGGGCGGGGGTCGGACTATGTGTGTATGTGTGTGTGATCCCGGGGTTCCCAGTCTGAGTTTAAGAATGACAGAGTAAAACACTGCAGGCTCTGTGGAAGCCAGGAAACAGCCTAATGTATTTATCCAAACACATATCTGCTGAGAGGCCCCCACAGCTCCAACACATCCCCTTTTCCTACGAGAGCTTCACCTCTACTAAATAAAAAAAAAGCACTGCAGCTAAAACTGTGAAGGGGAAAAAAGGAGCAGCAGCAGCAGCAGCAGTAAAAACTAAATATCATCCTAAATATTTAGATAAATACTGTGATTATTTGTTCCAACTTTAAATAAATTTCACTGCATTAACACCCACTCTTTCACTCGCCATGTTTCTCAAAGCAGAAGCAAGAAAATGTTGTTTTCACTCCTGCTGTTTGACTCTTTATACATGCTTTTTTCTTTTTTTTTACTAAATACACCTAATAAACAGCTACTTTTTTTTTTTTTTACAGCTACAACCTGAAGGCAAACATCCGCGATCTCTTCTAGTTTGTCGTCATCTTGAATAACTCTCTCCAGATGACCGATGATGTGCGCCACTTTTATTAAAAAAAAAAAACTTTAAACGTTTGCAGGATTTTTGCAGCTCGTTTCTCAAAAAAAAAAAAAAAAAGAGGCTTCATCTAACTGCACTTGACTAAATGGTCAACTGGTGCCACACTGCAGCAAAAAAAAAAAAAAAAGGCTTTAAGAGAAGAGAGAGAGAGAAAAAAGAAAGAATATAAAAGAAAACCTGTCAATGTCAATCACAGAAGCTGAAAATAATGATAATACTAATAATAAACCTCATAATAATAATAATAATAATAATAATAATAATAATAATAATAATAATAATAATAATAAGCATTGCAATCTTAGCTTCCCCCCAAAAGATAAAGCCATCCAGAAGTCATCCTGTCATTATTTGAAGTAGGAAAATTGTTTGGATTATCTGCTATTTGGAGAAAATAAGCGAGCATGCTTCTTTAAAAACGTCAAAAACCAGAATGTGGTCCGTGCTGTCTGGCTCGAGTGTTAACCTTCATTCGTATTGAAAGTATTTGGCCTGATTTATTGCCGACTTTTGTCAACCATAAAAAAAATAAAAATAAAAAAAAAACTGGACTGACGTAACACAAAGTGCTAGGTGACCTCGTCTGCTTTTTTTCTGCAATTCGAGGGACCCACACACACACACACAAACACAGACACAATCACAAACACACACACACACACACAATCACACACACACTGTGGCTGTGCTGGCAGCCCGGCTCGCAGCTGAGGTATCCCGAAACAACACAATGGTACAACTAAGTGAACGTTGCCAAACACTGAGAGGAGGGGAAGGAGGGGGGGAGTCCTATTTAGCTGTTATGATGATTCATAATTTGACCGTCTCCCTAAAAATAATCCTGTTTACATGAACATGATAAACCAGACATAATCGTGGAGGTGCTGAGTCAAAAACAAAAAATATAAATAACTTTGTTTTTCCAGATGTGTTTCAGGAAAGGTGAACGATCACTAACCCTAACCCTCAGCCGTTTACCTGCCTCTAATTCATCTCATGTCTTTAAACGTCTCCTCTATGATGTTTATATCTCTGCCACGTGTCGACCTGTTGGTCGCTGGCTGCCGTCACAAGGTTCGACACGAGCGACACGACGAGCTGAGCTGCTGAACAGGACCGAGGATTTGTTTATCCCGTCTGACGTCTGTCAATTAAACAACATAATTCGTCCGTACAGCTGTGTGATTCTGTTTATTTTAACTTCTGTTTAATCAGAGAAAGTCATAAGTCAGCTAAAGTAATGTCGTTTCTTTTAAATCTAACCCTCATATTGTCCTCAGGTCAATTCTGACCCTCAAAAATGAGGTATAACTTCATTTAAATGAAGCCTTTTGAGCATAATGTCCAAAAAAATATGTGTAAATCTTGTGGTAATAACATGGAATGAAGTTGGCTAAAAAGGGTGATAATTTATACCTTTATGTTTTATAAACAGTCAAACCAGTTTAGGTCAATTTTGATAGGGGAGGACAAAAGTTGCAGAGACAACAGAAGAGTTTAAAAGGTTTCCACTGGCAAAAATATAGTTTCAGAGTTTTCTGAAAGTGTTTTGAGGTCTTTGAAGCAACACAAGAGTTTAAAACTGTTAAAGAAATAGTGAAATAGTTTATCTTAAATCAGTGTTGCTGTTTTTTTGTCAGTTTTGTTCACTTCTTTTTAAAAACTGTCTGGTAGATCTGTCATCTTAAGCTTTTCTCCTTTACAACAAAGACTGCAATAGAAATACTCTGCTGCTGTTTTTATCACTGACAAGTTTAACTGTATGTCAGCACTGGGTGATTGCAGCCTTACGTCCACTTTACTGTCATATAAACCTATATACGGTATCTATCTTATCTATCTTCTCTATCTTTAAAAAAAGATTACATGGAATATAATCAGTGTATGGGGATCTGCATTCTCACGTTAAGTGTATAATCAGCTCCAACATGCGTCTCATTTTGTTACTTTAGCCAAATATTTGATTTATTGTCATTTAATGCATCTAAACTATGAAAAAAGGGCAGCGAGAGTGTGTGTCATGCATCAAAAATAGCCAAAGCAAACCCAAAATTACCTAATAAAAAGGACAAGAGTTCAACTAAAGAGCAACATGAAAATAAGTGCTGCACAAATCCACTCTAATGATGATGAAAAGAGCGGAGAAAATCACTTCCTGTCCCTGCTGCAGGTAGAAACGTCTCAAGCAACAAACAATCAGTCATCAACGTCTTTATAAAAAAAGAAAAAAGCATAAAAATTGCCGTAATTGGTAGAAGACACAAAGCGAGCCGTGGCTCTGTTCCACTGATGAAAACACAGGGCTCTCCTGATGAGTGAGTGTGTGTGTGTGTGTGTGTGTGTGTGTGTGTGGCGAGCAATGACGGGTCAGGGCGCTCTGACCCACTAATGAGAGGCAGACCATAACCACATCAGACAAGAGCAACACTAAGTAACTGGTCTGATAAATAAATAAAAAGAGAGCGATAGAGAGAGAGAGCGATAGAGATAGAGAGAGAGAGAGAGAGAGAGAGAGAGAGAGAGGCACCCTAATGAGGAAAAAAGTGTTCATGCACCACAATGACAACATGGCACAACCGATAAGTCTCATAGCGAGACCACAGCGAAGGGCAGCAGCACAGCAGAGGAGCGGGCGTCTACGACTCACGACAGAGAAGGAAAAAAAAAAAACACTCCGACTCAGATTTTACTCAAATGTGAGTTAAACCAGCTTTTTGTTTTCAGTGTGTGAAAGCTGAACGGTTGTAACATCTGACGGATCACCTGAACAGCTTTAAACTTTTAATTTTGGTTCCTAGCTGTTGTTAAAGTTTGTCCTCACTGGCCACCGTACTCTAACTGAACCTGAGCCAATTAAATAAAGACTCTGCATGAAACAGGGTCCTGATTGGGCCTCCTGTTGCACCTCAAAACATTGATTCTTTGCTCTTTTTGGGCACTGTTTCACTTGTTAATTAATAACTTGAAATAAAGTGAATGTGAAACCACTTAAACATATGAATCATAAAAGGAGCCATAAGTAAAGACAGATAAAAAAGTGAGTAACAGGCAGCATTTCACATTTAATTATAAAAAAATAAACACAAAAATTGAGTTTGGCTGATAAATAAACAACATTATTTGCAGGTATTTTAGTTTAAAGCTGTCAGCAGGTGATCCTCAGTATGTGTGTGTGTGTGTGTGTGTGTGCCTGTACTTACATGTGGACGTGTGGAGGTTGGAAGCGGCTCTGGTTGATGTTGTAGTGTGTGAAGGCCTGTGTGGGGTTGGAGCTGTACTCGTCCACCGTGATGGTCACTTTGCCATGAGCCATCCTTCCGCCGTTTGGACATGAGACGCCGTTCGTTCACCGGGATTCAGCAGCGAGCCGTGCAGCGGTCATCCTTCAGACCCGGCTCAAGAAGCCCAGGAAGTCTCCCAGCAGCAGCAGCAGCAGCAGCAGCGACAAGAGACCCGGCTGATCGACTCACGACCGACGACACACTGCAGTCTGCAAAACACACACACACACACACACACACACACACACATCAGCACCACAAAAACAGGCACTGACAGGAACGTCCTCTACATGGCAAGAAAATATAAACCTCACAGAAAGGGCAAAAAAACCCAACAACATATAAAAGATTTAAACTCTTCAAAAGATCTAACGTGCACAAACATAAACTAACATGTTCTGTGGCTTTCTTTGAGCTAAAACACTGAGCAGTAAAGAGGGCGATGCTTTCCTGCTAACTCATAAATCACATTGTTAACATACACGTTGTAATTACGTTTTTTCAGAGGAGCACAAAACAAAAAAGAAATGCTTATTTTTTTCTGTGTGGCTGCGTCAGAGTTGAAAAGTAAAATTTAAAAAAAAGGAGAAAGGAGAAAGAATGCATGCAGTAAAATTCCCAAAACAGCTCATCAAACCAAACCATTCTTCATACAATCCTCAATTTGCTTTAAAAATAAATTTAAAAAAAGCAGTGAAGCAACTTTTCACATAATTAGCAGATTTATTCTACCTTTTCAAACAATATGGCATTTCCTTAAGAGAATAAAAACAGCTTGTCAAAAGTTTGCACGTAGTTACTTTTTTCTTAAAACAAACACTTTACTGTAAAACGTGACAATTCACAACGTAGAAAGAAAAAAATCAGCTGCTCTGCTGCTCTACTGCTCGTCCCCCCCGGCTGCTTTTAAAGCAAACAAGTACAAAATGTATAAATTAGTGCAGGTATGTATGACTCCTCTCTGTGTGTGCATCAGTGCAGGGGAAAAAAAGCTTCAGGTGTAATTTCTCCTGATGTTTAAATTGTTGCAAAGCCTTTTTTTAAATCATAGTAAAACAAGAAATTCCTCACGATGCATGCACAGCACAGGTTTGCCTCCTCTTGCTGACAATCACAACCTCACAAAAACACCCCAAAATAAAGCTAAAACAACTTCTGCTTTAGTTAATCCCAGGCCTGCTGCTCTACATCTGCAACCAAGCATTCAATCTACCAGCTTCAACTTGCATCTGTGTAAAATAAAAGGCTAAATTCTGCACAGAAAAAAAGACAATTTCACTCTTTAAATTGAAATCCTGCAGCTATATATAAAAAATAAAAAAAAACCTCCAATGCACAGCAGCAGCACGTGTGGATGGATATGCATCTTCAGATTTCAGAGCTCACTCACCGACGGGGCTGAGCAATGTCTCCTCTCGGACCCTGAGCCTCCCCTTCTCCTTGTCTCTGACCTCCCTGACTGTGATCGTAAAAGTGGCCACTGTGGGCTTGACAAGGCTTTTTATACCAGACCCTCCGGATGCAGCCAGGAGCACGAGGAGTAGTAGAAGAAGAAGAAGAAGAAGAAGGAAGGGTGGGAAAAAAATTGCCCCCTTAATTTAACAAGTCTGTCATCATCTTCTTCTCCTTCTTCTTTCTTTTTTTTTTTTTTTAAAAAAAGGAGGGAAATCAAACAGCTCCAGAGTTCATTTGATGGTTAAATCCTGTGATGCAGTGCGGCTGTGACCTTCCAGTCCATTCGGGTGTGAATTTCTTAAAAAGCAAGAATAACCCCCTCTCCAATTTAAACTTGTCCTATTTTCTCACACACACACACACACATATATACACACGCACGAAAAAGCATTGATTTATATTTTCTGGGTCATCTGAATGCTACTTTTCCAAATGAAGTGTGCTATGAATTTAAGTCAGAAAAGATTTATACCAGCATAAAAAAAGATAGAAAAAGAGTGAGAAAAAAAAAGATGGGGGGAAAACTCAAATTTCAATATTCCTTGAACTTGAACTGAGCTCCACTACACACACACACACAAACCCTCTCTCTCACACACACACACACACACACACACACACACACAAACCCTCTCTCTCTCTCTCTCACACACACACAGCTCTTAACAAGTTTTAAAATGATATCACTCCAACTTCAAAAAGACTCATTTTTTGCTTTTGCATGCAAGAAACAAGTTTGCAAAATAAATAAATAAATAAATAAATAATAAGCTGTGCACACACTTTCACCTCAGTAAATAAAAAAAAATCTACAAAAACATGAAGTGCCTGCTCTGCTCAGAAATGTGCCCCCTTTTCTCTTTTTTTCTGCTAATGTAGGCCGAAAAAGCTGGAGGACGGATTTGTGTGTGCAGCATGCTTCACAGTCTTCCTCGCCGTGTGCAGTGTGTGTGTATGTGTGTGTCTATGCATGCATGTGTGTGTGTGTTGGGCTGCTGAAACTCGCCTGTCTGTCTCTACCTTATGGCTACAGTAGCAGCAGCAGCAGCAGCAACTAGCTCTCTCTGTAGCTTAGCGTGCTAAACCTGCTCTGGCAGTGTGGGGATATTTTTTAATTTTTTATTATGCACGCTGTAGCTGCACACACTGAGCTGCACACACACACACGAGCACACATATATTGTCAAGCCCCCCCCCCTCCTCCTCCCTCTTGTCTGTGAATAAACAGAGCGCCGATACACAAGCAATATAGCTAACTTCACTAGTAGAAAGGAGAAGGAGAGGGGGCACGGCACAGGCAGGCGGATAAACTGACCCTTTCTTGAAACCATGCACACACACACACACATGTACACACATGCACATACAGCACCGCTTTTTTTTGCAGAAATGTACACACACACACTAACACACATACACACACACACAAAAAAAGGAAAAGAGAAAAGGGGTCCGTGCAGTCCTGAACTCTGCTCCTGGAAGAATAAAAAGCCGAAGGTGCTCTTCCTCGTAAAATGACAAACCGACGGCTTTGTGTCAGGAATTTCTCTCTCTTTTTTTTTTTCCTCCTTCCCTTCCCCTTCTCCCCTTCACTCACTCCCCTCCCTCCCCTCTCTCTCTTCGGTTCTCTCTCAAAAAAAATAAAAAAATAAGCCAAGCAGGAAAGGTTGCTGTACCTTTCGTCGTGTGTGGTAAAGGTGCTGCTGGTGGTGGTTTCTTTTCTTTCTTTTCTTCTTTTTTTTTTGGTGCCGGTTTTTCTTTTTTTTTTTTTTTTTTTTTTTTAATCTGGCCCCGGAGGTGGAAGAAGAGTGTCGGTGTCGGGTCGGGGTCGCCCTCTACACGGCGGCGGCGGCGGCGGTGAAGAGACACGGGTCCATGCAGCAGCAGCAGCGGCGGCGGCAACAGCAGCAGCACCGGTAGTGGTGGTAGTAAGAGCGGGGCAGGGTCGCTCGTCTATCCGGGGGTTGCTGCAGTCTGGGCGGATAGGGCAGAACCTTCGACCCGGCGGGACCTCGGCTGGCTCCTGTGGAAAGAAACCAGACAAGAGGGCGAAGAGGGGGGAGAGAGAGAGAGCCGGGAGAGGAGGGCGAGAGACACTGATAGACAACAGCGGAGGGAGAGAGAGAGAGTGGTAGAGAGGTAGAAAGAGAGAGAGAGAGCAGCCTCGGTGTGACGGAGGGGGAGTGCAGTGAGTCGGAGCTGCCACTGGGGTCAGAGAGCAGAGAGAGAGCAGGAGCGAGCACAACCCCCCGCCACCTCCCGTGCGCGCGCCCTCACCGGCGGGCACTCGCGCGGGAGCTGCGCGGGAGGGGAGGGAGGCAGGAGGAGGAGTGCGCTCGTGCAGTCCCGCGCTACCTTCGTGCTGCGTTCAAGTGCAGTTGGATATGACAGACTCACTGTGGAGCTGCAGTTATAAGGAAATAATATTGAAATTACAGACTCAGGTCATTTTTCAGGGTGCTCAACCAACCCTAAATTTGATCTCAGCACCCCTATATATAAAAAACATAAATATGTATACTAAAATTATTTTATACAACTAATTATTTTGCGAGCCCATCTGTCAGAGATGGGATAAAATATTATGCTACACGTTCAAATGGTTTTATTTTTATAACAGCTTTAATGTACTCTGTACTGGATAGTTCTGTCATTAATATTGCCTTTCCCTCAGGATCTTTGGGTCATCTCTGTAGAAATCTTGTTTATGCTGAACCCTTATTATTGTGTACACTACTACTTATTGTTGTAATTTACGTTATCCAGTGAAATTAGTAGTTTAGCAGGGGGTTTGAACACTTGCAGGGTATTGTATGTCAAATTCTCATTAGGAGTTGAGCCCTTCTAAAGGTCTAATCCTGCTACAGACCATATATTTTTCTCATGCAACACAGTACATACCTTCTAGTTGGATGTTCACAAGAGGTTGAAACGCAAATTCCCATCATTTCCATTATAAAAATAAAAACAAAATGATGAACTCTGTGTTAATGATGTTTTGTGTTTGGCCAATATGTTTATACACCAAAACAGAAAAAATGGTGTTAAGAACACTATTCAATATAATGCACCAAAACACACCACCATAACCTACTATGATTTTTAAAATAAACAGAAAACAGAATGATCACCTTTCTTCCGCATATTTTCATTTTTAATAACTAATAGTGCAATAGGGTATATATATTTTAATAGTGTACAAGTTGTAACTAATGGCTTAATCATAATAATACACTTCATGTATTCAGCCTCAAAACAAAAGTAACAATGTTTTTTACATGGTTAAACGTTTGAGTGCTATAATTAAACAGTATATATATAACAGAATAAAATACCCCAAGTATAAGAGTATAAGATTAAACATAATAATAAGTAAAAACAATGAAACAGATAAGACATGTTGGAAATAAAACAGTGTTGTATCAATTACTAAAGACCTTTTTTAAAAAGATAAGTTGTGCAAAGTGATTTAAAAGAATAGTTGATCAATATAGCATAGTATTTTTGGTGCTGATCCTAAGTGCTTTGGAAATCCATGTTAGTTAATGAAGCTAAAATCAGTCTGGTGACCCAGCCAGGGTTGATCAGGCCCCCGACTTGTGTCCAAGTGGTGCACTGCTCCACAGACGACCCCCCTCCAAATCCGCAGCCACTGCAAAGCCCCTTCAGAAGCCTCTGCAATGTTCTTGGTGACTCCTGTGCACTGCAGTCCTTTTACTACAATGAGTTTGAGAGTTCCTTGTAATGAATGGCCAGCAAAGCCCTGGCACCCAACTTCGACTGGCTCACAGCGGGCCAGCAGGACCACTTGCTTTGTAGACTTTGATGTTAACACCATGTCTGCTCAGAGTGGAGTGGTTGCAATGTTTTCTGGGAACTTGAGCTGCCTTCCTTGGTCAACTCGGAGCTGGCAGTCCTTCGCAGTGGCATGAAGCCCTCTGGAGGACCTAAGCTGATGTTGTGCCATCTCCCCAGCTCTGATAAAGGTGATGGACTGTTTTGGGGGGAGTGTGCTGATTCTTGCTGTTTTGAATCACTGAGCTGATTGCGTCCGCCAAAGACCTTAGGGCTTGGTCATGGATCCAGCGGTATCGCCCTTCCCCCAACACTTTCAGGCAGAAACCGAGGATGTGCTTCAAGGTGCCTCTCTTCTGACACAGTTGGCATGCTGGAGCGTTCAATGCCCCAGCTTGTGCAGGTTGGCCATGCTTATGAGAGCATCATGGATTGATTGGATGAGAAGCTTAAAGTCCAGTGCTTCAGCTTTGGTCCAGGCGTTTTGTCTCTACACGTTGACCATCTTGCTGGGGCGTTCTTCCTCCACCGCTGCTCATATCTCATCCTGAAGCAGTGGATGCTTCTCCCGAAAGAAAAGCATCACATTGATTTATTAACTATTTATTTATAAATGCCCAATAAATCATTTTCTGTTGGTGACCCTGAGTTATCTGGAACTACATGTTAGGTACGGGCATTGCAAACAAGCTTAGGCTATAAATGCTGTGATATGTGGTATTAGTTCACGCTATATATCTGTCCCTATATAAATATAACATACACACATTTACTTTATTAATACAAAGATTATAGGCAAAAATATTACACACAACTGAGCTATTTTATATAAATGTATAGCACCTCATTGTAATAAGTTATAAGTTGTGAATAAAGGCTTTATAATGTTTTATAAATCAGTGTTTGTTAATAATCCTTAATTACCATGAAATAAATGTTTATTAATCAATCAGAATGGTTGGGTTCAAATAAATTCAAAAAAGCTGTTACATTACAATAGGTTTATAAATTGTAACAAATGGCTTTTATCAATTATTGATAGATAATTTACTATTAATAGATTAGTAATTATCATTTTATATGAACATTTGAGTTGCCAGGTTGTGGAAAATATCCCTTTGGTAAATGTTTATCCTCCTGCAGTGTGACATTTACATTATGATCATCAAACCTCTTAAAAAATGTTGCCAAGCATCTGGATCGAAATCAATTCATTGACACTTTTTACAACTGTGCACGTAATTGGATTATTGTGACAAACCTTTCATTAATAGTTCACTGACATTTATAATTGCAGATGACATTTGCTGGAGGAGGATAAATACCAACCAAAAAGATGTTAAATAGCCAGGTAACCCATAAGGTTTTCTTATTAATGACTCATTATTGATCTTTAAAGCATCTGTAAATTATTTTTTAACGATTAGCTCAGCCATTAGTCATGACCTTTTATAAAGAGCGACTCAAATGGTATCAAATTGGTTAAGTATTTATTGGTTTACAGAATTTATGTTCTGTGTTAAATACTTCAAGAAATGCATCAGGTTTGAATTCTCAAATAAAAAATAAGCTTACAACAAGCACCTGAAAGCAGCATTTCAGCATCCGTCCCCCTGGTTACTTTTATCATCCTGAGACACCAGGAACACAAACATCCAGCTGGCTCTCTAATTGACTGTTTCCCCTGTTCTGTTTGTGTCTGTGTACTCTCTTTAGGCCTTGGATAAAAAAAGGTGTTAGGTTTCCTTCAGGCTGCACAGCTTCATGACATGACATAATAAGCAGGCTATTGATTTTATACCAATGAAATCTTATGCAGTATTCAATATTTTGGCTGCTAGACCTTGAACTCAACACAAGCTGCCACCTTTGTAAACAGCATGACTGATGAAGGTAATTGATTGTCTTAGTCATAAGGGACAATAACAGTGCGATCCTGGTGTCCAACTGATGCATTTGTATTAGTTAATTGGACTTCCTGAAATTATTAAGGCACTTGAACGCCTCATTCTTTAGTTACTGTACATTAATTCAGTGCAAATGTTGACCTGGAACGTCTCTTCATAAGATCACAGCTGTGTGTGCTGCCAGAGTACAGAAGGTGTTGTAAAATCTATGATTAGAAGACAACATGGCCCCACTGGGTCCACAAGTAAACAATACTAATGAGTACCTGTGGGAGTGCTTCATACAACCTGAAATGGGGCAGCACAGTTTCCAAACTGGAAAAAACCCTGCAACTTGGATGGGTGTAAAAACTGCTTGCCAGGCGTTAAATAGTTGATTATCGATTCATTAAATCATAGATGAAGTCTTGGAGAAAGTTGGTCTTCTTTCAGTCTTGGAAGTGTTTGAATTGTTGATCTTGGAAATCTACCTTAAAGTGTATATCTTTGGTTTTTTCTTAGTTTGTTATTAGCTATCCTTATTTAAAGTGGCTATAATCAATCATTTTTATAAGAACAATGTTTTACTCATGAACATGTAGGAATTATATATAAGTGACTTTGCATATCTTCTCAGCTTTATGGAGCTTTATAGCAAATTCCAGCCCATTGTTTAGCCATCCAGCTGCACGTTTACAGTTTTATTTCACTCCTAGCACTTTCACAGTGTCTGTTTTTAGGAAGAAAGCTCTAAACACTCACTATACGCAACATGCCCAGCATCAAACCGCAAATAGAGCATTAAGCATGCTAAAGAGCCACATATTTCCGTCAGAAGTAGCTATAGAGAGCAAAAACAGAGATAAAAGAGAGTGAATATTAGACTTATATTTTCCAGGTAGACAGAAACATGACTCTAAATGAATGATAATGTTCCTCCGTACCTGCTAATTGTGTTAATAAGCAAAAAATGATATGTACTGTTGCATTTACAACATTTCTGCTGCCCCCTAGTGGCCAAAAAACACTTAATGCAGATTTAAAGTATCATGAGGAAACTAACACTGCAGATAAAGAAGTTTCAGGTAGGCACAATTAGTGTAATAGCATAATTTAAGTGTGTAAATTCATTCATGTAAGAACACGTGGTGAATACAGAGGAAAAACATCAGTATCTGCTGGAGTGGAAGGGATGATTCAGAGCTAGAAAGTGCGGAGTTGAGATTATTCTGGCATTTTCCCCACATTTGGACAGTATTTTCTAAAATTTTGATTATACATGACAGTCCTAATTTGAGTAACCCCTGTTTCAAACATGTCTTTGGCTGTACCAGCACAGATGTTAAGGTGTTGAATGGTTTGTGGTAAGTGATTATGAATTTGTCTGTATATGTGGTCAATCATTCAGTATAAAAGAGAACCGCAGTAAACGGTTTGCAGCTGGCGACCAATCATATGACATAAGCACGCCGCCTGTAAGTTATTGTCCTCCTCTGAAAAATGGAGATATCCCAATAGTTCCATCACAGTTAATGATGCATCACATCTACAGCACATTCACAACTGCACTCCACATGTGCATCGCATATGCACAGAATGAATAAAAACAACTCAATTTGTACATGATGAGAAAGCTAAAATGACTTTGTCCACTGGGTTATTTTCATTCCCCCTAACTGTTTATCAGGGTTGGGAAGGTTACTTTGGAAATGTAATAGATTACAGATTACTAGTTAGTCTATTTAAAATGTAATAAGTAATGTAACTATTTCAATTACATTATCAGTGCAATGTAACTTATAACATCTAAGTTAAGTGTTTTTCATGGATACACATGATGGATGATTTATAAGGGAGATCATTTCTTATAAAGCAACATTTATCTCTCATTTGAAAATGTATTCATTAGTTCATGTAGACTTTGGGATATAAAATAAAGATATTATGTGAAAAAAATATTCAGTATTCAGTAACATGTTAAACATTAAAACATGAGGAAAAAACCCTCCTGAGCAACATTTTAAAGGTCTGACTTCAGATGTAACCTCCTTTGTAATCATCAACATTTTCATAAGTAACTGTAATTTAACTTTCGTGCCCCTGGCTCCCCATATGGACCTCCACTAACCTCTCCCTCCATCCTCACCTCTGTACCCACACTTAAGCACTCTTCCCTGGGCTACATCCCCTCCACTCACTCCCCCAACACTTTCGTGCCCCTGGTTCCCTAACTTCCACCAGCTGTGAGGACTTTGTCATTTTTACACTCTGTCAGGACCTCCAGCATCCTCTCCCTCCATCCTCACCTCCGTACCCACACTTAAGCAGTCCTCCCTGGGCTACATCCCCTCCACTCACCCCGCCCAACACTTTCGTGCCCCTTGTTCACTGTTCTTTTTTACACTCTGTCCTGACCACCAGCCTCTCCCTCCATCCTCACCTGCCTAGCCACACTTAAGCACTCCTCCATGGGACACACTCCCTGCCACACACCCCTGGCTCCCTGTCCTCCCCCTGCTCTGAGTATTTGTTCTTTTTTACACTCTGTCCTGACCACCAGCCTCTCATTTTCTTCTCAGTAACTATAACAGATTACAGTTACATTTATTTTATAATTAAATTACACAACGCTGTTACATGTAACTATTTACTCTCCAATGGTGTTGCTTATAATGGTACAGCTATCATGCATGGTGGCCAGCTAAAGTAAAATATATTTATGTCAAGTATAGCTTCAGTTTCACTCATTGAGTATGAACTCTGCATGCACATAACCACGCTTAACAAGAAACACGCTACCCAGTGTAAAGATGTGGCTTTTTAACTTGTTTTTAATAGTTTTTGGATAACAATGGAGGTCTATGGGGAACAATAAGATATATCAGGCTTTGGATACACACAAGTAGGATCAATGCATTGTTGGTTTGGCTCTGCAACATGAGATTTGTTAACAATAGGAAAGAATTATCGCCAGCATTTATGTATTGACTGACAGCTGTGATCTCCCACTCCTCACTTTGGCATTCTTTGATTGGATAAAAAGGGTGAGGCTCGCTTTAAAAGTTAAGTAGGGAAGATCTCTGTGTTGCTTTGCCAGGCTATTCAATAAGTGATATGACATAGGTTTAATTATGGGTTAAACTGACTACACACAAACTTTAAATAATGGTTGATTTAAATGCTGCCTTCCCCTTTTTTTCCCCCTCCTTTTCTAACCATGTTATTGTGATAATGGACTCCAAGGTCTGCTGATATAGAAAATTATAGGCTCTGAGGAAATGCCACCTCTTCCATCGGGTGTTCTTCATCTCCACCTTGTCCATTATTTTCTAATATCAAGACACTTCATCAAGGATTATCATGTACTTACCATAAAATAAGGCTGGAGTCTGTTTATTAGTTCATACGTACAATCCTCAGTTCATTCTACTCTGCTTTAATCTTTTAATCCTGCAAATCCTTTTACTGAATATTACTGCATGTTTTGAGTGTTTTGCGGCCGTTGCTGAGAAAACCGTAACATGTTGCAAATTAGTGTTGTTTTTTTGCCCCCCCACCCCCACCCCCACCCCACTCCACCTAAATGGCCACAGGGAGTTTTGCAATTAAACGTTGACTGAGTGACTGAAAGTAAACTATCACATATGATGGTGTGTTTTGTAAAAGTGTATAAGGGGCTTTTTATACAAATGTGCTGAAAGGGATCTCAGTAAGAAATAGAGGCCTAAACTAAACAGCATCACTTCCTGTTAATGTTTCAGTGCAGCTCGTCCTTCATGTCTCATCCTGAAGTTCAACTTTAAAAAGATGAATATGAGATTAAAACTGGGTCAAATGGTTTTAAGTCAAGTTGATTTAGTAATGTCTGTAACATGCACGATAAATGTGCTAAATAATCAAGTTTATGTTAACCGCAATGAACTGCGGTTCACAATGTGATAAAACTGATTTCTGAGCTTAATGTGTGAATTATATTGATTAGTGATTGATTGATTGGTGTATATTGTGTAATAATACTACTACTACTACTAAAGAGACTTTATTTCTGTAGCACCTTTCCAAACTGAGGTTATAAGGTTATAATAAAACAATGGTAAAACATACATAGATGAAGCAAATGTGATTAAACTATTTTAAAAAATAAATTCATTTAATATGAGGCATTGACTCAGCTGCTCTAATACTGCGTACATATTAATGGATTGATCGATTGGTGTATAGTACAGTATCAGCTTAATAGCACTGATATTGAAAACACTATAAATATTTCTATTGTTTCTTAAGTATATTTTTCTGCTGGAGGAATTTGAATGATTCAATTGAATTGCTGGCCATCACTGAGTTCAACAGCAATTCAAATCAGTCATATGAAGAAGGAAAAAAAAGAATTAATTTGTCAGTGCCAAGGCTATACCTTTTAATACACTGATGGGATTTTTGATGAGAAAAGGCTGCCTGGGACAGTCCATAATGGACTCATCTGAGGAGCACTGCCACATTTACATGTCTGCCAATTGAGGCAAGGCTGGCTTTTTCTAATTTTACTGACATGCTTCAATTTCCCAGACCCATCAGCACGCTCCCCACTGCCACAACAGCCCTGCGAGTCATTTCCATTTGACTTTTCTCTTATCTACGCAAAAAAAGCATTTCCATCTACTAGCCGGCGGGTGTTAATGTGAAAACGGGGTTTAAATTTTATGTGGAGAGGCCACATTTAAACATTTGACCAGCGTTTGTTCTCCTGGCTGCATATAGAAAACTGATGATAGATAGGGGACCAAATGTCACAGAAGAAATGGCTTTTGCCATGAATGTTTTATTCAGCCCCGTGTCGCAGCGATCACATTTATACAATAGAAAATGTAGATGTTATGCAGAGTGTTAAAAAAACACTATATATTTTATGACCTTCTATAAAAGAGGGTAAAATGACTTTCCATCCAAATAAGGCAGAAATGAAACACATATTTAATGGCAGTGGGAAATAGGAGCTCTTTCAGGAACCAGAGGGGGATATTCACTTAACCTGCCGGCCACAGCGGTTCAACGGCTCCAACCCACACAGATTTATGCCTGTCTGCAGCACTGACTGTCTTCCTTTTCTGCCATGTGGATAAATAAAATGGAGACCTGTCTGTCTGAGAGGCCCATCCACAGACAGGCAGGAGTTGGGTTTTTTTAAATGTTAATGTCATTTAGATTTATGTGTGGCAGATAGACGGTCGCTGAGGGTATGGCGGGCTAGATACTGTTTATGTCATTGAAATGCACACAGACAAAAATGTTTGCCCCTGAGCCTCAGCAGCACTCTGAAGACCGAGCCGCCGCCGGCATGAGGCGCGTGTTTAGAAATGAACAGAAAATTGAATACAATCTCAAGATTCCATTTTTTTTTTAACTTTTTTTTTGCTCAGCTTGATTGTTATCGGCTTGGCTTGGTTAAAAAAAAAAATCAAAGCTATACAAGTTAATTTTATTAGCACACAAAGTGCTTTTGTCCAGTGGAGCTTGAAGAGAAAGAGAGAGCAGTAGTGTAGCAGAGAAGAAAGGCAAAGAGAGAGCACACTGGCATGAAAGCCAAGTGTATTAATTCTCCTCCCATTCTCCTGCTGTGTTGTGATAGACTGAGTAATATGCAGGCTCACTTTCTATGCCAAAGGCTAGAGGAAGGCTCACAAGAGAGGACTCTGAGTCAGTCTCTCTCTGCCTCGCTTGCTCTCCGTCTCATTCTTTCCAGCCCTTTAAACTTAAGCAATGTTAAACTGCAAGAAAAAAATAAAACAATCACTTCATTTTCCCCAGAGATCGAGCTTTACCCGCAACCGTTCAACACAATCCGCCTGCCTCTGCTTCCTCCCTCATAGTGCCTCTCTCTTTCCCTCAGCGTGTGTGTGTGTGTGAATCAGTCGATACAGTATAAATTAGGAGAACACCGAGCCACGCTGGCTCCCATTCCATGTGGAGTGACTGTGTATTAAATCACGTTAATTGATTAGCTGAAGTTCAGAGGAGGACAACGCTGGACTGCACTCAGTCCTCAGCCGCTGTGTTGAAGTGGCTCCCGCTCGTTCCAGGTGACGACCCGAACACCTACGCTGGCAATTAATCCGCTGTTGATGCTTTTTTATCGCCGTCGCAACTTTCCCCAATCCTCTGCTTGTGTTTGCCAAGAACTCACATGTGCAGCACCAGACTCGCAGGGCCAAATATAGACCGTGTCCCAATTCCATACTATATACTAATCCTCAGTCTGTTTACACCACGAAAAAACTACAAAATCATGTATACTCAAATATGTCAGTATGCAAACTAATTAAATGTGACTTAAAGCTTTGTCTATACTGCAGGATGGATGGATGCAGGCTTGCACATGGACACCGGATGGGCTTGTATACATACTACAATCAGGGGGTCTGCGTAGAAGGACACGTTTCACACATCACACTCGAAGAGAAGGTGGCGACCTCGTGACAGAGAGATAAAGAGCTCCTTTGTTTGTTTGTTTGTATCTAGCTGAACAACAAGAAAAAGAAGCTGGTAAAAGAAAATTGTGTGTGTGTGCAACTGCTTCATGAGAATATGACCATGGATGGAGGATACAGTATAGGGGAGAATGGGGTTTGGTGGTCACACTTTTATGATTTCCTTTGAATTCCTCATAAAGCCTATACTGAATAGATTCACTTTTCATTTGCAATTGAAGTCTAAAGTGTCAGGTAGGAATAGAGTGGTCTTAGTCTCCTTCAGCTGGTTCTGTTTAAGAGAAGTAGACCATCAAATATGTCTTGTGCACTTGTGACAATCATCCCCATTGTGGGATTGGTAGTCATACACTATGTTGGTTGGTTGTCCCTGTGTTATTTGAATGGGGACAATCTTTATTGAAATACAACAACCTAACACATCGCCTACACCAAGAGAACATAAACAGGAAAAATCAAGTGCATTTTTTGTCCTTATATGACAATATTATGCATTTTAACCTCTCTGACTGCTCTGAGCATCACATCTGGAAGAGCCTGGCCCTTGTTTGTCTACCTGACTAAATTCCTGGTCATTTTGCTACCTTAAAACAAAGAAATAACTAGATATATCACACTATATATGTTTATAATGCCAACATGTGACAACCAACCCCAAAGAGACTGTGACAAGCATCCCCAAGTGGGATTTTTTGCTACCAGCAAAGCTAACAAGCAGATGTTTGGTGTAGCTAAGAAAAAAACCTACCGAACTATCACTCTCTCTTCATACTTTTTAATGGTAATGACTGTTTTATTATAAACTCATTGTGTAAAAGCCTAGAAGAGAAACACATTTTCACATGAAAAACACTAAATATCCTCTCACCTAAATGTCAAGTGGTTTACTCCAGAAAACACCTCTGAACTAACATCTCACCTCATGTTTGAAACTTTCAGTACCAACACTTTTTAACAGCGCCATCTAGGGACTGAGATCTAATGAATGTGACAACCAACCCCGCTCTCCCCTACAAAACACAAGACAAGCACCCAGTTTGCTTTTCAATGCACAATTGACACATTGATCCTAAGCAGATGACTTACGGCCATGTGGATGTGGTAACCATGATTTGGCCTTTAGAGTTCACTTTTTACCTGGACAATGAAATCAGTTAGTAGTATTACATATTTGAATGAGGCTTTGCATTGTAAAGTTGCAGTTTTATTAATGTTTGTCTCGAATCATTTCCTTTTTGTACAACATATGAAGTGCTATCCATCATAAGAAGTTAATAATAGACTCTGGGAACAGAATGTGTGATAAAATAATCTAATCTCAAACATTCACATATAAATATTTCTTCACCGGAAAATGACGCAGCGTCTTTGATGTGGTAAAACTGCTGTTTCTGGTTGTAATGTGTTTGTTGCTTTTAACCATGACCACAATCTTTCTTAAACAAGTATTGGTTGCCTAAACTTAACTGGACCTTAACCACAGAGATAGAGAACATGATATGAGTCATTTCTGTTAAGGTCATTGATTTTAATGGCACCGACTAACAAAACTATCCTGACGATGGGGGTGGCAGTTGAGAAAATACTCATATGGGTCCTTTTGGATGGAAATGATACACCAGAAAGACCTTTTTCGTTGTTGAAAACAGCATGCAATAAAGATTATCATCATAGTACAGTCTATTTGTATGGCTTTAGGGCGATACACACAAGTCTTATGACACATAATACAGATTAGAGGAATTTGTGGAGATGAATGTGCAGGGCGAATTGAGCAATTTAAAGTTAAAGAAAGAGAGAAAATACTTCCAGAGAATTTAAAGACTCCTGTTATAGTTAAGTACTTCAGTGTTCATCATCAACCAGCCTCACAAAGGCCTTTTTCAAAGCAGGTAGAAACTTTTATGAGAACTTGTACAGTCAGTGTGCTGAGTTAACATCTTTTAAAGGGGAACTATTATAACTCACTTCTCTGTATTTATAGTCAAGGCCACTAAAGTAGCTTTGCATGATTCACAGTTCAGTGGAGAAGTGAACATGTGGGCTATGTGTGGAGCAGATGACCATATAAAGAAATATGTCTCAAGCTGACATCAGCTTGGGCTGAAAGTTGAAAAAAACACATTGGAAACTGAGCATCAGAGCAGTCTCACATGGATTACTTCTACATACTTTCACCTCATTATTTGACACTTTGGCCACATTTAATATGAACATCCAACATTGTAACAGTATATATATGACTGCAAGTAACAAAAAGCCTACTACGTCCCCTTTAAAGACCAAATATAGCCCATGTGAGGACAGATTCTCTCTCCAAAACACCTACGAAATAACTGGATCTCCAGAATCCAGAAAGGTTTTAATTAATGTTTTAAAGACATATATTTGATTAAGTATAGTTTGAAATCATAACTACAGTACATAGCTAGTTGTTGCATCACTTGTTGAATTGCATGTGTACATTTTATTGAGGTGTCTTTTAAAAATCATGCATGAGTTGAACCAACACCAGTGTAAACAACTGAACTGCAGGGTTGCTGTTTGATTTTCCACAAACCTAATAAACCACTTACCCAGTGTATATAGAAAATAGTGTCTGAAAGGGACTCAGCGTGTGTGTGTGTGTGTGTGTGTGTGTGTGTGTGTGTGTGTGTGTGTGTGTGTGTGTGTGTGTGTGTGTGTGTGTGTTTGTGTGTGTGTGTTCGCTTCAACATGACACTTGTTTCTGATGCTCGGGCAGGGAGTGAGAGGAAGAGGCGAGTATAATGACGGGATAAAAGCATGTCAGCAGGTCAGCTGGCCAGGCAGTGAGGACTGAACTTCCAAACACTGAAACTCACCCAGAAAACAGAGCGACAGAAAGAGGACAGAGACACTGGGTAAAACACAATGAACTGAACAAGAGTAGAGAGAGAGAGAGAGAGAGAGAGAGAGAGAGAGAGAGAGAGAGAGAGAGAGAGAGAGAGAGAGACAGAGAGAGAGAGAGAGAGAGAGAGAGAAAGAAAGCGAGGAGGACAGACACTCTGTGGTGAAGAAAAAAGGCTACAGACTGGATAATGGAAGGGTTAGGGGAGATTAAAGGGAAAATCCATTCTGTTGTTTGGTGAATTTTTTTGTCATGCAATTTTTGTGCAAACAATCTGAAGTCACATCGATGTATTTTTCTCTGCAGTTACAACAGAGTTTGATTGCAGAAAGATCTGCAGTGATCCAAACAATCAACAGTAAACAACTGTATCAGCAGGGGCGGGTTTCTTCAGAGCTGCATCAACATTTAACCATCGAACCAAAGAAAGCATTTCTTCATACACAGATTATTGTGTTTCTGGAGTTCTGTAGTAAACTGAGATGTGAACACTTGTGCATCACTTTTATTTTGCATCACTGCTTGCAGGTGTTGTATCAAATTATAATTTTCACTATAAAAGCAAAAGCAAGTGCAGATTAAGTAGTAAGTAATGCACATGTTATTGACACTCTTTTGTCACTGTGGGAGTTTATTGTGGGCTTTATTCTGTTTGCTGTTTTCTCTGTGTGTATTTACTCTGTGTGTGTATTCGCTGTGTGTGGCTCATAACTTTACAATAGTGGAAACTCAGATCAAACTGATAAAAATCAACCCTGTGTTAAAAGAGTGCAAGACACTGTGTAGGTGTATTTATTTATTTATCTTTACACCATTCTCTAGTTTTTTTACACCTTTTTATTGCACTAATCATTCCCTCTTGTGTGATTCTTTATTACTGGTTGTTTTTATTGTTTTGTTGTTATTGACTACTGAGCATTTGTTTCAGATGTAGCACTCCAAATCTTGTTGTATATTCTTGTACAATGACAATAAAGGCTTTCTATTCCATTCTATCCTATTCTATTCTATATTCTATTCTATATTCTACTCTGTTCTATTCTATATTCTATCTATTCTATATTCTATTCTATTCTATTCTATTCTATTCTATATTCTATTCTATTCTATTCTATTCTATATTCTATTCTATTCTATTCTATTCTATTCTATATTCTATTCTATATTCTATTCTATTCTATCCTATTCTATTCTATTCTATTCTATATTCTATTCTATATTCTATTCTATATTCTATTCTATTCTGTCCTATATTCTATTCTATTCTATTCTATCCTATTCTATTCTATTCTATATTCTATTCTGTTCTATTCTACCCGGTCTGTTTTGACTGTTCCTTTCCTTCCTTGCTTCCTTCCTTGCTTCCTTCCTTCCCTCCTTTCCTTCCTCCTTTCCTTCCTTCTTCCTGCCTTCCTTCCTTCTTCCTCTCTCCCTTCCTCCTTTCCTTCCTCCCTTCCTTCCACCTTTCTCCCTTCCTTCCTTGACTCGAGGACAACAGGAGGGTTAAAATACACACTTCTTTCTTTTCTTGCAACAATAGGTCAATTGTTGAAATATGATGTTCACATTACAAAGTAATCTACAAGGAATGTGTGCTTGTAAGCATTTGATTGGCAGTAGCGCCTTGTCAGATGATGTCGCTTTGGGCTCTGGTAAAAATTTGAGTCAGTTTCAACTTTTTTTTTTTTTTTTTTTTGCTGGGCATGCCTGCATTTTTCTTGCCAGAGCCTTCTGTGTTGGCACCTCCACTGAATCACACAAAGTGGCCTTATTCAAATATTTGAGGGGGCGTTTTTAGGCTCAGGCCTTAGGGAAATTCTAGTGTAACAAGAAAATGGGGCTCCCCTCTTTACCAGGAACCACCAGGGACACAGATTCAAGCCTTCAAATGATTTATTACTCACAGCCTTTGGGACATCTTGGCTTCAGGGTGTTCTAGCAAAATAACATACTTCTCAGGGCTTTTAGTAATCACAAATGTTGGTTTTGGGTTAACTCTAAGATATAAATGGTAAGTTTTAGCCTCAAAAATCCAGTATTGGTTGAGTTAAAGTGTTGAAATCTTCTATTATTTGGGCTACAAATTTTGGATGCCAGCCTCAGACTTGTAGAAACCCTGAAGTTAATTTTCAAAAATAATATTCCCTTTGGGATCGATAAACTACTCTTTCTATCCATCTATAAAACATGAAGCAAAAAGGCAAAACATGAACATAAATCATGAAGAAAAGGGACCAGTGGCAAGCAGAACCAGTTTGAAATAAACTAAAAGGTTCATTAGATCAGATACGATCAATCTGTACTGACCCAAATAGAGACACGACATTGAGGCTGGCAGCAGCATGATGAGCAGTGTTGGGGAACTTTACTTTTAAAAGTAACTAATTACATTACAAAGTTACTGCTATTAAAAAGTAACTAGTTACATTACGTAGCTAGGTGCCTACCTGCTATAAAAGTATTAACGGCGGATTTTCTTTTCTTGTGGTGAAAAGGTAGCTACAGGAATAGTTGGTTAAATAACAACAGATTACCTTTTTGAAAATGTAATTAAACAACCAGGGGTGTGACGAGATCTCGTGGCACGAGACGAAAACGCAACGATATTTCTCGTCAAAGTTAATTTTGTCTCGCGTAGTGTGTAATGGACGTACCAAAAAAAATTTGTGATAATTGGATTCTTTATTTAATTTACATTTATAGATTAGAATTGTTTCTACTCTTTATAATTTACTTTTTAGTATTTGTGATTGTATCTAACTTTTGTATTTATGGTTGTTATTTCCATAAATGCCAAAATGAAATGCCATCTATAAAATATCTATATGTGCTGCATACTGCATGATAATTATATATTTAGAAAGTAAAACTAAAGTGATTCATTACAAGATGATTAGTTCAAACATTTCAATTCAATTTCCGTTTTGTGAATTTCTAATAAAAGAACAGTCACGTATTTCCTCATTGAAGTTTTCATAAAAATATAGTTAAAATCTCGTCTTGATCTCGTGAACCCAATATCGTGTCTTGTCTCGTCTCGTGAGCTGAGTGTACGGTCACACCCCTATAAACAACTGAGTACTTATATTGTGGACCTAATGCATTACTCATTACATCAAAAAAGTCATCCAAGTACTGTAACCCCCAACACTGATGATGAGCTACCAGTAACACAATATTTCAACCCTAAAATGATTAATTACGCATGACTTCTGAGACATTTGGCTTCAGTGTGGGCTACAGCACAAATATAAAGTGAACAGAACTTACAATTACCTAAAACAATGACAACATTTTCTTACCTAAGATCCTAACGTGAAAAGAAGTCGCCCACGTATCCTGCAGACTTTACGTTAATATGCTTCCACCCACATATAAAAAAAGCTTTTCTACAGTGAACTATACTACTTAATAATCTGAATTTGATCTGGCGGCATAAAAGAAAGTGTGTACACAACAAAGTAAACTGAACATCATAAGAGAGAGAGAGAGGCTTCATTTGTACAAGCATGTTGTGTGTGTATTGATATTTTGGTTTTTTAGAGAGCCTCTTAAAACCCTGGCTCGCTGGGGGAAAGGGAAGCAACATAAAACCAGGTGCTGCTGGTTAAATAAAGTTATTTATTAATAAGAAAATAAAACTCAAGAGGCAGCTGACAAAGAAGAGCTTGTAGATGCTGTTGCAATCAAAAATCTAATATAACCAAGAGAGAGCCTCTAGACTGGAGCCAAAACTAACACAAAGAAAACACACTTCCTGGACTTAGTCTTAAAAAGATAAACACAATATGAACAGCACCTGTGCTTCTAATGAATCTAACAATGAGAAACTCCAGTTTTAAGAGTGTGTGTGATGAGTAGTAAGCTTGGCCTTGTCTCCAGGTAGCAAATGAGAGCTTTGTAGTGGTTTCTGAGCAGACAAGAAGCATAGTTAGGTATCGAGTACTTCGGGAGCGTACCTATGTTCCCCGGGTCCTATGTTCCCTGATCGCGGCTAACTCAGTTGCTAGCTCGGCGGCTAATTCCGCTGTTAGCTCGGCGGCTAACTCGGCTGCTAGCTCGGCGGTTAATTCGGCTGCTAGCTCGGTGGCTAACTAATCTGCTAACTCGGCTGCTAACTCGGCGGCTAACACAGCTAACTGGCTAACTGTAGACAGGATCATCCCTATGTTGTCCGGTCACATACAAAGCGGGGAACATAGGGATGATCGCAGTACTTCTATCAGTTTCACAAGCAAAGATATTTACAGTGAGAGACATAGTGGCGATCTGTTCACAAAGTCCCCACTGATTGAAGCTTCTGGGTTGGACCATATGTGTGCCGCTCCAATCAGGATCACAGCTGACGCCAACCAGGGAGTGGGAGGATCCATGGAGAGAATTGGATACAGCATCGAAGGCGGGTGTGCTGTTCATTCCTATGAAAGCTGCTCAGTGGCACATGAACCCCATAAAGTGGTACATGAACCCCTCTTGCGCATATAGCTTCCACCTCATTGGGCCCACAGTGCAAACCCACTAGTGACTTCAGCTGGCCGAGCCCTCCAGCTAACTTGAATGAGGATAAAAATGTAATCACGTGGCCTCTTTTGGACTTTTGAAGTGTGATCAGACCAAATGGATCAAATTCTGATAATAAAACAAGTCATTTTGCTCAGAAGAATGTATCCGCTGATTTACAGACGTCTCTTTCACAATGTAAGTCTATGGGAAAAAGTGTTTTTTGGGCTTAATGGCATCACGTGACGTTGTAATTATATCAAATTGGCTTCAAAGCTCCTCCTGGGGGCTTGCTGGAGACTGCTTGACATGTTAAAAAAAAAAAAAAAAGAAGAAAACATTCAAGAAAACACACACACACACACACACACACGCACACACACACGATAGAGCCGTAACAGAGTCATTTGACCTTCCTTGTTTTAGACCTGCCTGCCTCTCAGAAGAGCACAGTGCTTAGCTTCCCGCAGCATGCAACATCTCTCTGTGGCGTGTGAGTGTAGCCACCATGTTGGATGATAACCCACTACCTCTCCGAGTAAATGCATCTGCAGTATGTGTGTGTGTGTGTGTGTGTGTGTGTGTGTGTGTGTGTATGTGTGTGTGGAAGCAAGTCTGGGATGTGTTTCATTTCTTGGTTCCCTGCTGTGAAAGTTGATGGGGTTTCCCACCGAGTACGTGCAAAATGATTCTGGAAAGTAATTTGTGCATGAGCGTGTGTGTGTGTGTGTGTGTGTGACAGAGAGAGAGAGAGCTATAGAAATAGAAATAGAAAGAGAGCTAGAGTTTGCTGTGTAATCTGACATTCACTGTGTGTATGTGTTACAATTATGCTTGAACAGGTGAGATAGGAAGAAAGTCTGATTGAAAACCCAGGCGACACGGTCTCACGCTGCGGCTCTCATTTTACCTCACAACTGCTTCGAAACCCATTTCATTGTGTGCTGTGTGACTCATTTCAATGTCTGCCAATTTCCCTAAAAATCGACTTCCTACGGTCATCTCCCTGCTGTAAAGTGGCAGAGAGAGCTCAACGCACTGCAACCTAAGTAAACACAAATGGCCAGTTTTAACATCCCGATCACATGATTCTGATGTCACTGGAGATATAATTAGCCTTTATTAGTTTATTACAGATATGCCAAGATTCAGAGTTTTTCAAAACCACCCTGAAAAGCAGGTTTCAACATCTTAGATATTTCTATATGATTAAATATTCATGACTGGATAAGCAGCATTTGAAGTAAACATTTGGGGGGGGGGGGGGGGATGTTCAAAGTCAAAAACTCAACCTCTCAACTCGCAACTGTCATGAGATTTATATTTAAAATGTTGCGTAATCCTGATGGTGTATATGAAAATAAGTGATCTTCAAAATAGTGAGAGAAGCAAAGATGAAACAAACAAACAGAACTCTCTCACATGAAAGAAGCAAAACTTTGGTAGAAAACTTTGTATTCATGTAAAGAAGTAGATTTAAGAGATTGATTTTCAGTAATTTAACCCTCCTGTTGTCCTCGAGTCAAGGAAAGAAGGGAGGAAGAAGGAAGGATGGAAGGGAGGATCGACAGAAGGAAAGGAGGGAGGGGGGAAGGAAGTAAGGGAGGAAGAAGGGGAGGGAGGAAAGGAAAGGAGGAAAGAAGGAAGGAGGGAGGGAGGGAGAAAGGAAAAGAGGAAGGGAGGAAGTAAGGAAAGAAGGACAGAGGAAAGAAGGCAGGGAGGAAGGACAGAAGGAAGGGAGGAAAGAGAGAGGAAGGAAAGAAAGAGAGAAGGAAGGAGGGAGGAAGGACAGACGGAAGGAAGGAAGGTAGGAAGGAACAGTCAACACAGACGGGATCAATTTGACCCAGGAGGACGACACAAGGGTTAAATAACCTAATTTAAGGAATCTTTAATGCCTCTTCTGGTCTAACTCATAGCTCTCATATAAATATGGAGGTAGTGAGGTATGACATCACCTTCTGGTTTTTACTGGAGCCGGTTTAAAGCCCAGAGTTGCTGCTTATAATCGGTGCTATCTTTATATTCGGGTGTTGCCTTTCATGCTCTGGAAACATGCCTCGCTACCTTGGACCGAAACTAACACCGTGTCGGCCGGCCTTACCTGTTTCTATTTACCTCCTGTTGCTAACGGTGAAAGTGCGTCATGGATGAGGAACAGCTCATTAGTTTAGTTAAAATGAGGAGTTATCTCTATGATACCTCCTCATTTTACAACAGATTCCTAAGTGAGGTAGCAGCTGGGTGGAGGGAAGATTGTCATGGAGCTGGAAGTTTCTATTTTTATTATATTTGATGTCATTTCAAGTTAAGAAACAGCCAGTAATAACCCATCTTTCACTTGATGTGGTTACGTCTCCAGTCTCATGTTGAGTGCACAGCTGATAGATACGAGGTTACGTTACGTTATGCAACATCAAAGTTGGAAGTTGGATGCTTGCTTCCTGTTAGGACCCAGTGTTACTGTACACTTGGTCAAACATGACCTACTTTAGCTAAATTGCGCCAACAGGGCAGGTATAATAATCAAGTAGCATTAACCTTACCAAAATAATACAACAATAGTCCGACTCAGTGTGACTCCAAATGACCAACTGTTAAAATCAACACCTACAAGGCAGACATCAGAGCTACTGTAAGTCTCCACATATCTATTAGAGGGCCTGAATTTAGCAATTGAGACCAAAATGACTTATTGAAAAAATGATTGACCTCTCTATGTGGCCTATATCTAGCGAGAAGTTGATGCTTTTTGAATGGGAGTTAATTTAATCCAGAGGTTTTCTGGAGCCAGTATCTAGCAGCCATTAAGCCACGGTTACTGCTTGGTCTAACTTTCAAATGTCAGTATTACATTTTGCTCTGATCTCATATGATTTTGACTTGTGATCCTCATGTCAAAATTCTGAATATGACTTTAAATCTACATGTGGAAAAACCTACAAATTAAATGCAAGTTCATTTCACCAAAATTACGCAATACAAAAGGGGTCCCAAGGACAGTCACGACCAGTTCAAAATAAACCAAAAGGATAATTAGATCAAATCCAAAATGCGGTCAACCTGAACTGACCCAAATAGAGAGAGAGAACACAGGCAGCCCGATGAGCCACCAAGAAGCTGCAGTCAGAATGAAAAGCTCTTCAAACTCTATTTTGCCTCAAAAAATCCCCCCACATGTTTTTCTCTTGCAATTATCATGGCGCATCACATGATCAGGACTGTTAGAGAGTCTGCTCGGATCCACTCAAATATTAGAAATGTTGACACACACATTCGAGACTCAGAGCTGTAGAGCAGTACCCCTACCCTGACCTGATTAGACTGAATAGAGGACTCGAGAAAGCCTCAGATTTTGGAACACAGTGTATTTCCTTCACTGCATTTCCCTCCCCACATTTTTTTCCCTGCTTTTTCAGATTGTTTGTTAGCAGAGATGATTCATGTGTGAATGAGATTGTCAGCGGGATGGAGTGGATGGTGTTTTCATTAGACTAAATACTTGTCGGGGTATTTTCTGGAGGAGAGGCAGAGCTGGTCTGGAGGAGGTGTGCTGTGTTCAGAGTGGAGAGTCCGCCTGCCGCTGCATGTTTTATCTTCTGTCGCTGAGCTTTCAGCTCTGCGCTCCGCCTCCCAATGATTTACTGTCTTGCCTCGTCACTGCTGTGAGGGAGTGTGTGGATGTGTGTGTGTGTGTGTGTATCACCGGACCAATAGAAACTGACAAGGAGATATATACTCCATATGAGAATAGAATATCTGTTCAGGAAAAACAAATGATGTCCCAAATAGTTAATTTAATCGACACCTCTAAAATATTCACTCTCTACTCTAAAGTGTGATTTTGGCACATGAAGTCGACTATTTTACACACTACTAGAATTTGAAGTGAAATCCACCCTAAAGTAGAATTATCATGTGTCATTTCTATACTATAGTACAACACACTTACTGTATAATTAATGAATTTGAACTGATCTGTCATTGAGCTGAAGGACAAGAGAGACAGACTATAAAGATGATGTCATCCAGAGACAAAAATCCTGGAGCTCCTCCACGGATGGTGAATAATGGAACAACTGCAAGGACACTGTGACAGTAGCCGTAGTGGTTTTACTGGAATAAGCCCCCCATTCAAATAAAAGTCTCTTGGACGGAGTTGAGCAGAGAAGTGAGCAGGAAGTAACAGACAGTTTTATTTGTTTCCAGAGACAATGCTGTTTAAACAAAAGCATTTCAAAACACGTACAGTCATAATTCAATGGTATTAGCAACTACAATAAAAAAGGGTTTGTTATAAAAAGAATTAAAGGTACAGGACTGTATATAACTGCTCTATAAGAGATAAGTTAACTATGAATCCAAACAGCAATGCAACAAGAATCAGTGTATTTGTTGATCAATGTGTTGAGTTTAAATATATAGTTTAATAAAAAATAGCATGTATTTAAATGATAGATTAACAATTGTTCAAGTCTGTCTTAAAACGCCAGTCAGGTGTCTGTATGAGCACTGTTTTCCTCGCTGTAATGATTCCTCCTCTTCATGCTGACCTTCAAATATGCTTTCAATATAATTGATGGGGGCTAAAATCCACAGTGTGTCCACACAGTCATTTAAAAAGTAGATGTGGAGCTTATATGAAGCTTCAGCAGTCTGAGTCTGCCACATTAAGTCTTTTGTGTTTCCTCGGAGTGTTTCCATGTTGAGCTGTTGTGGAAGGAAAGCGACAAAAAGAGGGATTTTGGCACTAAAAAGACTGTAACCTTGAGAGATATCTACTTGATTGGACTCATTTGGACGACTGAAGCTTCATATTAGCTTCAGATCAACTTTAAAATATTTTTTTTTTGCACAGAAGGAGGACTGTGGATTTTGTCCTCCATCACTTCCATTATAAGTTTATTATAAATGGATCTTCTAATGGTCAGTATGAACAGGAGGAATGATTACAGCAAGAAAAACAGGTTTCAATGTTTTTAAGTCAGACTTGAAATCTTGTGAACCTGTCCTTTAACAAGCACTACATGGTGAAGCTCCTGAGTACAATTCAGAACTGTTGTGTCAGTTTATCAAATTAAAGTATGATTGCAACTTGAGTCTTATTTTTGTGATTTTTGCCCAATTACCAACGAAATTGCTGAGATCTAAAAACACATCAGCAGCATTGCATGATGCCAACACAGACAGGTTGTAAACAAGCCAACAGTTTAGCCAAATTATCCAAACCACTTTATGTGGAGGTAAAACTTTAAGTGCATCAAACTGGTTTTTGCTGCTAATTTCAAATTTTGTGTGGCAAAGGCTACAAACTGGCTGCTGACAAGAGCAGAATGAAAACATCTGTATATCTGGCAGGAACGGCCCTTAAATGACGCTTTCAGACAACATATATTTCACGAACTGTATAACATTTGAAAGAAATCTGCCACAAACTGTGAGTCCTGAATTTTCTTGTCTGTATTTCTTGCTGTGCTGGAATGGTATGTAACTGTTTCCTCTCACATGTTGCATGTAAAGCATGTGACACTGTAACTAACTGTGTTCAGGTTTTCTCTCCACACACACACACACACACACACAAACACACACACACACACACAGACACACACTCACACACACAGACACACACAGACACACACACACACACACACAACATGCATGTTTGGCACACACAGTTGACATGAACTCTTCCTCTCTGGCTTCCAGTGAATCAGATAGTCTGCCCAGCCCCCATGAAGCAGATTACACAAATTTATGCAAAGCCTGTAAATGATATATACTGCAGTGCACAACAAAGGGCTTTTTTACAACACTGCGGACAAGACGAGGAAAGAGGAGAGAGAGAGAGAGAGGGACTGAGACCTGCAGTAATCCTCACTTTCACCATCACATGTATCTTGCTGTGCCAGTGCCAAGAGACGAAGCGCAATAAAAAAAATTAAAAAAAGAAAGATGGAATTTGTGCATTTTTCTGATTAAAAAAAAAAAGAAAAGCAAAACTAAGAGGATGCATTCAAGGCATATTCAGCCATTAGTGTGATTTCAAAGAAAATGCAAGGAAGTGAATAATGCCCCCCTTTTTTCTCCTCCTGCACACAGAACAGCTATTGTGGGTAATTCCACTGACATCCAGGCAGCAGAGTGCAGCGATGGTAGAGCTCCATTCAGGACCACAGCACTCACTGTTGGCCTTGGGTCTATGTTTAGACAGGGCTTTTAAGCACTCTGATGTCTTGTGTTCTCTGCAAAAAAAAAAAAAAATCAAATAGTGCATGTATGTGTGTGTGAGTGTGTTTGCTATGTGTTGTATGTTTGTATAAGTGGGAGTTCTTTAATCAGTGTGGGGATAAAAGCCAGAAATGTGTTTGAGCTCCTCCCACCTCCCATGGCTGTGTCACCCCTCCCTCCGAAACCCCCACCCCCAAGGATCCAACGCGTGGCCGGGTTTATACACTATTCATAAAGACCACAGTGTGGGAGAAAAATGGGACCATTATTTCCAAGCAGTAATGGGATATATTTGTTTTGTGGCCCTGAGTGTAGTGTGATAGTAGTGAGTTTGTATGTGTGTGTGTGTTACATACATAATATGTTTGCATGTTTAAACCTTTATAGTGTGGATCATGCAGTCAATCGAAGGCCATGTGGAATGTGTGTCTGGACGCCTCATATGAGTTTAATTATGCAGTGTAAAGTGCCTTTATGGACAAGATGAATGGTTACAGAATACGTCTGTGAAGACTCTCAGTCATCCAGGTCATGGTTATCCAAAGAGGGTTGAATCGAGGTCAAACTGGACTAGGTTGAAGATATTTGAAGATATTTTATCCAAAGGGCTACTTCAGTTCTAATTCACTGGTGGGGTCATTATTAAGCTCATTGATACAGAAAACCTAGTTACATACATCCAGTGTCTGAGTCTGTGGGTTTCTGCTTGTATTTATGTTTGGCAAACCAGTCCTCATCCTTGTGAGCTTTTTTCTCGGAAAAGCTAAAGTTGAAAGTGCTTCCAATAAATTATGTTTTTTATCATCTTTGTGAGTCTCATCAAAGTATGTTTTCTGGTCCCATCATTCTGGAGCATCAGCACAAAAATGGGTCCCTCGTGGCTAATAGAAGAAAACATCCTAAGCAACTTACCAGAACTAACTACAGTATCAGTGTTGTGGCTGCACCTGAAAACTGCAGGTTCTTCAGGGTCTTCAGTGTTCACGAACACACGCACAAACACACACACACACACACACATACAAACATATCCTGAAAAGGCCATGTTCCTGTAGGAGGAAGTGGATTTTGGTGATAAATGATGGTAATGCAGGTTCTGATTCTCAGTCTTCAACCATATGAAGGACTGGAGGGAGCATACAGATGCTCTGAGCGCATTTGTCTTCCTCCCAGAGACCCCTCCCAGCTCCAGGATCACATGGGAAACCGTGCTGCAGGTCAGTGGTCCCGCCCAGCATCAGTGCTGCATGTTCTCTTCTGGTCCTGAACACCGCCATTGCTGACTGATGGACTGTGACCACCCTAACCCCCCACTTCCACCTCATATCCATACAGTGTTACCAGGTGCTGGGTCCCCCGCTGTCCCCTCTGCTCCGTTAACCCCCCTCTCCCACCCGCCCCTTTAACCCTGCCCTTCAGACAGCATTGTCTGGATGAACAATGGAGTCATTGTTACCTCAAGGTGGCGTATTGTGAGGGGTGTTCAAAAGGGGCTGCAGAGGTGACCCTGACAGTGTAACTCAGCACCCCACCCCCACCTCCCTGACCTCCCCATACACACCACACACACATGGTTGTGGTTCCCAAACTTTGCCGCTCTATTAAGACTTCAGGTCACGGGGGACATCCTAGGTGGGGAGCAGCGTGTCTGTCTCAGAGCACTGCATGTGTGTTTGTGTGTGTGTGTGTGTGTGTGTGTGTGTGTGTATGGGTTCAAAAAGAAACCCTGTGTTCACTGTGCACTCCTCCTCTAACTGAACAACCTCAACTGGCTGATTTCAAAGACCCACGTGAATCTGCTTGAGCGGCAAAGAGTGACCTCGTCTGGAGCGGAGCGGGGAAACTCACGCAGCCCAGCCTGGGTCAGACTCAAATCTGGACTTGCTGAGATTCACGCTTATTAAACAACTTGTGGACTCCTCATCAGCATGGACAGGTTTAGGTGGTGGAGGTGGTTGGTCGGATCCTGGCTTAGCTAATTATTCTCTAAGTAAATTTGTAAGATAAGTAAATCCGTAAATCTAAAGATTACGCTCACTCTCATATATTTGAGCTTAGGCCAGACGGTTTCCAGCTGTGAGGCGTGCGTCTCCAGGGGGAAACGTGATGGCGGGGAGCAGCAGCGGGAGAGACGTGACAGCAGAGATATGATATAAGGTGAAAGGGACAGGTGCATGCAGAGTTCAAATTTCAAACTTCTGTATTTTGCGATTACTGTATGTGAAACTTTCTCATCTTGTTACGAGATCTCTAATCTTGTGATTTAGAGATAACAGATAAATAATGAGATTGTTTTATTGCTAAATAATTTTCACAAGATACAAAATTAATTTTACATTTACACCCATTGACTGTCTATAAATATGGACAATGCATCTCTACTTGTTGCTATGTAAATGTGAAGTTCAAATATCTCCTTTGCATTAGCTGCCATCTTGCTTGTGTGATGTCATTTTGGAGTCTGTGCAGTAGCGCCACTAGTTGATGGAGGATTGAGAGCAGCTGTCACAGCTGTCAATCATGACGCCACTCTCTATTGTACTTTTTGTGAATTGTTTATTTTTAACTGTAATTGTTATTGTCATTTCTATTGTTTTGCTGCTGGCTGCACCACGTATTGCCCCTCGGGGACAATAAAGATATCTTGAACTTGAACTACCCCCCTTTTTTTACACTAACTAATTAAATAACTAATTAAAAACAAATGTATCAGAAAAATAAGCACTTGGACAAATATCAGGATGATAAGAACAACCTAAAATGACAGAAACCGTCTTTGGTAAAAAAAAAAAATTGAAATCTTTTTAGTTTGGGCCATTTTTCATACACTAAAATGGAGGGGGCGGGATTTATGACCTATACTGCAGCCAGTCACCAACGGGCGACCCAGATGCTATGGCTTCACTTTTGGGGGGCTGTAATGGCATCCATATACAGTATACAGTCAATGTTTAACAGATATTAGCTGTAAGGTGGCTAGCAACAGACAATAGTAACTGTTTCCTTCCAGTCTCTCCTTTTTGCTTCTCATCTCTATATTTGTATAAAGTAGATTTATAAAGCCTAGAAGAAGTGTAACCTTTTTGCTTCAGGTGAATATTTATAACTGTGTGATCTGCAAATTCCACAAACCTAAACCTAGGTAATATTTGTGTGTAATTGTGTCTCTTCATTGACTATATATTCAGTTGTGATGCCTCTAAAATGTGCTTCATGTCCTACAGATCATCCATGGAGTGATTTGTGCAGAAGTGATAGCTAATGCTAGCATGCAAGTTTAGCAAGGTGAAGCTGAAGGTAACCGAGGCTTCATAACAAGTGAACATTCACTGCACATTACAAAGGCAGGAAAGGCCCATATTATTGTGGAAACATTCACACATTCAGACATTCGTACGGCAAGGATTAAGATAAAGTTAAAAGGGTGGCTTTGATAGTTTTCCCTTCCTTTAAATCCCCGGCCTTCAACACTCTCGACAGTGAGACAGCAGAACTTCTATTTCATTCAGTTTTTCACCTTAACGTTTTCCCCCCTGTTGGTATCTCAGTCTGTAATGTCAGGGTGTGGATGGATGACCCGCCTGCCCATCTCTTCTCACTGAATACCAGGCTATCATCTTACATACACACACAGCTCACTGTCAGTCCGTCTGTCTCGTGGAATACGAAGGGGAAACAGACTCGCCTTTGTCAGGTTGTATGTTGCTGTGTTGCAGGCGGGGGGGGTTCAACCTCCTTCCTGTGCCTCGACTCTGAAGAAAACAATGTTTGTCACTCGGCAGTGATGCTGCGCTATGTGCTGGAATTTGTCATGTATAGTAATAGTATACTAGTAGTATTATATAGTAATACTAAATGTAGTTGTGCTGTGTTAATCTGTATGTTTTCATGATTCTCATTGTTTTAACGTGTTGAAACCTAATGTACAAATAACTGAAATGAAAAATAAGAATTTTAATTTAACTGCAAGAGTTATGGCTTTGACCAAGCTTTAGCTAACCCTGAAAGCTAAATTATGTTTCGTGCTGCTAAGAGTCAAACTTAAAAAAGACGAAAATCCTCTGCATAACTTCAGAAATTCACTTCATGCACATTTCCAGATCTATATATTTATTCTGGTGCTCTACTAGTAAATCTTTGCATGATTTATAGTTAAAACAAACTCCTCATTTATGTTATAAGGGCCCCTCAGTTCAGCCTCTGTCTAAAAAAGGCTGTTTTAGCTCCTGTCTCTTTAAGACTCCCTCTCGATGAACCCACTTTTTTTTCTGATTGGTTTGTTAACAGAAGCGGCTCCTCTGCAGACTTCTGGCACCTTAGGAGGCTTAACATTAACAAACAGTACTGGTTGGATTCTCTTCTTTTTCCTATTCTTTATTGAAAATATAAACTTCTCAGACATATCCGTACATCTGAATCCAATTTGAAATACATGAGCAGACAATGGGAATAACCTCTGGAACAACCTTAGCAATAAAACGCTATGGAAAGATGGACATGTGGACATGATCTGATGTCAGCTTGAAGGGGAAGTTGAGGTAACGTTGGAAACTGAGCATAAGAGCAGCCGAGGCCCTGGTTTTAAAAGTTTTGAAAACGCTGAAAAATAACAGAAAATCACCAAAATCATTAAATTTAGTTTAGTTTAGTTTATTTGGATCCCCATTCGCTGTTACCCAGGCAACAGCTACTCTTCCTGGGGTCCATGTTAAAATAAATACAACCAATTACAATTACAATTACAATATAACATAAATGCATACCTAAATAGAGTGCCCCCCCCCTTAATGTCTCCTTTACACTCATTTTTTGTTCTCCTCCCTCTTGCTATAGATGGCCAACTTGTATACTTTTTACTCTAACACTCCATAATGCTAGAGGTAACACCAATACCCCAAATATCAATGCTGATGTCGATGTTTTAAAAGTCTCCTGTGTATACTACTACACAAAAAGGGAAATATTTGCAATTTTTACTGAAAATTTGTGCAGAAATCTAAGAACTTTCAAATCTCAATCCTCAGTAAGACACACTTATTTCAGATTCATGTTGTTTACTCTGCGCTGATGGTGAAATCCCTGCTGTTTTGGGGTTGATCATGATTGCCAGTTGCTCCCTCTGACAGATTGTAAGAAAGTAGCCTAAGTTATTCAGTCTCAAAACACAAATGTGACATTGATTATAACACTGGCTTCGGCTAAAAAAACAACAACAAAAAACCCCAAAATAAAATTAACATTCTGTATTTGTGAGACCTCCAGAGTCTGTAACTGTAGTGTTGTGTAGTAATGAAACACTGTCGCTGGCATCACATGCAATCCTGAGTTTCTTGCAGTGTAATTAGATGACTTTTTAAAATAAAATAAACTGAAACAGATACGATTATAAGAGTGGAATATTCACCAGGAAACACACAGAGAATAACCAGCTAGTAAGAGATGTGCTGGTCGCTCCTTTTTTTTTTTGGCATGCTTGCAACGTTTTATATGGAACTTGAGGATTTAATGGAGATGAGGACACTCGGGTCATGTTTGTGTGTGAGAGTTGATTATAGGCATCATTACTTGAATTTCACTCGCTCCGTCTTCTACATACGTCAGAATGGTTTCAGCTTTATTCCACCAACACAGTCATTTGTATTAGTCAAGAAAAGGCACAAAGGGGATTGGGGGGATTGATGCCAGCTTTTTCAGCTAGCCATGGTTACTCAATACTTTCTACTGCTTACGCTATTGATGAAAAGTGTTCTTATACTCTTGACTGGATGTCCCGTGAGGCTCCTTCTCTGGCTCCTCCCTCCCGTTGGTCTGATCCATTTCAATCAGGAGAATTGAAGGAGAGGCTTAGAGAGTAATCAAATTAAATATATTTGACATAGTTTGCAGAATAGGGAAAGTTGAAGAAATATGTGAGGACTCTTTGGACGTTTCACCCCATCATGATGTTGGCAGGGTTTACAGGAATATCCTCCGATGGAGTCTAGACACCGTGGGTGGTGGTGAATAGCTGAAAGCAGTGGCTGAAGATCTGGGTCATTATAATGTGGACATCAAGTACTGTACTGAAGTAGAGTTTTGAGGTACTTGACTCGAGGATTTCCATGTGATGCTACTTTATACTTCCACTACATTTAACATGGAAATAATATACTGTACTTTCTACTCCACTACATTCATTTAACAGCTTTAGTTACTTTTCAGATGGAGATTTGTCACAATGGATAATATAACACGCTTTAAAAATACAACACATCGTTAAAGATGAAACCAGTGGTTTCCAACCTTTTTGTCTTTTGATATCTTACAAAAAGCAGTGTGTAGTCGGGCTCATATCTCAGATTGTCTGAGTTGTTAACAGCTCCACCAAATAGTGATTTTTTTCCAGCACACAAATCAAAGATTAGAGAAAAAGTCCAAAAACTGGAAAGACTTTTATGTATCAGAACTAATGATGTCATCTATAATAATATATCAGTCAGAGGGACCAAACCACTACTTTTACTGTAATACTGCATACTACATCACTCATAATACTGCAGTACTTTTACTGTAATACTGCATACTACATCACTCATAATACTGCAGTACTTTGACTGTAATACTGCATACTACATCACTCATAATACTGCAGTACTTTTACTGTAATACTGCATACTACATCACTCATAATACTGCATACTACATCACTCATAATACTGCAGTACTTTTACTGTAATACTTTGACTTCATCACTCATAATACTGCAGTACTTTTACTGTAATATTGCATACTACATCACTCATAATACTGCAGTATTTTTACTGTAATAATTCAACTACATCACTCATAATACTGCAGTACTTTTACTGTAATATTGCATACTACATCACTCATAATACTGCAGTACTTTTACTGTAATACTACATACTACATCACTCATAATACTTTTGATTGCATTTTTACCTGAGTAGGATCTTTCATGCAGGACTTTTATTTGAAAAAGAAATATTTTTACTTTGCTATATTGGTACTTTTACTTAAATAAAAGATACTTCTTCCACCACTGAATGTGCAGTAGGACTCTGATGAACTCAGTGGAAGAACCCATCATGGACGCTGGATCAAACCTTGAAGGTGAATCGCTCTTACAATGAAATGACAGCTGACAGAAAGCAACTGTTTTAGTAGTTTGGCAGCAATGAAATGATTGGCTTACAGAGGTCGTGGCTGAATCTGATTCTGGTTTAACTGAAAGCGGGAATGCCCTCAATCAGCTGATTGAGTTGGAAGCAGGAACCGAAAGAGGGGGAGTAAATAGAGTAAGCATGGAGATTGTATTTCTGACTGTCCGTAAGAGAAGAAGTAAAGTAAAAATACATTAAAAACATGATAAAGTCGAGATGGAGGTCTTGTGGTCTTGCTGTATTCATGTTTAGATTCTGGTGTGATCGCATACAGTGCAGCTATTTTGGGAGAGCCACAAATTTGTCTTGTTGGCGTCCACCAGTCAGACATGCAAATGCTGAAAAAAGAAGAGTGATGATTGCTGATGTCAACAAGCATGTGACCTCCTTGCTGAGGTCAGGGGGGGGGGTCACACTGGGTGTAAGGGTGATGTGGGAGGAGACGAGGTCAATGACTAATTAGAGCTCTAAAACACAGAGCGGGTCAGAGGGTCAGCAGAGGGTTGGATGACATCACTGGGACGCATCAGTGTATCGTAAAGAGTCGACTATTGAAGGGGGCTCAACTATCCCGCTGACCTTTGACCCATGACAAAACAGGTGATTAGTTAACGTGGATCATTAATGTCTTACTAGAGAATTTGCTTGTTCTTTTTGTTCTCTGTTTTTCCTGCTGAATGGTTAATTTTATGGTGATTTCTATAAGGGTAATAATTTCTTTGGGTGTAAAAAAAGATAGCTATTTTAGGAAAGGCTTCATAACAAGTTTCCATAAAGCCTTCAAAGTACTGAGTGCCCTGACCCCCCTCCCCTCCCCCCGATAGCGTGCTACTTTAAATTAGGACCCATGGCAAACATGAGCTCAATAAATAGTTCCATTGATTAAAACTGCAGACGCCAAAATGAGCACTTTTTGACTGCAGGGACACCAATAGGTATTTTTGAAAAGCACTAATTAAAACAGAAAACAATGATATGAAGTCATGATGATGATATGAACAAATTGTAATGATAGGATAAAGCATCTGTGAGATATGACAAAAAAAAGTATACCTCTGAGGGGTTTGCAGGGAAGGGTACGATTCAGGTTCAAGAAAATCATTTTCACCTCATGTCGTCTTGCTTCAGCCATGTGCTCCTCTCAGGTTTCCTTCACTTCTTTTCTCTCTCCAGATGATGACCTCACAGCTTTAAGAGTCACACTAATAAACAGCCTCTCACCTCTTTTACAATGCGAGCGAGTCCTCTGCAATGTTCATATGTTCCCCAATGAGACTAAAAATAGAATTACTCCCTCTAAACCCCCTCTCGCCTCGTGTCACACAGTTTCTCCTGTCAATATACGAAAAGACAGAAAGATGACTCTGTTAATGTGAAATAAGTGGCCATTCAGCACTGAGTCAAGCATTTAAAAAAAACTAAATTCAAGCTAAAAATACATGAGCAATTAAAGGGATATTGCATAATTTGGTCTAGACTTATATAAAGTGCAGCATTTAGAACCAGAAATAAGACATTATGGAGATTACAGACACATTATCAGCAGACAGGAAGAGAAATAACTTCACTGTTTCCATAGAAAGGATTGTTTACAAATTGCATCTCTGGCAAAGACAGTGACCTTTAAAAGTAGATTTCCCCCTCTCAGATCTTCATGCATTATTAAATATGAGTTAATTTTTAAACTCCCTCAACCTGCCTCATTGACTCCTGCTTCAGGAAGAGATTTTCTGCATTTTATAGAAGTCTATAGTGACAGAGAGAGTGTGAGTGATTTACTGTTGAGGAGGCATCTGAATCTGACGTGTCTCATTTTTACCCGCGAGACTCCGGTTTTGGTTGCTGTGCTGGCATCTCTCGGCTGCGGAATGAAAATGTCACGGGAATGGCACATTATCAAAGAAAATAAAAGGTCCACTGTAATCCTAGTTGCAGTGATAAAATGTCAGTGTACTGCAGAGAGGCCTGTCTGGATGCAGCTGTTGAGCTCCGCAGAGAGAGAGAGAGCTGTCTTGCTGAGGCGGAAATCACAGCAGAGGGAGAAGTAACTCTAGTTTCTTCCATCATTTCCATGTGTAGTTTGAGAGATGAATGCTTTAACCTGCAAACGTTCTGCAGCAGAGGAGGGTTTTTTTTTGTCGTGGTGATGGAGGTAGCATACAATTTAGACTGCAATCAGTCAAATACACCTTTTTCACAGGAGACATTTTTGACTTGTGATAGCAGGAAAAGCAAAGGTGCTACTAGTAACATGAAGCTCCATTCAATTCAAGTTTCCCAATAAAGTTTAGCAGATGCTATATGACAGGGGTATTCAATTAAAATTCACTGAGATCCAATTTATGAACATTTCCTCAAGTGAACATCATAATGTCCGTATTATTTTTCAGTACCTTGAAGTAGCATTATAGTTACATCAACATCTGTGTCTAGTGGCTAGATTGTAGACTGTCAAATAAATACAGTAGAATTCATTTATTAGTTTCACTACACATATAAAGATGGCATTTCAAATTAAAATGCATCACAAAAAGCTTTTGATTGTGCTTCTTAAATAAAGTGCTTAGTTTTAGAAAAATAAAAAATAATCCCTTTTTTCTTTTAAACTTAAACCATAAACTTAATTCCATATCTAATAACTTTATAATAAAAACTCTCAACACATATTAACTCTTTTCTCGGTGTGTATCTCACTGACAGTCGAGTCTCTCTCTCGCATGTCCGAATGCACAGATTTAATTGGCTGATTTGCGTCACATGAGAAGATTGGCTATGCAAAGTGGTCTGTGAGTTTCCAAGGGCCACTCCACTTTTACCGTAATAACTGGAGAAGCTGCGCCCGTTAAAATAGAAATGCTCAGACAAAATTTAAATTGGTTTTCATTTTACATCCAGGTTGAGGACCCCTGATTTATTACCTTAAGAAATCTGGCTGTGGGACGATGAGTTGGATTTCTGGCATGCCACAAATTTTGACCGTCCTATAGTTTAAGTAGTTCCACTGTCCGATTTCCCACAAGTAAGAACAACTGAAAGCTTGAGGCTGAAGCCAAAGCAGAAGTACCTAAAAGTGTTACCAATGGCCACTAGAGGCTTTGCTCCTGTTAACTCCCACTTCAGTCATTATGGTCTCAATCTCTAAATTCAGGCCTTCTAATAAGAGTACTTGTGGTCATTTTGGAATTTATTGCTCTGTTAACAGGATTTGAAGACTTACAGTAGCGTTGATATCTACTGTAACTCACCAGCTGTTCTTCTCTGGTTCTCTTGGGACTCAAATCGGACTATTGTTGCCATATTTCAATAAGTTTAATGTTACTTGACTACAATATGTTACCTTTTAGCACAATTATTTAGCTAAAGCAACTAACATCTGTAGCCCAACTGTAACTTCAGTATGAGGTAGCGGAGGCTGTTTCTAGAGCATGAAAGGCGTAACACAATGAAAAGGGGGGAAAATATGGCAGCAACCATGAACTGCAAATTTTGGCTTCAAACTTGCTTCATGCAAAACTTCATCAATCAATCTCAATCTATATTTGTATAGCGCCAAATCACAACAAAGTCATCTCAAGGCACTTTCCACATAGAGCAGGTTCTAAACCGAACTCTTCAGGTTTTAACTTTAAAGAGACCCAACATTCCCACATGAGGAAGACAACTGAGGCACAGACAACTCCGGGGAAGAAGTTTAGGTTATTGAATGTATTAATAGAACATGAATGTTAATGGATATAGATGGATGGATAGAGAGAGAGGGAGGAGGAGAGAGGAGCTCAGTGCATCATGGGAGTCCCCCGGCAGTCTAAGCCTATAGCAGCATAAGCTAAGAGCTCTAAGAGCCCTAACTATAAGCTTTATCAAAAAGGAAAGTTTTAAGCCTACTCTTAAATGTAGGCTTAAAACTTCATGTATCTGTATATACTGTCTATAGTCTGAGTGTGGTGTGAGCACAGAGTGTGTATGATTGACAGCAGATTAAAACATATAGTGTAGATTTATCACAACATGTGCTTCGTCAATAAAAAAAACACACTGTCTACCTGGCTAAAGCCATGATAGTGATATATAAAAAAGGGTAAATAGCTGCATTATTTAGCATTTTATAATGTTTCTGCTGCTCATGCACCCATTCACACACACACACACACACACCCACTCACACACACACACTCACACACACACACACACACTGACGGCAGCTAGCTACCATGCAGGGTGCAGGTGAAATTTGGAGTTCAGTATTTTGCCCAAGGACACTTCGACAGGCGGAGTCATGGATCGAACTACTGACCTGATTAATGGACGACCCGCTCTACCTCCTGAGCCACAGCCGCCCCGCCGCAGTGTGAGCTCAGTATTGTGATGTCAAAATGTGGAAAATATACAACCTATCATTTAAATAAGACAGCAGTGCATTGATGCAATTGGGGCTGAGTCAGAAATGTAGATTAAAAAGGTATAATCCTTTCATTACACCAAAATCGCATTTTTTAAATTGTTTATGCTTGACATCTTTTTATTGCTTTAAAGCATTCAATGTGTTTGTATTGTGTAATTGACTCCCTCTATATTGTAGTTTTCATCATTTGTAGCAGTTGGGATTCAAATGACTTCCACATCCATCTGCTGCTGAAGTGGGAAAGTTTCTCTGTGCTCATTTTAAAAATCATCTTAAATTTAAGGTGTTTAACTATAAGCTTGATTAATGGTATCACAATTCATTTGGAGCCAAGCATGGTCCAATATTCAACTTGAACAAGTGTGATGTGGAAACTCAAAGCCACACACACACACACACACAAACACACACGCACTAAGAATCGACTTCTCAGTGAAGCAGGAGAGGAGAGGTTTTAAAAAAAAAAAAAAAAAAGGCAGAAAGAGCCGAAGCAATTTTAACGATTTTCACAAGGTAATTGGACATTTTTAGTAGAAAAAAAAAACATGAGACACAAATTATTATTCAAAGCGAGTATTTTTATATGTCTTCAAACATGTCTGGAGGGATTCATTTACTCCCCCTGCCTCCTCCTATATTAGCGTTTTTTGGAATATTTCTTTTTTTAATATGTGTTCATGCTCATGAAATGTTGTGTAACTCAGCTCTGCCAGAGGCTCAGGGACAGAGTGTGTCAAGCTTGCTCAGATTTGTTCCAGAGTATAATACGACCAAACTAAAGTCCTGTATTGTTGCAATAAATGATTCAAATTGACAGAATTAAGCGTCTTTACTTTAATGCGTTTTACCTTAACACAAGTTTTTTGTTTAACCCTCGTGTTGTCTTCCTGGGTCAAATTGACCCCATCTCTTTTGACTGTACTCCTTTCTTTCCTTCCTTCCTTCTTTCCTCCCTCCTTCCCTCCTTTCCTTTCCTCCTTCCTTCTCTCCTAAATTCCTTCCTCTTTTCGTCCTTACTCCTTTCCTTCCTTCCTTCCTTCCTTCCTCCTTTCCTCTCTCCCTCCCTCCCTCCCTCCTTACTCCTTTCCTTCCTTCCTTCCTTCCTTCCTTCCTTCCTTCCTTCCTTCCTTCCTTCCTTCCTTCCTTCCTTCCTTCCTTCCACCCTTCCTTCTCTCCTAAATTCCTTCCTCTTTTCATCCTTACTTTTCCTTCCTTCCTCTTTTCCTCCCGCCCTCCTTACTCCTTTCCTTCCTTCCTTCCTTCTCTCCTTCCTTCCTCTTTTTCTTCCTTCGTCTTTTCCTTCCACCCTTCCTTCTCTCCTTCCTTCCTCTTTTACTCTTTACTCCTTTCCTTCCTTCCTTCCTTCTCTCCTCCTTCCCTCCCTCCCTCCTTACTCATTTCCTTCCTTCCTTCCTTCCTTCACCTGAGGACAACAGGAGGCTTAATATACATTCTGATATGACTAAAAGACAGGTTTAAAGTACAGAAATTATTATAAATGTAACTGTTAAAAGTGGATTTATCTTAATATAGTCAAAATACCAATCCTTCCCTTTGTGATTTTACTTTTATGTACTAGTTAGTCACATTTACTGACATTTCTCGTTTGTTTTGATAGCGCAGGAATTCTTTGGTGAGGGTAGATTTTACCTCCAAGGACCATAAAGGACAGTAGGCATCTCTCCCTATCATACACACACACTCACACACAACAATGAGCGCTGCGGTGATTGCTATTGCAGTAAATGGTATTTGAGCAGCGGGGCTGTTTGACATAGCAGCTATGTGTAGGCTGTGGCCTTCGTACAATAGCCTCGCCCCCCTGGGGAATCTGGATCCCATCTTTAGTTCGGAGCTCATTAAGCCGATTATTCCCATAATCTCTCTGATGGCAGGCAGAATAAAGAAACACACACTAATAATTGCCTGCTTACATTTGGGTCTGTTTGGCCCTGTTGACTGCTGAGATGAGAGACTGAAAGATCCACAGTGTTTTCTGCTCAGTGTAAGTGTGTGTGTGTGTGTGTGTGTGTGTGTGTGTTTGTGTGTGTGTCCATGAAAATCTAATATCTTAACCATTAACAGATAAATATGTACCGATGAGATAATTAAAACAAGAGACAAATTAGTCTGACATTGAAACTAAAGCTGAAAATGAAAACAACCACAACGGCACTTTACATATTTTAAGTGATTTCTTCCACACATGATTAGTTTATTTGTGCCTCTTTACTCGCTTTCTTTCATTCTGTCTTTCTTTCTTAGCATGTCCATTTCTCAGTATCACACACACACACACACACACACACACACACGGGCCTTTGTCTGTCCCCTGTCACCGTTTTCTTGACATGACTGACAGCTCTGACACCACCAATCAGGTGCAGCTCAGCAAGGTCACTCACTGCTGCTCAGATCTGATTCGCTGCTGTGCGACTACCTATCGTCCCTGTCTGCTCTGATCACTGCATGATAGCAGGCATCTTAATGTGTGTGTGTGTGTGTGTACTATATTTTGGAAAATAAAAGACGATAGGGCCCTAAATAGAAGCAGGGATAAAAACTCCTGGTGCCTGGTTATATAATGTGCATGCCAAGTTCAGAATAGCACACATTTCCACTTCTTTAATTTCATAGATTGAAGAATGTAATCATGCTACTTTCACTCAAAGTCGACTGTTTAATAATAATAATAATGATGATAGGGACACTATGTGAGCTATGAGGGGAACCGGAGTAACTTGGCGAACATACATCCAACTAGCAACACCGAAGTGATGCACTATCAAAATATTACAGGTGGAACTCAAAACGTTCCAATTATGGTTCTGCACGTCGGAGTAAGTGAATTACCAGTAATGTAATAACATTTAACAGAGCAAACAAAAGCAGATCAGAAAACAAACAGACTTTGTCCTAAAATACGAGCAAATATACTCTATACAGAAGGGATTAGAAATAAAGGCCTCTATTACCCCTTTTCCACCGAGCCAGAGCCAGTGCTGGTTCGCAGCTAGTGCTAGAGCCAGTGCTCAGTTGGTGCTAATCCAAGCACCTCTTACGAACCTGTTGCTTTTCCACCGGCAAGGAGCCACGCGATTACGTCACTGTATAACGTAGCCAGCGCGCGCCTTTGAAGCACTTCCATGATTCACCAGTGAGAGGCAGCAACATGGCACAAGGCATCTAGCCTGCCGGAAACGAAGAAAAAGAAGAAGAAGAAGAAGAAGAAGAAGAAAAGAAGAAGAAGAAGAAGACGGCACCAAAGAATAGTACTTTTAATCAACAAATATTTAACCCTGTGTAAATGCCACGCTAGTCTGCTAATAAACGTTAGCCACGCTAGCCGGCTAATAAACGTTAGCCCCGCCCCCATCCCGCTGACGTAATCGGTTCTTGCTTTAGACCAGCAAAGAGTTGGTGCTTGCTCTGGCTCCCGTTCTGAGGCTCGGGGCTGGAGCTTTGGCGGTGGAAAAGCAAAGAACCGGTGCTTAGTCAGGCTCTGGCTCCAAACCACCACCAGCTCCAGCTCGGTGGAAAAGGGATATCTGTAATATAAGCCTGCTCCCAATACAGGCCTGGTACCCTCTGCAGTAGAGGTAAATAAAGGCTCAATGGACACAATTAGAGAGAATAAAGTACATGAGGATATACCTATGCTTTTTTCCCCATTCTCTTATAGCTTTCCTAGTGTGTAAAATAATGTGTGTGCATGTGCATATGTGTGGAAAGTATAATGAGGTTAAGTTGGGATGGGAAGGAGGGTGGAGTAAATTCAAACTGAGACAGGTTGTTACCGAAGGTAATTAAATCACAGCAAAGTCAATTAAAAGTATGTGTGTGTGTGTGAGTATGAGTGTGTGTGTGTGTGTGTATGTGTGTGTGTGTGAAACAGAATAGCTGGTGATGCTGGGCGGTCGAACAGGCAGTATCACAGGGAATCATTTCTAGTTTCTTACTGTTTACTCTGCCACTGACTGATGGCACTAAATGAAAATGTCAATTAATATTCCAGCAAATGTAATTTCCCATCGCCTCATTAAGCAATATTGTGGTGTAACTTCGCTGAAACTTCACCCTGCATTGCACTTCGGTTAGAAAAATGAAGTGACATCTTCTCACAGGCATTATGGGTGATTTGCTGTACTGTGATAAGGCCTCCAGTCTGAAACCATCATAACTTCTTCACCGCTCTCCCATTAAACCAAATATAAACATCACGACGCCTCTGAATCCAACACTGATTTGTCTGTATGCGTGTCAACCAGTCAATGTGTCATCAAGGCTGTTGCTATGACTCTTGCGGCACTTTCTGACAGAACCTGTTAGTAAGCTAACAGTTAGCTGTCATGCCAAAGAGAGAGGGTCTGTCTTTTCCAAAGCGCTCCAGGAAGCTTACTCCTTCCTTCATAAAGTACTCAGCAATGAAGATGCTGCGTTCTGCATACACTGCAAGAGTATATTACCGGTTACACACGGTGGAAATGCTGTAACATAAGCTGCAGTTTTCCTGAGAGCTCTAGAAAAGAAACTCTAAGTAGAAAAACTGTATTATGTTATTAAAAAGTACAATTGTGTTTAATGTTTTAACCCTCCTGTTGTCCTCGAGTCAAGGAAGGGAGGAGGAAAGCAGGGAGGAAGGAAGGAAGGAAGGAAGGAAGGAAGGAAGGAAGGAAGGAAGGAAGAAAGGAAGGAAGAAGGAAGGAAAGACAGAAGAAAGAAGGAAGGGAGGAAGGTAGGAAGGAAGGAAGGAAAGAAGGAGAAGGAAGGACAGAAGGAAGGAAATGAAGGAAAGGGAGGAAGGAAATTAAGGAAAGGAAGGAAGGAAATGAGGAAAGAAGGAACAGTCAAAACAGACGGGGTCAGTTTGACCCGGGAGAACGACACAAAGGTTAACTTTGAATCTTTCTAACTCTGCAACAAGCTTGTGGCACAGTGTTGGGAAGTTTAAGTTATTTTTTGTTATAGCCTATAACGTTACTCATAGGCCACAAATGTATACCTTACTGGCAGAGAATGTATCGCAGTCGGTCATTTACGTCAGAAATAGACTGGGCGTGTATGATTAGTGGAGCAGAGTGGAGAGCCACTTCTGGGACTCTTCTAAAATGCACCATGTTGCTCCCGGTGGGATCACCAGCATTGATCAGTGTTGGAGGTGGATCATGACGCAGAAGCGCCTGATGGGATCAAGCCATTACCCCTGCAGCCTGCATTTGTGCACACTGAGGACTATATGTTGGTGGATTTTTGGGAGACAAAACATTACTTTGCATGGTATTAAAAGGTGTAAGTTTGCTTGACACTGAAAAAATTGTTCCTCATCTTGATGAAAACTCCTGAATGTGTAAGTGAATGAATGTACGGTACACTAAAGGGTCGTGGTTTTGGGGGTTTGTCATTATGGTTACCCTAAAATTAATGATTACATTATTTGTTATGTTAAGGTTGTGAATGTTTTCTGCTTTTTTAACCATACAGCCAACTATTGTGATTATATACTTATGTAATAATTAGTGTACGTTATTCATTTCTATGCATTAACAAACAACTATACATTTTTAAATAGGAGTGACAGTTTTTCATATTATGACATGTGAGTTCAAACATGCACTGATGCTGTTATTTCTTTTGCCTGTCAAAGTTTCATTTTCTAAATTGCAACTGTACACCCACCACCTGCCTTGAATTACCCATCAGGCCTTGCAGGGCCTGCCACAGTCAGTCATCAACTCCCTGATGGCTGACACTAATCACGTCTGGTTAGTAAGCAGCAGGATCTGCTGCCAGATTCTCTCTTTGCCCTGCTACTGCCTTGACCTCTGTGACCTCGCTGGCTGCCCTTTGACCCCTCACCACATGATAAGTGTCTGTGACCTCTGACCTGTTTGGATAATTAAAGAGGCGTGACCTCGGGGAGATTGCATTGGAAATCTGTCGCTGAAGATTAGTGAGTTGGTATGAGGTAAGAGGGCACAGATGAAGGCATCGCCTATTTTTAGGAATGTTGATGTGTGAATGAATGCATGTTTTAGCAGCTTCAGCTTCTGTAACAGTATTAACTGTATTAGAGTAGATTCATGATGATGATACCATGTGCATCTTGATCATCTATATTTCCCTTATTTTGGCTTTTGAAAGTTCTGTTCTGTTTTCATTGTGCTACAGTTTAGTGTATTAATTACTATGCTTTCACCAGTGTCAGTCCTGGCCTCTCTGCTGCCCGAAGCAAAATTCTGCTATTTAAGGTCAAAGCATGCTAGTGGATGCGCACAAATGCACCTTTCTTTCCAAGCTGCAATTCAGGAACAAACACAGTTGCCTGTACGTGTTCATCAAATACATCCAGTGTATCCCCGAGCAGTTTGGGCCATTTTTTGCTCTCCTCACATTTTTACTCACTGTGGGTTCATTTTTCACTGCACATGCGTGTCCTGCACCTCTAGCAAGCAGTACAAAGTAGGAAGAACCCAAGATGTCTTATGTAAAGTATCTCTTTTTATTTTCTTACTCTCACTCTGTCAAATCACTTTGCTTTGTTTCTGGTTGATTTACATGAAGATCTGGATGTGTATCTTGATTTGCAAAAGTTTTTTTTTTTTTTTTTTTTTTACATTTCTGCCAATTTTACTCAGTTGAATATAAAAAATGTCAAACTTCTGCTCTGATCTATTGCGATGTGTATTTTGATTCAGATGCAGATGATCCTTTAAACTGTTTTGAGCTGTCTGAGACCAAACTTGATCGTATCGTGAGAGAGATGTCAAAGTCTTTGGTCGTCAATCTCACTGTGAGACTCGATGACTGATGATTAAAAATACCAAAAACAGCTTGAAGCAAAGACATCGAATACACTGACCATCCTTTAAGAGCAGTTTGTTTTGTGATAGTTTATTGGGGAAAACATATTAGTTCTCCATAGAATGTACGACGGAGGTAAAATGAAAAAGAAATGTATGTGATTTATCTCCATTTTCAAAATATCAGATAGCTGCAGCTATAGCAGATAGATGACGAGCTGATGACGCTTCTCTGCTTTCATTTACTTTTTTCTACTTATATTGCTCACCACAGCCATATTAACATTGTACAGTCTGACACATCATACAACTAACATGTTATCATCGGCATCTCGCACAATGTGACATTCAATAAACTTGCACGGTTGGCACTGTTGCGCAATCCGAATGTGGCTTAACTGTTACTGGACATTTGGAGGCTGGAAGCTGTGAGTTGTGATTGAGATAAATACTGAGCAAGACCTTTTATAGTTTAACTTAAACTTGTCAGTGCTCTCTGGTGGATAAACTACACAATGGCAACACTGCTTCTAATTAAAGTTAACTTGTCCTTAACATATGTTTGGCAATCCTGTACAACAATTTCTAATCACTAATCGGCCTACTGTATATATGACACAGATAAACTAAAACTGATGCTCATCTACAGTATGTCAGTGTGTCTTAAAAACATTCTCCTTTAATAAAATACATTTAGAAGATTGTGCGTCCTTTGCAGAGGAGGTCTGGACTGTCTGAGTTCTTTGAATATGTTATTGGAGAGATTGTCCAGATTGTCACATAAACAAACATCCATCAGATTCTCATTTCACAGTCGGTGCGTGCAATAGTCACAGTCACATCGCTGTGCACGAGTAAATGTGGCCGGTGTTAACGTGTACGGTCGAACAAAGGAAGCTGCAGCAAACGGAGAGCCGGAGAGCCGAGCTGAAGAGACAAACAGCGGCCAGTCTCTCCAGCAGAATGAATTGGCATTCCACACTTCTCCCGCTCCACTTGGTTACTGTTGCTAAGGCTGGAAAACTTTATCCAGCACAACCAGCGGCAGAGGGACGCCTGAGTGCGTGTGATTTTCTCCCCCTCTCTCTCTTAGCTACAGCAGATTTTGAGAGTGTGGATATGAAGATGAGAAGGTAAAACTGAGACCTGTCACTCAAGTGTTTGTATTCTGATCCAAATTTTTTAGCCTCTAAGTCAGGGGTGTCAAACTCATTTTCATTCAAGGGCCACAAACCACTCAATTTGATCTAATGTGGGCCGGATCATTAAAAAGATGGAAGGAAGGAAGGGAGGAAGAAAGAAAGGAAGGGAGCACAAAAGGAAGGAAGGAAGGAAAAGAAGGAAGGCAGAAAGGGGGAAGGACAAATGGAAGGAAGGTGGGAAGGAAAGAAAAGGAGAGGGAAGGAAGGTAATAATGAAAGTAAGGAAGGAATAAAGATAGAAAAAGGAAAGGTTGGAAAACAAGACAGGAAGGAGAGATGAAAGGGAGGAAGGAATGAAGGAAGGACAGATGGAAGGAAGGACGGAAGGCAGGAAAGGAGGAAGGAAGGAAGGAAGGAAAAGAAGACAGGAAGGACGTAAAGTGGGCCGAATTGGACCCCTTGGCGGGCCAGTTCTGGCCCACGGGCTGCATGTTTGACCCCCCTGCTCTAAGTGAACAGGTTGGTTGCACTTTAAATCAGATCATTAACATTACCAAAAAACATATTCACAGTATATATATGCAAATCTTTTTAGGGTTCATTTGTCCAGGTTATAAGATTTCTGCATTCATCTCAATAACATAAAACATAAAAACATGAAGATAAATGGAATTCAACACAGGAAATAGAATAAATGAAAACTTGTTGATGGTGTTAAGTGGATTATTCATTACTGAAACGTTCTGCAGGGTAAATGTCACTAGTAGTGACTCTAATTTTGTAATATGGTTTAAGAGAACTTTACACATGCTAACTGTACACGCTAAGAAGCAAAGATACTTAGTGGTATATGCTACTGTTGCATACTAACAGAATAAAACACATTAAACTGTGATGTTAAGGAAAAGGTTTGACATTTGGTAAAATGTGTCGTGCTGAGATTAAGTACGGCTCTGATGGGAGTTCTCAGAAACAGTGCTGGGCTTCGAGGCGATTTTGGCCACTCTTTGTATTGTATTTTCAGGCATCATCACGTGACATTTTTATCATAATAATAAGTGTGGAAAGTCAACAGGAAGTCAGCCAGAGAAGGTCTCAAATTCACATTAACCAGCTCAAAATTAACAGCAGTTTACAGGCAAGAGGAGATCTCTGCCTGCTGGACTCTGGCCATTTCTAAATGCAAACCTAAACTCCTTACGCTTTGTCATGGACACGCCTTACCCAAAATGATGCTCTAACCCTTTTTTCTCCCCTGTAGTGAGCCGCATGTCACAGCTTCAATATGAAAGCCACCCTAAAGACTCTGATTTGGTTTTACTGTGCAGTTTTTCCTCTGTAATTGTACCCACCGAGTTTTAACAATGAAACTTGGGAGATTGAGTGTTTAGTTGAGTCTAACTAACACTAATCCTGATCATCTATGAGCACAAAAATGCTGCAGCATGAGGAAGCATACACAAACTTTTCCCCATATATATGCACAGTAAGCAACTTTCAAAAGAAGGAATAAAGCACCATGTTTGGACGTAGTATCTGGTTCTCCTCATTGCAGTTTGTTTTATAGTGGAAACCTGTTCACCAGAACCACAGCTGAGCCAACAGTGTTTTATTTAACATTCAAAAATATCCATCTGAACATACAAAGTCAATGGAAAGACACAATTAGATTCAGATTCAACTGGCCAAGACAAATGATGATGAATCCATGCAAGATGAAAATGTTTTGAAATGTTACCGCAGCTTTATGAATCTGCTTCATAAATGTGCAAAGAGGACAGGGAGGAAGGGAAGAGATCAAACACACAGTTGGTGCAGATGTTTCTATTTGGCTTACAGGCATTTGTATAGTTGAAATGTCTTTAGAAATGATGCAAGGCAAGTATTAGCTTCACTTTCTTTTACTTTAGTCTCATCAAGAGCCCAAAATCATTTATTCTGGCCCTAAAAACTTCCCCTCATCAGGCAGTTTGAGAAGATAGCAATGAAGGGATGCTGTGGTTTGGCTAGAGGAGGTGGGTGACCGCATGTCACCAGGTTCACCTCAGCGAGCTGTAATTCACCTGACATTTTCCCTTGTGCTTAATTGCCATTCATTCTATAATAGAGCACATTGTGCTCATAATGGCAGGAAATGTCAAGTCAGCTTTTAAAGGGGAGGATCCTGCAAATTGCTTTCCTTTTAGATGAAAATATACACCTCCGTCCACAGACGAGGCTCTAAGCACCGCGATGGCACTATTGACATGTATGATTCTCTACCTGATTCATCAGACCAGAGGTGGAGCTGCTGTAGCTTTATTCATGGCATTAAACTTGAACCTGTGTCGGCTCAAAACACATAATTTACCACGCACTCTTATTTAAAGGTGAGGGCTGCTGACACACCGAGTTAGATCAACTGATTTTTATTATTTGTCATGATGGATTTTCATGTTATTTTGTGCTTTGTGCTCCCGCTAAGCTGCATGTCACCTTTGAAGTGTTTTCCAAACTTTTTGACATTGATTATAACATGAGAGATGATGCTGAAGGAAAGTAAAAGGACAAAGAAATTATGATAATAAACACTTGGGAGAATTTGAGCTGGAGTGCTGTATAAGATGTGATTAAAGACGATCCCTTTGTGCCAGTGGTTGTAGCGATGCTGGTCAAAGGTTCAAGTTGCTATAGTTTGATTTGGTTTTTCATGGTTTGCAGAGAACAGCGGAGCATTTCATTTCTATAGCACGCATTCTCAGCAAGGATGATTTTAAGATCCTACAGATAATGCCTCATTTCTTCTCTATTCCATCCATCTTCACAAATATGAAGAATGTAATGTGTCTGTGAGTAAAAGGATCATTTATGTCTGTGGATACAATCGCTTGTATTTATCAAACTCTCTCACAAACAGCCGGGAAGTGTTCAAAGTCATTTTAAGATAACCTTGACAGTCGAGAAGCCTCAAAAAGCACCAAACATAAAAGGCATCGTGAGGAAAGTGAGAGGAGGAAGGGGGGAGAAGAGGAAGAACAGAGGAGTGAGAAGGTGAAGGAGGAGGAGGAGGAGGTGGTGGAGGAGGGAGAATAAATGACATTCGACTCCAAGGTCCACCTTGGCCACCTGATTGTTCCAAAATGAGAGCAATGCCCGACCCAAGAATGAAAAGAAAAAGAGAGCGAAAAATCAATACAGTGCAATTAAACACAAAGCCCGGCTCTGTGGAGCTGAGAGGAATTTGTTATTTATTAAATTCACTCCTCCACCTCCTTTGCCCCAAACCCCATAACTCGCGTCAGTCTTTAATGCATGAGCTTCCCCCCTCTCTTCTATCCTCTCTTCAGGTAATCTGACCTTTGTGGTTCGGACAGGACTCAAACGATTGAGAGGGAAGACGGGGAAGTCAGGAGTGTTCTCTCGTATTGATCCGAGACCCGTCAGCTGTGTAGCAAAGGCTCAACAAAGAAGAACAGCTTTCATTTTGGAAAAGAGGAGAGGCGAGTCAGTCTGGAGTATTTTTTTTTTTTTTTACACCTCTGCTGCGTTCACAGTGCAGAGCATGGATCACAACTCATATTTATTTTCACTCATCAAAGATGCATTTAAAAAAAACGCTGACGCAACATCTGCAATGCTTGTGAGGTTCAGTTCCCTAAATGGTTTGACTTAAATTATAGAAAACATATTGTCTTACTTTATGGTAGCTGTATCTAGGCACAAAATTATTTAATTAAAATTTCACTTGGGAGATCATCCCACACTACAGTGATTGACATCGGCTACGTTTCAAATGTATTTATTATTCATTTCCAGAATATCGGCGAAATACATTTTGAATTAATGCACGTTTCCATCCACTGCCAACTGGAGTTGGTTCATAAGATAAATTGCTGGTGGCTATCTTTCCATTTGGGGCCATTAAACCATTGCAGGAGAAGAGGCTGCAGTGAGATGATGAAATTAAAAGACTGTCAGTCAAACTTCAAACGGTGAAAAACATCTCAACATGTGATGGAAATATATGACACGTGTTTGAGGAGTGTGTTTTATGTATTAATTTGGGTAATGATGTAGTTTCCTTATTGGTCGACACAGATATGATGTTTTATATCAACAACCTTAGCAACAAAGATTAAGGTGTGGCAAACTGACATCGGTTGTTAACCCTCCTGTTGTCCTCGAGTCAAGGAAGGAAGGAAGGGAAGAAGGAAGGAATTTTTTAACTTTAACCATGTTTAACACAGACATCCAAAAAAAAAAAAAAGTTATGTAGTAGACGTGCACATCTCGAATGAAAAAGCAAGGTCTCGGACCAAACAAGTGACACTGTAGCTCCCAATGCAGGTATCGTTTAATGGGATATCACAAGTGACGTTTCGAGACATCATAATATCAATATAGCTACATTAAAAATCTAACCATATTGATATTAGGTATATGGCCCAGTGTTTTACTATGGTGCTTTGGGGGTCCCATCTATATGTCTATGGATCTTTTGCACACATATGTATGTACAGTATTATATATTTCTAATGTTTCTATTTTTGTCTATCATATATGTTTTCTTTTGTTTTATAGTATTACTATTATGATTTGTATTGTCTTTTTTATACCTATATGTACAGCTTTAAATATAGAGTGGGATTAGCACATCATGTGACTGTCAGGTGACCTGAGTATAAAGTATAAATTATCACCCAATTCAGTGTTTTGACATTTTTAGCCAACTTCATTCCAATTTATTACCACAAGTTTTACACATGTTTAAAAATTATGGTCAATAGGCCTCATTTAAATAAAATTATACCTTATTTTTGAGTTAACGCCTGTTGTCCTTAGGTTTATGTCTTTAGTTTGAAGAAGAGCAGAAGGCTTGTGATATCCTATTACATTACACCTACATTATAACAGCACATAAATGACAGAAAATCACAAAAAACACAATATGTCCTCTTTAAAAAGGAACTAATAATGAAATGTAGGAGAAAAGAGATGGTATAAGATGTTAAAAAAATAAAAAGCCCCTGTATTAACATCTACAAGCTCTAGTTTTAAGATGACAGCAGCTGATTAGAGCTGGACCTTGTCTTAAATGCAGGTTAATCTGACAGAATAAACGTTTACTGTGCTGCACGCTGCCACGGTGACCCTTCACTCCCTCGCTCAACGATAATCAATGTAGAATGAACAGCTTGTCCCAGAGTATCAAACAGACATTTTGGGTCAGTGAGTCTATAAACTGAGGTCTGAATTCTGCAGAAAACAAGCCTGCCATGCTGATATTGAGCGTTTCTCCTCCCGGTGCTACAGCTCAGTTGTGGTTTAAAGGGGAAAGAGATCTGAGGAAGATGATGGAGTGGACCCACCTTCCAGATAAGTGAAGTGAAGGAAGAAAATCAACAGCTACATCCACATCATGTACCCTTGTTTTAACATTATACTGTCAATTCATATGTAGAGGCTTCAACTGCAACTTTTCCAAGGTTTGAAATACTTTTATACAAAGAGGATCTTCTATTCTCTTTTAATTCAAATGTTTAATTAAATTAGGGGAAAAAAAGCAATTGCCTCAGAGATTCAAGCACAAGGATAAAAGCATTGTGGAGTGTTTTTTTTTCCTTTTTTTCAGTGTGCAACAGTCTTTTTTTTCCATTTTCTTTTCTCTGATAATTGTGTGTGATTGACGACCTTGTGGGTGCATCTCTATACATCTACGCACTCTCGCAATCTCACACACAAACAAACACACACACACACACACACACACACACAAACAAACACACACACACACACACACACACCTGACCTCCACGAGCACCATCTCCAGAGCTTGTGCTTCCCTCCCTCTCCCTTCCCCAAAACCCAGAGGAAATTAGAGGCCTTGTGTCGTTGTTTTCAGTGGACCTTGTTTCTTTTCTTCCTTCTTTCTTCCTTCTCTCCTCTTTTTTTCCTTTTCTCTCTCTCTTACTCGCTCTCTCTCTCTCTCTCTCTCTCTCTCTCTCTCTCTCTCTCTCTCTCTCTCGTCTGCCTCCATTGGTGAATTTGATCCAGGCCTGGGATGGTGAAGTGGGGTGAGTAAATGAAATATTGATCCACTGCTCCGTGGCCTTGCCTTCACCTTGTCCTAGGCGCTAAGTTACCGAGTCTTCCGTTCTGCTTGTAATAGGAATTATTACAGGAGGCCGGGGCGAGTAATTACTTGGCATTGCAGAGAGGGCGCAGAGGAGGGGCCGCCGTATATTTCTTCTAAAGAAGTTATTTACCGCACTTGCTACCTTCAACCCAACGTTGCCCCCCCCCCCCCCCCCCCCCGTGCTGCAGCCATGTCTTTCTTAACCTTAATTCAATTCTGTTAACCAATCATTAATCATAAAAGGAGCCAGGGGAAGTTTATCAAACACCAGATGAACCAAGAGGCAGAGAGGCTAACTGCGTGAACACAGGGACCGTGTTTGCAGTGTGTGTGTGTGTGTGTGTGTGTGTGTGTGTATCAGTTTTATCCAATCCATATTTAATGGATGCATACTGTGAATAACAAATTTAAGTAAACATATGGTGTTGAAGCAAATGGAGGTTTTACTTACAGGTGTACAATGCTTCATGGTTGTACAACTGCTTTGACGTTAACTCAGAAATAAACCGCAACAAAATTGTCAAGGACATGTTAGCATGCTCTTTTTACACTCTATTCTCTCATATTTACTTCAGGTAACTTATTGCCTTTTAGTTGAAGTTTTAAATTTTAAACTGTCAATCACAGCATGATTGATGGGTTAACACTGATTCAGTTGCTTGAATACAAGGTGGGTTGTACTAAAAGAGCCTTTAAGTAGTTGGATGTTCCCTTTTTTCCAGTAAGTACATTTTGTTTGAATGGTTTTAAGCCTGTTTTTTGATTGTGAAAATTAGCATTAACTTTACCGCAGTTATACATAGACTGTAAATGAATCGTGCTAACCAAGCTACCAGCTAGTGTTAGAGTCAGCACAGCCATCTCGTCCAAATACAGTCACTTCTGGCTCCAAAAATCCAAGATGGTGACGGTCAAAATGGAAATTTCAGGCTTCAAAATGGGAGTCCACAAACCAGTCTCTGGTGATAATATTTAAATATCGTGTTTAAACTTGTTCTACTGTCCCCAAGTGACAAAAAACAAACAAACACTATATGCAGCTTTAAACCTGCTACATGTGAACCACTAGCTACTGACTGCCGAGGTGAGCTAGTTTAATTTTAGTTTCCTCGACCTTTGACAGGTGGCCCTCTGTATTTTTAGGAGCTGAAAGCAAGGCCACCAACACTGTCACAGTGAGTAGCGCTGCCCAAAAAGGCAGACAGTCTCAGAACAAAAGGACACTTTATTGGCCAAAACCAAGAATAAACAACTCAAAAGAAAAACGCAGCCAACACTGGCAAAAACTACACCGTACAAAACACAGGACAAAACACCGCACTAACACAAAGACTCGGAAAAAGACTGAACAGAAAACCAAAACCTATATAGACAGACATGATGGGGTAATAACTAAACAGGACACAGGTGAGTGAAACAAGACAGGTGAAACACATCAGCCAATCAACTAAGGCAGGGGAGACACAGGAAGTAAAACTAACAAAATACACAAAGGGAGAACAACTTCAAAATAAAACCTGAGCTACAACAGGATGTGACAAACACGGTTCTTTAACTTGAAAGATGTTGAGTTTCCATTGGCGCTAAGCATCGCTAACGGTGAATTTATAAAAGTAAAATCAAGTTTTAGTCTTGGTCTTGAAGTGTGAGCGCCCTCGTAGCTGAGTGGTTACAACATCCCTGATTCCAGTCCAGGTCCCTTGCTGGACTGTTGCACGTCATACCCATATATCTCTCTCTATGTTTCCTGTTGGTTTCTCTGCCACCAACTGTCCAATAAAAAGAGAATTGCTCCAAAAAATATTGTCAAAAAAAAAGAAAAAATGATGTCTGAAGATTTAGAAAGGTTTCCTCCCAGTTGTATTGAGTTAGAATTTGTTGTCAGACCTGAAAGTTAATATCTCTGCTCTTCAAACCTCTGATGACCAACATATTCTCACCTCTTTTTTACTTATTATTCAGTCATGTCTCATCCACTTAACCTTTCCCCAATACTGAAACATACTGCCATGCATAGGCTCCTGAACTGAACCAGACTACTTCATGTGGATGTGCATTATTTAAAAAAAGTTTGTCCAACATCAACTAAAACTTCTCAAGAACCAAATCATCTCACTACATGTAACAACAAGCAAGCAGTATCTGTAAAGGGAAGGAAGGGGAACTCCAATGTGTCTATTTTAAACTACTTTACAGTCTACAAGCATAACATTTCAACACATTTAACTACAATTTTTGCTTTTGCTCTGTGAAAGTGGGCGTGCAGAACACCTGCAGCAGTGACCTGCTGTTGCTGCTTGAGTTTGATGTATTCCTGCATCGCTCCAAGAGGAAGCGGCCGTTTGTTTGGGTGATAGATCCACAGCGGTTGCGTCCTTGCCTTAGCGGTGGCCCGTCTGGTGCTGCCAAGCTGGGTGATATCCCACTGCATCATACTCCTGCTGAAGGTCACCACTGATGGGACGGAGGAACTAGCGGCGATCCATCCTGTTATGGGACAGGGGCTTAACAAGGCTACAGGGCCGAGGAGGAGTAGAAAAGAAGAACAATACCCAAAGATTTCTTTTCAGTAAGGGAGACAGTTGTTGAACCTTTCGGCCTCTTCTTAGTTGGTTTGATCAAAAGCAGCCTTGAGAACTTCAACTTTTCCCTCGACATGCCAGGAACTCTTTTCAGACACAAGCATGCCAAGTAATCATCTTTCTTTATCCTTTGGTTACTTTTTAAAATGACCTCCTCACTGTAGTGGATTTCTATTTGTTAAGTTAACCTTAATTTGACGGAGGAATGCAGCATAGAAAATAGTAAAACTCAAAACTATTTATTTATACACTGTTCTTTAAAGCAAGCAGCTCTCAAGGTGGTGTCCGGGGAACTTCGGGAGTCTTTCAATTAGTCCCATTATCATTTCTAATGATTTATATTCACTATAATTCAATTAACTCGATGACAGACTGTGTGACTATGTTGGGTTTCATTCACTTTCTGTAATAAAACAAAAGAAAACATTTTATCATATAAGAGACAGTGGGACAAAATTGTATAAAATGGGAGTCCATGATCTAATTTGTGTCAGTTTAAGGGTCCTTGCATTGAGAACCACTACTCTAAAGTAGTTTTAAAAGCACTTACAGTCCTCCCAAAAGGTTACAAGTTTAGTGATTTTCACATTTTCTGTCTCCTGATGAAATTAATATTCTCTGGAAATCAACATATTTCAGATCCTTGAATATTACAGCGGAGTATTGATTGAATTTGCATAGAGAGATTTTTTTTTTTAAATGGAAAAATTTACTATGAATGAAAGTAGTAAAAATATGAAGTGTGGACATACTGTACTTAAAATGTATACATTATTCAGATATACCTTAAAGGTTTGAGCACTCAAGTGTTTCCTAAGTACTGAATGATGATGGTTGGACATTTGCAAACCCAGCTCAGTTCACTTTGGAGTTTCAGAACATCTTTATTTCAATTTAGAGACAAGAATAGAAACAGAAACAAATAAACTACTCTAAGTCTAAATGAGCAGTAGAAGTTTACCAGTTAAAGAGCTTATAAAGCACTATGACTTATATATAAGCTACACATAGTAGTCAGTAACAACACTGATAAATCATGAGCAACATTATCTTTTTTTTTGAGTCATTTTTTGTCCACCTGGTGAATTTAAATCCAATATTATACTTTTTTTTAGATCTGTTGCCTTTTCTCTTAAAACAGCTACATGCTGCGACTGAAAATGACGCTATGAGAGCACCAAGAATGAACCAAAACAGTAAAGTTGCAGTCAGACAGCTAAACAATGAGCTGAAACTCACTATAAAGCTCTGTAGAGCCGAGGAGGAGCTGCAGAGTCATTAATTATTCTCTGTAAATTCATCACTATGAGCCACGACCAACACATTAAAAACTGTCATTACTGTCAGTATAAAAAAATATGATTGTGATGATTATAAAAGTTTTAAAGTTGGAAATTAAACTGTAATTTATCCTGGTTCAGTGTATGCCAACTCTTTTAATAACCAGAGTTTAGGATACTTATACTGTAGTTTAGAATGTAACCATAGCGACTCAAATGTGTCAATACACTCAGGCCATGTTGGAGGTGAGTCAGCTGCTCATACATAACTTGAACAGTTGACCATTTTGGAAATTTTCACCTCAGTAATAAATCCTGAGCTTGCCTGAAATAGTGAAAAGTGATGAAAGATGGAGTATTTAAATGTAGCCCCTGAGCAAAAATCACACGGTAACAGTTTTTACATCAAAGATTTACAGACACAGACATCGATGTGTTTAATTCAAGAGAAAATCTGAATTCTTTCTTTTTAAATCTCGGAGTGAGAGTCTTGAACAAAGCCTCCACCAAGACCCAGTGATGCATCAGGATCCCGATGGAGCCTTCCCAAGCCCAGCCCTGCCTAACAAGATCAGACCCAGCCCTCATAGATTCTATTACCCCACCACTCTATTACATTACATCTCCATTTATGAACCTTAAGCAGCTCCGAGCACGGCTGGGGCTTCGACCTTGTCAAAGAGGAGAAACTCTGACTAGATAAAAAAAAAAAAAAAAAAAAAAGAGGAGAGAGAAAAGACGAAGTTAAAAAAAAAACCTCACATAGAGAGAGAGAGAGGTTGAACTGTAGGAAGTGTGTGTTTGAGATGATGGAGAGAGCTGGAGGACAGAGGAGAGAGAGTGGGGGTGGATTGGGGGGGTAGAAAAAGGGAAAATAGAAAATCGATAAGCCGAGGGAGCAGGAGGATGAAGATTGAAGGATGATGCGGATGGGATTTGGGGGCTGGGGAGGAGGTGGCGCTCAGGAGAGATTGCGGAGTAGCTTAGGGCACTGACGGTGATGGCCATCGCTGAAAAAAAAAACGTATCGATGGAGGCGATGTGAGAGCGATGGGACAGGACAGGCAGATCTCAGAGGTGGCCAACTCGTCTCCTGAGACATTTTGGAGGGTCACGGTGGTTTGACTTTATCAGAGAAACGGGACCGAGTCATCTTTTATTATTGAGACCTGTCCCTTTTCTCCCGCCTCTGATCTGAAAACATCTCAGGAGTCAGTAGTTGTGACACTCCATCCGCCTCAAAGTCAACAAGAAAGAAGACGACAATCACTTTTATCGTGATTTATTTTTTTCTTTCGCTGTGATATTCTGCTACAAAGAAAACAGGTTGATGTGTCAATCCTCACTCAGAGTCCAGCGTCCTTGGCTGTAGTGTTGAATCACTTCCTCAACAGACCAGAAAAAAGCCATTTGTCCATAGGGGGATGAAAAAAAAAAAAAAGGTATTGATTCTGCTTGTTTACTTGGGTTACAAGGATGCCGAAGAGTTTCCCATCACACAGTGGAATGTAGTCTTTCACCAATCTTTAGTTTACTGTAGATTAAAATCATTAAAGACTAAATACAGGCCGACAGACTTCTTCAGCTTCTGTGCTATGTTCCTTCCTTCCTTCCTTCCTTCCTTCTTTTCTCCCTCCCTCTTTCTCACTTTCCTTCCTCCCCCCTACCTTCCTCTCTCCCTTCTTTCCTCTGTCCTTCTTTCCTTCCTTCCTTCCTTCCTTCCTCCTACCTTCTTTTCCTTCCTCTCTTCCTTCTTTCCTTTCCTCCCTCCCTCCTTTCCTTCCTCTCTTCCTCCTACCTTCCTTTCCTTCCTCTCTTAAATTCTTTCCTTTCCTCCCTCCCTCCCTCCTTTCCTTCCTCTCTTCCTTCTTTCCTTTCCTCCCTCCCTCCCTTCCTCCCTTATCCCTCCCTCGCTCCCTCCTGTCCTTCCTCCCTTCCTCTTTTCCTTTCTCTCTCCCTCTCTCCCAACCTTCCTTCCCTCCTTTCCTTCCTTCCTTCTTCCCTCCCCCTTTCCATCCTTCCTTTCCTCCTTCCTTCTTCCCTCCTCCTTTCCATCCTTCCTTTCCTCCTTCCTTCCATTCCTCCTTCCTTCCTTCTTCATCCCTCCCTTACTTGACTCGAGGACAACAGGAGGGTTAAAAGAAGTTGTATACGTTCATATGAATCTGTGTTCTTTAAACAAAGTGTTTGTTAGATTGTCTCACAGCATCTGACTTATAAAACGTTGGAATTGGAAAGCTGCATTCAACATTTTTTGTAATTTTCACCTCATCAGGGGGGAAGCTAACATTCACACACACATTTATACACCATTGATGCAGCTATAAAGGAGCAGTTTGGGGTTAAGTATCTTGCCTAAGGACACATCGACACGTGGACTGGAGGAGCCGGGAATCGAACCTCAGATCTTCCGATTAATGGCTCTCCCTCCTGAGCCAGAGCCCCCTAAATTTCAATTTTTTGCCTTCATTGGACAGTTGGTGGCAGAGAGGCGAGGCGAGAGAGAGAAATGGGTATGACATGCAACAAAGGTCTCTTGCCAGACTCAAACCAATCACTCAGCTACGAGGGCGATCCCAGAGCCCCTAAATTGTGCTGACTTCACACACAGCTATTGGCCAGGTGTGTAAAAAATCTGAATAATGCAACTCTCTTTTTCTGCACTTCACACTTCTGTTACTTTATGTGTTAACGATTGAGTCAAACTTCAAGGAAGACTTAAAAGCGTTATCCCCATTTGTTCCTCTTTATGACAGCAGGCTTTTCACTCCGCCGCGACCATTTGGAAACACTTTTGAACAACACCTCGTACCAACTAGTTTGTTTTAAACATTAAGCTTTCCACCAGCTCTCTGCCAAAATCTGTTCAAAGCCTTTTTCGAGGTTTGATGAGTCCCAAGTGACCGTACTATGCATGGACATTTACAGCTAAAACCTACTGCAAATATTAAATCAAAGTGTCAGCCATCATTACACCTTTCATTTGAATTACTCACTTTTGTAGCTTCTTGCAGCTCCTGTGTCGAGCTGCCATTAAACAACCAGCTAATTACGACCCAAATTTAAGTGACGGTTGATGACGGACCATTAAACACCAACTAACTGTCGATTTCGATGAGTGAAAAACAACATTGCTCTGACTTTGTTGGCAGAGACTACGAGCAGTTAAGCACCTCTCATACAAAACAAGCAGAGTGCAGGGAATCAAACCTGAGCATTTTTCTGAGCCTCCATCTAAACAGTCATAAAGGGAACATTTCAAAGCCAAATACTCGGCCTCCGCTCCATCCATTTTGAGGCACAATAAGTCACAAGGACTCCCTTGGATAGAACAGCAGGGAGATTTATAAATTATTCTCCATTTGTCAGAATGAGCGATAGTAAATTGGAGGCATCCATCGGTGATGGTGATGCATTTCCCCTCCCTCGGTCCGCACAGTGATTATAACTCTCATTTGGTTCTCATATTACATCACTGGAAAGCTTGCCAGTGCTCAGGGCGTGCATTACTTACAAACTAATGTACCCTCCCAGCCCAGATACACTATCACCATGCCCTAATGTTGCCTGCTGCTCCATAATATGGCCATTATTTGCCAGCATACTGATGTTCTCTCATCATGTTTGGTAACAGGCTGAGGAATGTGCAGGCAAATAAACACTCGCATATGGAGACACACAAAGTCTATTTCCTCTCCTCCTCTCTGTCTCTCTGTCTACCCCCATCTCTTTCCTCTCCTCTCTCCTCATCCCTCTCGGCCTCTCCATTTCCGAGGAGGACCTAATGAATATTTCCCTTTGAGTGGGAGAGTGTAAAACAAACACGAGCCTGGATCTCTTTTCCCTTTGCCTGGTTCCTTGGAGGGAAGATGTGAGACGCATGAAAAGGCTGTGAGACAGAAGAGTGCATACAGTATTTTGGCATCTGCACTGCCTCCTCTCCTCTCACCAAATCCTCTCCAGTCCTCTGATCATCTCCCCCACACACCCCCCACACACACACCCACCAACATGGCAAACACTGATGGCAGAGAGCAGCAGCCAGCATGAGAGTTAAAGAGAGAGAGAGAGAGAGAGAGAGAGAGAGAGAGAGAGAGAGACGCCACTGCACTCCACCCAAACTGAGCTGCTGATAACTCTGCAGCCAAGTCTCCTAAAATGAGGTGATAGTAGCACAAAAATGTTAGTCTGGGATCTGATGTTTGAAATGTAAGTTAACCCTTTATGCAGAAATAGAAGTGGAGGTAGTTTGACAATGAAAGTATTTAGAGGAAAGAAAAGACGTGTTTGTCTTGCTGGGCGAAGACATTTACCTCCAATAACCTGAGTAATTAAAGGCTTTTGTGAATGACTCTTATTTGCATGTGTCCTCATATTCCTCATCATATTCATTTGTCTTCTGCTTTAACATTCACCTTCTGTTTCATCCACACTTTAAAAAGGGAAACACAACTATCTTTACGGTCAATATTTCTTGCCAAAACACATTATCTGTTTACTTAGGAAGACTCAAACAGGTTGAATGCATCTCCTACCTCATCAAATATTCACGTCTTTTAACATTGTGAACGCAGTATTGTTTAAATTGGCTTCCTCATGTGGGTTTTTTTATTGACACATTGATGCCTTATTGCCCCATTACTACCCCCAACTGTTGAAACGACTGCTCCACTCAGCAGAAATGTGAACTGGCACAGAAGCTTTTAGTGATAATGATAGTATAATAAAGAAAATAGAAATGCAATGTAAACCTCTGTATTGTAACTGTATTTAAATGTCTTAAAGATTAGTTGACCTGATAATGTTTCCTACAAACAGCACTGTGCTTAGCCATCTTATTTATGGGAAAATATTAACTGGAAATAAAAATATAGATGATCTTTTTAACCCAGAAATCATGCTTCTTCATCTCTGAGCGTTATCTGAACAGGTATTCCTTTCAGGCAGAGACAGTCAAGCCCCCAGGAACAGAGCCAGGCTGTGAGGCTATTTTGCATCCTGACCAAATCAGGTAATTACAGCTTCTTCCAGGTCTGTCACGTGATGCACACTGGGCCAAAAACCATACTTCCCATACAGAATCATGGGGGGAAAAGGAGCAGCTTTAAAACTGAGGATATATTTTCTCTTAGGTGTCACAAACTCTGCGAAATGATTCTTTGAATTGTCACTGCTCCATTTAGTTCAATAATATTTGGAAAGTCTAGAAGTGGCTCGGCTGGAGAAGGACTGTAGCGTGTCTGCTCTTTGGGCCAAAGAAAGCATAAGCATGAGGAAGCCCATGGAAATGTGTTTCATAGGAATGAGTGCCATCTTTTAATGTAGTACTCAGTTCTCCTTGATACATCTGTGGCAACAATCCTCATCAATAAGCTGGTATGTAGCCTGAGAGGCAAAACCTAGGGCATAAAAAAGCCTGTCAACCAGTTGCTGCTGCTCGGAAAGCATACTGCTCTGAGTGCAAGTTAATACCTGAAGGCGTCTCAGATGGGTGTATCAACATTTTTATCAGCTCAGATCTTCTCTTCACTGGCTTTTAGTGGGTGAACAGAAAGAACCGTTAACCCTCCTGTTGTCCTTGAGTCAAGGAAGGAAGGAAAGAAGGGAGGAAGGACAGACGAAGGAAAGGAAGGAAAGGAAGGAAGGAGGGAAGGAGTAAGGAAAGGAGGGAGGGAGGGAGGAAGGAAAGGAAGGAAAGACGAGGGAGGAAAGCAAGGAGGTAGGTAGGAGGGAAGAAAAGGAAGGAGGAAGGAAGGAGGGAAGGAAGGAAGGAAGGAAAGAAGGACAGAAGGAAGGAAGAAATGGAGATGGAGGAAGGGAGGAAGGACAGAGGAAAGAAGGAAGGAGGAAAGAGGGAAGGAAAGAAAGAAGGAAGAAAGGAACAGTCAAAACAGACGGGGTCAATTTGACCCGGGAGGACAACAGGAGGGTTAAAGAGACAGGAGATAAAACAGCCTGTTTCAGAAAGAGGCTGAACTGAAGAACTACATAAAGGACAGTTATAAGATAAATAAGGAGTTTTTTTACACTATAAATATACAACGATATTCCAGTAGAGCCCCAGAGTATAAATATAGACCAAGAAATGTGCACAATGTGTCTCCTTTAAGACAAATTGAGAAAAAATGAGACAAATATCATTCTCAAGTGTTAAAAAACCTCTGAAGCATCTTTTGCTCTCCAGTTTTTGGTAATGCAGGATGTCTAATGACAAGAGATGAGGAACATTAGAATAGACTGTCTGCAAACTTGCACACATGCCTGAGGAATAAAGATTTTAAAAATAGACTAACTGGGTGAAGCATTTACATAATAAGCTTTTCATGCGATGAGTAATAAAAGGTAGAGATGTAAATTTTTTTTTTTTTTGGGATGTGCCGTGTCTGTTTTATTCTGACAGATGTGGTGATTTTATTGTTATTGATTAACTATGAATTGAATAAAAAGACTCAGCTGCCCACTCGCTGCTTCTTCAGGGTGGCTGCTCGATGCAAGCAGGCCTCCCCGTGGCCACGCCTGGTGTATCGGTTCTGATCAAAGGGGCTCCGGCAGGGAGATTAGTAGGAGATGGAGCACTCCAGGGTTTCCGCCGGGCACAGATGGCACACATCGAGGCTGGAGGCCCGGGGCAGGAGCTGATGAGGAAAATCAGAGAGTTATGGGCACGGTGTTGGAGCTGTCTGCGGAGAAGAGCCCCCTGGCCACTGACAGTCCATCCAAATGGAGGCAATCTTACGGCTGGCTCCTCAAGGGAATAGCTTGCAAATGTATACCCATTCCCTCCTTCCTACTAGCATGCCTCCATCTCTTGTATGAATGAAGCCGAACAGGAGAGGAGGAAGCGATGAGGAGGGGGGGCGGGGGGGGTGTGATGTGGTGGTGGTGGAGGAGAGGCAGGCAATCTCTGTGTGTCCTTTGAAGCTTGTCTTATGGCTTTTCTCTGTCAGGTCTCTCTCCAGGGACACTGAAGGAATCTGACTATGGAAGGCATCTGTACTCTCAAAATTGGAGGCTGAGTTCGAGCATCCAGCATGAAACGTCTGTGCATACAATAAATAGCTCGCAAACATAACCTGTGACATTCAGACCTCAGCTGGCTGGCAGACAGTGGCATGTGAACAAGGCTGAGCAACATGAATAAACTCAACACAATGTGTGGCTGATGGAAAAATCGACTTTCTTTACCTCTAGGTCTTATTTTTTTGTAGTTTTGTGCCATCATTGCTTTTAAATATAACATTTTATTCACCTGTTAACACAGAGTCATGAAGTTGTGATAGGTCACATAACCCAGTAAAGCTCTTTAAACAGAACCACGTTCCCACATGTGCTCAGTGGCGTCCGGCTCATACATAACTACTCTCCAGAGACTGAAAACGTGGCCGCTGTTATTAGACTTCTGAGCCGTTTCTAAACAGACTAACATGACTGTAATCTGTGTGGTGAAGGAACATGTCACCCAGTGTAGCAATGTGACTCACTGATGAGTTTTTAATAGTTTTCAGCCAACAAAAGAGGTCTAAGGCACAGAATAGGAATGAGAAATAAGATAAATCAGGCTTTGGATTCACACACAATACAAGTTTGCTGCCTTTACTTTGTTTTCTATCATTGTAAATTAAATATCTTTGGGTTGTGGACTCTTGGTTGAACAAAATAAGCAATTATAAGATGTCACCTTAGGCATTTTGGTGGGCATCTTACACAATTTTGTTGCATTTTACAGACTAAACAATTCACTGAAAACATTTTCCACAGATAAGCAAAGTGGAAAAAGTGGTTTGGATGCTTTCATTTTAGTAAAATTGGGCATTTTCAAAAAGTTCATGTTGTTCTGCCTGATGATAAATGCAGCTGAACAATAAAGCTAAAGATGTGGAATATATGGCATGACATGTTATTCGAGTCAGCAGGGGTGATGACCAGAATTATGAAGCTATTATAAAGAGACCTGGAGTTTAAAAGCCTGACTAAGCAGACCTGCATGTATTTGTGTCTGAGTTCTGGTGTTTTCTGCAGAGGTCTCCAGTCAAAAGCCTATCTTTAGCCTGCTGTGTGATTGTGGCAGAGCTCTGTAGGCCTTGTTTAGTCCCCTAGTGCAGAACTAATGTGCATCAGATCAATAGTAGCTCAGAGGCAGGGCTGAGATGAAGTCTGCACAACAGCAACAGAAACATGGCCACTGTGCTCTCACCATGCCAACCCCTCTCTCTCTCACGAACAGAGACAAATGGAAGAGGTTATAACTTCAAACTTTCCTGGTTTAATCTGAAATCATAATGATTGTTCAAGCATCAAAAAAAAGAAGAAAAGAAGTTCATTGTAGCTGCAGAAAAAAACACTCTGGGAATAGGTGCAGTTTTCATTTGCGCTGATTGTTTTCAGCATGACATATTTTCTCTCCAATGTCCACATTGATTGCCTTTTCTTCTTTTTCTTCTTTCAATTTCTGCGAGGGAATTCATGTATGGTATTCTTCAAGCTTGGTCAGGACTAAATAGCCTTATCTGAGTGCTCCTCGTGCTTTGTGTATCGCGTGTCAGAGACGATTGTTTTCCGAGGACATGACAGGCAGATAGACAGATACTGCCGTATGCCGACTCCTTGTCAATTCTCAGAGCGGCAGCATGTGCGTTCACTCTGTGTTATCAGGCGGGAGATTGATTTCTATGTCCATCTTGTTTGCCCTTCCCTTTGTGTTTCAAAGCTCAATTTAGAGAGGCCTATGATGTATTGACGCGCACACCGTGAATTACCCTGCTAAAAGATGCAAGCGCACAAAACATCTCGCCAAAACGGATAGGTTGTGTCCTTCCATTTGTGACGGCGGGTTGTTGCTGTTCAGGGCACGTCCTCATTGTGAGGCAGCGTGTGATGTCTCGCAGAGATGAGGCTAATGTTTGGCAGGCAAACTGCAGCAGCACTAACTAGATCAAGTCACACTAAAATAGGATGTCAATGGTGACTAATATGAAGAAACTATTTGCCTTGTGGCAAAGCTTTTTTTTTTTTTTTGCAGCTCTATTCGCCTTGCAAACGCATTCATCACTGAGCAACACAATAAACGAACAAACACCATCACTCTCTACAGCAGAGACCCGCCATCCCCCAACACTCTGCCTCCATAAACCTGGGCCTTTACTTCATTACCTCGACAGGCCGTTTGTAGGCCTGAATGCTGCACATCTAATTAAGAAACTTGCTTAATTAAAAAAGAGGCAATAAGCTCTTAATGGTGACAAAAAGTAATGAGTATGTCAGTGAGGGGGCCCAATAAGGACCAAATGAAATACTCATGCGGTGACTTGAAGAGTAAACACTACAACCGGATCCTCCACAAATTCGACTCGCCACTCGCTTCGACCGCAGCCAGCCCGGCAGAAACCTCAGCTCAGCCAGTCGCCATTGTTGTTTGGTCAGGAGGACAAATGAGATAGTTAGTGGCTGTAATAGATGTGGCTGTAAAAGCTACCGTGGCCGTATTAGCTCTGCTCCCTCACCCATCAAGAGCCGAGCCGAATATCAGCCACTAAAGGCCTTGAGGAGAGGAGGAATGTCTCCAGCATACAGAGGAGCATCCAGCTAAATGCCAGCGGGCCGGAGTCATTTATCTCCCCGTAATGTTTCATGACTATTATTATGCTCATTCATTCACTGTGATGTGCAGAGCTGAGAGTTCAGCGGTGTCAGATGGTTCTAATATTGTGCAGCGTTGAGGTTTTTTTTGATGCTAATTGTCAAACATTTGACCCCCGCTCCCCTTAAAGCCGGGGAACAAACTGGAAGACATTTAAAGATCCTGAGAAAAAGACACATTTTAATTGCAAGAGTTTGGAGATACAGTCGTCTCAGTCTTCAGCGGAAAAAAGGCTCAAAGTAGAAGATTACATTCACATTTTTTCCGAATGCAGTGGTAAAAAAAAAAAAAAAAGTGGACTCTCCACACAATCAATGAAAACCATTTATTACGGCCAAATGAGGGTCACCATTAATCCATGACTAATATATATTTTGATGATAAATTGATAAATAAAAGGAAAAAGGGCTTGTACACATATACTTCATAAAAATACAAAACAAAAGTAGATTATGACTTGATGCCAAATTATTCACCTTAACTGTTCATTGGATTTGTTCTAATATGGCAAATTTCATGAAGTGCTTTTCAACAACTTACACATCTTAGGATTTGACTTGAATGCACAAAAGACACAAACATTTCTCTAGATTTATAAATGTTAAGAGAAGATTGTGGTTGTTTCAGTCCTCTTTGGTCATTTGATTTTACATGTTTTCTGGGTTTTGATGTTCAGTTTGCTCTATTTCCCTTTCCTGTTCTTGCAATCCTCCACAGCCCGTCGTTCTCTGCACACCTGCTCTGCCTCGCTCTTGGTGTTTTTCTCCAGCCGTAACACCTGCCCTTCATCTTCATTATTAGCTTTGCCCTGCTCCTTGTGTCTTCCCAGCCAATCAACTCCCAACCTACACTTATGCCTGGTCACCTGCTCCCTGTTCCTTCATTAGTTCTGCTAGTATTGAAGTCTTGTGTTTCTGTTTTGTTGGATCCTTTTGTCTCGATTTATCTACTTCTCATCAGTTCTAGTCAAATTTGTGTCACTTTTGGTTTTGTTATACATCTAAAGAATAAAACCATCTTTCTGCAGCCTTGATTATTTTTTTTGGTTTCTTGCATTTGGTTACACCTGCTCCACTCTCTGCTTTTCATGACAAAGATAACAATTTATCCTGTGGACACTGTGGACATCTGTACCAAATTTCATGGTATTCAATAGTTGTCAAGACATTTCTCTCTGGACTAAAGTGGTTAATTGACATTGTTGTCATCTTTCCAGAATTAGTATCCTGCTTATTCTACTGTATATAAATGGTTGTCTTTTTGACCACTTCACTTTCATTCACATTCACACACTGATAACGGGGGTTACCACACAAAGTAGCAAACCTGCTCATCAGAGGGAGACTAAACATTAACACACATTCAATCACCATCGGGAGCAATTCGGGGTTAAGTATCTTGTCCATGGACACATCGACATATGAACTGGAGGAGCTTCCAATCGAACTGCTGGTTTTCCAATTAATGGATGACCGCTCTACCACCTGAGCCACAAACCTCACTGTTAACAAGTTTGCAGGGTTTATTTCTTCTGTTAACTGCAGTTCAACAGTGAAGCTTGTCTCATAAAAGGCACGTTAAATGAGGAAAAAGTGCATTTTTTAAAATTTGGGTGAACTGACCCTTCAAATGACAATTTTTAAAACAAATGCATCACAGCCAAATGCAGAAATAATGTGAATTTAGCTCTCCTTCAACATTAAAATGATCTCTCAGAAGTATGAATGATTGATCATTTTCCATTTCAATGATTTTCAATGGAGTATTATGCAATTGTGGTATTTATACTTTGACTTAAGCACTTTTTCTACACCTGATTCACTGAAACTGCTGCGAATATGTGAACTTGATGTGACTTTGTCCTCACTTGGCTACTTATACACAGAAAGAACAGAAATAAACAAATGCAAAACACATCACAGGAAGCTCATCTCTTTCACATTGAGTTTTTTTGGGGGAGTTTTCGCTTCGAGGAAAGCCATCAGAACTTGGAGGAACGCCATAACTTTCGCAGTGTGCACCTCGCGATATAAATACCGGCAGCATGGCTTGTGAATGCATGTAAATACCTTCATGAATGCTAATAGCGCATTTACAATACAAAGCAGCGCTCTCAAGAAGGTGAAGCAGCTCGAGCATCATGTGCTTGCTACATAACAGATGGTTACATCAGGCTGTAAATTTCCTCGCACAAGGCCAGCAACTCTGCCATGATGTGACCCAGCCGGCGAGGAGAATGAGCGGAGGGAAGATGGAAGAGGATGAAGTCAAGGATGAGTGTGCTCCTCGGCTCGGTTTAGGCCCGAGCCGTGATTGGTGGGCTGGAGTTCAACAGCTTTGTTTGTTGCTGCAGTGAAGCGATAATCAATGCTTGTCTATCAGTGTGAGGGAGAGTATTTCTGAGGCCCAGCGAGGGGAGAAAGTGTGAGGAGAAGCAAGCGGTGACGGATAGTGTTCAGTGTGAGATGGCAGCAAAGGTCACAAGCTTCCATGCATGAGAAAAGAGGCCGCAGTTGTTTCCTTTTTTAACCAAAACCTTGAAGCTAGTGATGAAAGAAAGCACTCACGTCATTATAAGACATGAAATAAAAATAATCAGTTTGCTGCTTTAAAAAAGATACACAACAGTTTTCTTATTTCATCCCCAAAAACCTTTTTGTGGCATTTTTCTGCTGCAGCTACTTGATTGTGTTTCACTGTTTTCGAGTTGATTCAATGAACTAAAATGAGATGAGACACAGTCATTCCCAAAGGACGGGACAATAGCTCTCTGGAGTAGATTCGCTGATGGATGCTTGAACAGAAAGAAGAAGAAGAAAAAAAATACTCATGCATCAAGGTTGCTTTTCTGTGCTCACGTAAAGCGGCTTGTCATTCATTAAGCAGATCAGATTGTGTTTTTCTCTAGTTGTGGCGGCATGTATTGATAATTTAAAGTTAAGGCTTCGCTGTAAGTTGTATAAGTGACACGTTGGTAGAATATTTGAACAAGCATTTTTATTTTTATTCACACACCAGGTGAGTTATATATTAGTAAAAGTTCCCTCATGGTGCTGTATGAGCTGAATTACATTAAATATTAACATAAAGGAAGCAACAGTACAAATTAAATATGTTTTTTGCACAAAGAACATAAAATCTGTTACTAAATACCACAAAACACTAGGGTTGGGTACCGAAATTCGGTTCCAAGTAGGAACTGTTTTTCAACTCTTACAATTGTGTACAGTATTTCTGCTACTGCCACACTGTATTATTGATTTCCTAACAACAAAACAACGTGATTTAGGTTGGAAATGGACAAGGTTTAAGTTTGTAGAATAAAATAAAAGATTTTATGCTTGACAACTTGTATAGTAACAGTTACTTCATCTTTCTTTGCAGGGAGATGACCAGGGCCCTGAATGCCAACTACACACCTCCCTCCAGAGATGAAATGGCAAATCATTTAATTCCTGCCTGGTACAAGGTGGAAAAGGCAAATGTGATATCTGAATTAAATGATGTAAGCAAAGTTGCCATAACCAGTGACTTCTTGATGTTTGTTTGCTATTTTGCAGTGAATGCAATGCATGTTTATTATTTTAGCACTAATGCTGCTCAGACAGGATTTTATTTTTGTTTACCATTTTCCGAAAAGCTAAAGAAATAAAGTTAAGTTTGTTAAATAAACATTTGACCTTCTATTTTTTACTATTTTGGAATCGGGATAAGGAATCATTAGGAACCGGAATCAGATTCATAAAAATCCTAACGATACCCATCCCTACAAAACACTGAATATAAGTTGACTTTAAATGTGTTTAGCTTATTGTTTCTTCACTGATGACGTGAAGTAAAAAGCAACAAGTGATATTTACTGTGAAGAACAATGTATGAGCAGTTACATTCATCTGGACTTTTTAATGAGGCAACTTTAAAAAAAGAAAAGAAAAGACATCTTATATCCCAAAATGTACAGAGAACTGCAACAATACACAAGCCTGCCATCACTACTTAACAATTGTAGATGAAGGAAGAGAGAATGTCCAAGTGTATGGGAATGACTATACGCACTGTGATTGGCTCATCGCGTTTGAGGGCGGGACTTAGCCATAGGTCAATTGTTGGTGAAGGGATTAAAAAAAAAACTACAACCAAACTTCTTTCTTTTGTCTTTTTGGGATGAAAAGAAGTTGGACATTGTTGAAGCTGGATGCAGTCTCTTTTAATTACAGGTAACACACAGTCACTGTTGTTCTATATTAAGTCTCATATAATATTCTCTTGGAAAAAAGTCAGGATTACCAAAACAGTGCAGCGTCTTCTGTTCTATCTCCACTCTATCTTGGCTGCCACGGTAACGTTGCTCCAGTCCGGTTTGCATATATATACGCTGCCTTCCATCAATCAATCAATCTTTATTTATACAGCTCCAAATCATAACAAAAGTCATCTCAAGGCACTTTTCACAGAGAGGAGGTCTAGACTGTACTCTTTAATTGAATTTAAAGAGACCCAATATTCCCACATGAGCAGCACTTAGCAACAGCGGCAAGAAACCTCAGGCTGAACCTGGCGGGAGTGGGGAAATCAAGAAGAGAGGGGGAGAAAATAGCTTTCTTCCAATTCCTATAATGATATTTTAAAGTATGTAGTAGTATGATACTTTAACATAACATCCTTATTGCTAGCCAGAGTGTTTTGGAAGACCCATATTTGACTGTCCTTGAAGGCACCACTACCAATATAGCTTGTAGCTCTTCTTTGCCCCTAACTACGTCACTGTATACCTTTAAATGACATCGCTGGTGCTGGAAGAAGTACAGATTTTGCAGCTGCATCCCAGACAAACAGACAAAACTGTTCTTCATCCTATATCGCTAATTTGGATGGATAAAGATACAATTGAAAATTGGTGGAGCGCCCTTATACTGTAGCAGAGCGGTTACACTGCATGCTACATATGTCTCTGGTTCAAGTCCAATAAGAGACCTTTGTTGCATTTCATACCCATTTCCCTCTCACCTTGTTTCCTTTCAGCTTCTCTGCCACCAAACGTCCAATAAAGGCAAAAATGCCCAAAAACTAACATTAAAAGAAAACCAGCAAATTGCTCTTTTTAAATATTTATGCCTCAAAAGAGCTTTAGTTTCATTCAGTGTTAATTTCCATTTCACGTAGCGCCATGTGACCTGCCTCCTCTACCAGCCCGTCGGCGTTGTCTTCCTCCATGATAAACAGAGTTTCTGAGAGCGTCTGATGAGCGCACGGACAATGTAGCGTTAATGGGTTTGTGAGTGCTGTTTTAATTTCCCATGTGGAGGCCGGGGGAGCCCGTCCTCCTGACCCTGGCGTGTGTCGGACAGCCCTTCCAGAGCTCAGCGGAGAAAAACGGCCTTATTAGCCCAGTTCATTAAAATCATTAATAGTCATGAAATGAGAGGCACCAGAGTCCAAAAGGCTTAATGCTCCATCCATATTAATTAGACGCCCACAAATCTGAAGTGAGGGAAACCTGGGCTGCTGCAGCTCCCGACACACTCACACACACACGCACATGCATACACATATTTAAGCAACCTGCCTACTGTGGCGTAACCTCCACACACCCCCCACCCTCCCCTTCCCCGACTGTCACCGCCGCTACCCTCCTGTTACCACTCCTGATTAAATTCCGTTTTAATTAAAACTGATCACATTAAGAAACTGATGTGGTTAATTAACTGGACTCTGGTGGAAGTGCCTTCCTCTACATCTGACGGCTGCATTGTAAAACACTTCCCGTCGAGGGAAGGAACGCATGGCGGTGGCGGTGGTGGTGGGGGCGCCTGCTTGTAATCCCACCACCGCCACCTCTACTGCCTTCCGCCCTCACTCCCATCCTTCGCTTTACATAAATCCTCATTTCTCTTTAAATTCACTGTAAAAGTCATCTGTCAACAAGTAATTTATCAGATTTTCAGGCTTCAAGTCTTCTTAATTCATGAAAAAATCGAAAACCAATGTGGTGAATCCATTTGTTGTAGAATCTAGTGTCATCTGGAGGACACTACAGTGAAAAAAGACGTCTTATCTTCCACAAACCTTAATATTTGTTTTGTGCTGGACTGACTTGTTCATCTACCTCAAGTTATCTCTAAAATGTTTTGACCTGTTAGTGACTTAAGAAATAAAATAGGTTGTTTCCACGCCGATCAAATATAATCCCAATTCTGTATCGTATAAATTTTAGTGCAGGTTTTAGAGAAACTAAACCAAAGGCTGAACTAAAGTGCAGTCCTGTGTTGTGTCCTCAATTCATTGCAACCAATAAACAACTCAACAACATTTACGGACCGAACATGCAGCTGTTTTTAGCACAAAAAAATCAACACTGCCTTAGCTGTAGACTAGCTGGTGAACATAGTGGAGCATTTAGCAGCTGAAGAGCCAAATATTTCCCTTGAGAGTTGGTGGAGACCAAAAACAGAGCTAAAAGAGAGTGAATATTGGACTTACGTTCAGCAGGTGGACAGAAACACAACTCCAAATGAATGCTAATGCTGCTCCATAACCACTGGAGGTGGAAAGAAACAACTGTTTAACTAACAAGTTCAACTAACAAGTTCAACACATTAACGTAAAGGATAATATTTCAATGTTGTGTTGACAGTCTGTTACCACTTGCCCCTGAATCGCCATTAACTCAGTAATTGTCTGTTTAAGTACTTACTGTGAAGTGATTAACAACTTGGGTTAAAAGTCACTGAAATACACTTGTTACCATGAAAAGACAGTAAAATATTGCTGACTTGAACTTTAAAAGAGACTAAATGAAGCTGATCACTGCTCATATATCTATAAAATGATAGTAGAATAGTACTTTTCTTCTTTTTGCATGCTCCATTCTTTTCATCTCTGACATACCCTTTTCTTTCTTTCTTTCTCCCCCCCCTCTCTCTCTATCTCTCTTTGCTTTCCTCTCCTCCCCTCGTCACATGCCTCCCTGTCTTCCTTCGCCGGCCTCTGACCACACGGCGCTCTTGCTAGCAGTTAGAAGTTATGGTTTGTGGCTGGTGAGCTGACAGCGCTACAGCAGAGGGCGAGATAAGGCTGTGACCTCTCTGGCCGGAGAGGATGAGATGAATACATTTACTCCCTGTGTGATGGGAGGCTTGGGCAGGGGAGCGGAAGCAGAGGAAGGGAGGCGAGGGGAGGAGATGAGGGGGGGGGGGTGTTGTATCGGAGAGTGCCGTCCCTGGGTGTTTGGCCCCCCAACTAAATCTGCTGTATCTGTAACAAGGGCTTCAGACAGCAGGAATGGTGAGGAGGAGGAGGAGGGAGGAAGGGAGGAGTTGGATAGGTGGGGTGTGTGTGTGTGTGTTTTGTGTGTATATATATGTGAGTGTGTGTCATCACTTCTTTTTCCCCAAGGCCTGATATTGGATGATGTCCCAAAATCAAGGCCTCCTGCCACAAGGCCATGATTCATCACCCTGAATAGATGTGTTTGTGTGTGTGTGTGTCTGTGTGTGTGTGTGTGTGTGAAAGAGAGAGTGGGAGTATAAGTATGTACAGTACAGTATATGCGTGGGTGTATGTCAGTGGGTTTTTTTTTTTCAGTCTGTCTACATCTAGTTTGCATTTCTTTCTTTTTCAGTGCATGCATACATAATTAGGTCTTTATGAATAAACATTTATGAATAGACGTATACCTCACTGGCATTTAGCTCCTGTAATGCAAACAAAAAACAAACTTAAAGGATGTGAAAAAGGATGTTTTAGAAAGCGTATAAAACATTAAACTCAGCACCAAATAAGCTCCATGACATTTGCAAAAGCTTGTTTTGTTCTGCATATGTTTTTTTTAGAAAGTGAATGAAATCATGAAAAGCAGAAAAGATGTTCAACTGAAGATCTGAGCAGTTGGTACTGATGGAAAAACAATCGCTGGTATTGTGTAGTTGCAGCACGAATTTCCCTCTGACCATTTTCAAAGACGAAGCAGATGCACAAGGAGCAAGTGTCGCGTAATTTCAGTTTGTTAACAATTTAAGCTTCTAGAGATTTTAAACAGATACTCATCACATCCAACCACTCTGAAAAATGTTCCTCTGGTGTCAAAGCTTTTAAAGTCAGCCGCATTGCATTAATTAACCATATTTGTTGAATAAATGTAACCAAGAAGACAATTACACTGTGAAAATTATAGTTTGTTTGTTTGTGCATATGTTACTTTGTGCTGCTGCGATCATTTATCTGACAGCATTCAGTTCAGACTGTGTTGAAAATTATACAGAAATGTTAAATCTGACGTTAGACTGTATATAAAGATGGACAAACTGAGTAGTGGGCTGTTTCCACACTGCTTACTTGGAGTGTGGAAACAGCCCACTACTTCGCATTGAAGCAAATTTAGCTTACATGACTAATGTTAGCTACGTTAGCTAAACTGTGCTAATAGTCCGATTCAGTGTGAGTCCCGGAGCTAAAGGAGAGCAACAGGTGAGTGAACTGTCAATCAACACTGTTGACGTCAAAACTACTGCAGGTCCTCAAATCTTATTAACGGAGAAATAATTTCCAAAATAACCACTAGGTCACTATTTAGGGGGCTTGTAAGAATGTGTGTCATTTATCTGACAGCATTCAGTTCAGACTGTGTTGAAAATGATACAGAAATGTTACAACTGACGTTAGACTGTATAAAGATGGACAAACTGAGCTGTGGCACCCGTTCATCTGTTTAGGGCCAGCAGCTTCCAAGTAAGAGTGTGGAAACAGAACTAATGTTAGCTATGTTAGCTAAACTGTGCTAAGAGGGCAAACATTGTTATCAAGTAAAACTAAACTTACAGAACAATAGCCTGTTGACGTCAAAACTACTGCAGGTCCTCAAATCTTGTTAACGGAGAAATCATTTCCAAAATAACCACTAGTTCACTATTTAGGGGGCTTGAATTAAGACAATAATGAGTCATTGACTTACAGTAGTGTTTCTAGAGAGAAGTTGAGGCTTTTTGAATGGGAGTCAATTGGAGCATCTACACTGTAGCCGTCGATGGTGTCTCATAACATTACCATTGTGACTGTTTTATAATGTTGACTGTGCTAATTCAGTCATGAGGCCAACAGGGTTAAATTGCCATCAGATTTATATCATCCTTAAATGCACCAATATGGAAACTTTTCCAGGTAATCCCAGTTAACCACTTAACGCACGCTGTTCCGTCTACGGGACTGGACGGATGTTAGGAGGTAGCCACAAGTTCTTCTGGATGTTTTAAACACCAACCCTTAAACATATATATTCATGCCGTACATCGTTAGAAAGCTTAGATTGTCCTGATTCATTCAAGACCACTCACGACTTATATGGTTGCTCACAGCCGTAATAGTATTAGCGGTTAGCTCGGCTAGCCCCTGAGCTAAGTAAGAAAAGCTATAATGCTACATACCTTCAAAGTCTTCCCTTTATCCACAACGATCATCTTATGTCTCAGGACTTTCTGTACAGCTCGCCAAATATCCATTCTTGTGAAATATGAAATCCGTTTCCATAAAACCGAAATACTTTCCTCAATATGTCCATGTATTTAGTCCAACACGTAACGTAATAACACAAATAACAAACCATATACGGTCCGTTTACGTCATTTCCTGACCTGCGCGTCCATCTCAGAGTACACGTGACTAGATGTTTACGACCGTGAGCCTCTTCTGCTTCTGACGACACCACACACAAGCCAATCGGTGTTTAGGTTTAGGCAGTACATGTCTCCAAAGCCAATGAGGACATGCGACCGACAACAATGACGACATGACTTTGATTGACTGCTTTTCCAGCCTATGGAAATATTCGGTGAAATGAAGTTGATAACCTTTTAGCCAATAGTCAGAGGTTTCCAGGGGTGGATTGGCCATAGGGAGTACCGGGACTTTTCCCGGTGGGCCGGTCAATAATGGGCCGGTGGCTGCCGTTTTTTTTTTTTTTTTATTTAGTTTTTGCTGCGCCTTGCCATGGTTACTCTCCCGGCCCAGGGGCAGAGACATGCACCGGCCCACAGAGCTCCGCTGCAGCCTGCAGACACATTAGAGGCCCATTGGCTTGTCTGTCTAAAGAATACCTGGCCTAGTGGCCCTATGATAGGCTACAGAGGCCCAGGAGTCCCACCCATGCTGGTTCTTGACCCTCCCCAACCCCCTCTCGTCCAATCACCTTTGATGACATGCAATCAGATGAGAGATAGTGAGAGATACTACTACAACAAAATGGACAATGCGGCTAAAAAGCGAGAAGGCGGAGCGGAAAAACAAAGAGAAAAAAGCAACCAACGCTGCTACGAGCAAAAAAAAAATCAGAAATGTTTGCTGCGGGCGCCAGCGTGGCCGGAGCGGCTTCAGGAGTGGGTCCCTCTCAGCAGCAGGTGTCGGACAGTGAGTCAGGTGAGGCTCCCGCTGCCATGGTGGTGCAGGAGCAGGAGGTTGAGGAAGACTCTCCACCATGTGGAAGTGATGATAGAGTTTTAAGCAGGTGTGTACCTGCAGTATGGTGTGGATAAACACTCATTAAATGTTCAGAATGGTTACTAACTGTCTATGAACTTTACTTAACATAAATAGCAAACTCTGCATAGTGTGGTGTGTTACAACTAGGCCTAAATCTAGTTATCTAAAGTATTGGAAAACAATAACCATATTCATATACTATCCTGATTCATTGATTAGTTGCTTTTATTAATCACTTACCACTATTTTCATCAAAGGATGCCACATAATTACAAATCTGCAAGCTTACCACTCAACTCACATGTTGCAATGTGATGTGGTTTGAGCATGTAGATCTGCTATTTTCACAATTTTTGATAATTTCTAGCCTACCTATAATGACATCCGCCAAATCAGGTTTTCATACATTTTTGAACAATGTGAAAGTCAATTAGCAGACTCTTGAAACTTTCTTGTTGTGTAAATCATCACAGCCGACATTTAGCCTGCATTCATTTCCGAGTTACATTATCGTGGTTAAGTGTGGCAAAGTGGTTTGAAAAGTCAGCAAATCATTGCCATTTAGAAATAAACATAATACTGACTGAATGTTCACTGTGATGAATTATAAGTATGTTTTCAAGATAATATCCTAAGAAATTTAATGAAAGTCAATGGCTGCCTGGATCGGTTGACAAAACACATCCAAATGTATAAAACAGCAGAAAAATGTTTAATTGTGATGAGAAATGTAAGAAATTTGTTGTAAATTGTCTAAAAATCAGAGAAATCCCATAACATTTTTCGGTTTGTCTTTGTATGAGTGTGTGTGTGTTTGTGTGTGTTTGTGTTTCTCCTTTAAGTGTGTGTGTGTGTGTGTGTGTGTGTGTGTGTGTGTATGTGTGTGTCCACCAAGGGCATCATTTATCCACCAACCTAGAGGCAAAAACAACCTGCTGCCAGTATTGATGGTTCCTCTTGCAGTACCTGTGTGGATTGGGTTCAGAGGTCACCAGTCACAGGCAATCAGGAGTAAATGGAGCCTGTGTAACACTAGACAAACGGCTAAGAGCTTTAGAACAAAGCCAAGGCCGCCGTTCTGTGTGTGTTGCCGTATATATGTGTGTGTGTGTGTGTGTGTGTGTGTGTGTGTGTGTGTGTGTGTGTGTGTGTCTTTTTTTGTGCATCACTGCAAATACTCTGTTATTTCACTCAACCTTAGCCACCATAACTGGATTAATCCTTGTTTATTTCCAAGCGTCTGACCTTGTTGATGATTGCTTTGTCTTTTATTTCTCTTTAAAAATTGCAAACCTCACCAAACACAAGTCACATCTTTTTTTATTTTAACTAAATTAAATGATTGCTGGGCGAGCCACTCAACAGGCAAACACATTTCCAATCCTTTTATCCCCTTAGTAAGGTTTAACACTCTCAGCTCCTCCGGGCGGCCTCGTCCCCCTGCTCATCTGCAGGCTAATCCAGTGCTGTTTTATTGTCTTATTGACTCTGCACAGCCCGAACGCCAAGAATCATAACAGCTTGTGGGAAGCGTCGCGAAGGCAAGCTGACGAATTTCGGCGTCTCGCAGCAGGACGAGCTGAGGCAGGGCTCAAGGAGGAGGACACATATCAAAAAGGTATTAAATGCACTGATCCGCTGTGCCTTAACTCTCTCTTACATCATCATAAAACATCATCCAATTTACCAGCACTGTCAGAGAGGAACCATAATACATTTGCATAATGCAGCGTCTTCACTATGTTAATTCACTCTCAACTCAGCCATGTACAAGGACTCCTTTTTTTATTTTGGTGTTTAGACTTCTTCTATGCCTCTAGCTCGGTATATTGTGTGTGCATGAGTGCATTACACCATGCTAGCATGTCAATGACTGTGAAAGATTATGGAGGTAAATTAGGCTCTCCAAAGCCCTCCAAGCTTCTCCATACAGAGGTGTGATAGTGATACCGCAGGGCATCGCAGGAGGAGCAATAGAAACACATTACTGCTGAAATCACATTGCTCTCCTCCACTGAGGGGTGTAAGTTACCGGGAAAATGGATGGAGCACAAAGGGGGAGAGACGTTGGTGGGGATGAGGTTCAGCCTCTCTACAAATTTGCATTGACACATGTGATCTCTTTTTAATTTTCTGGCTGTGTGAAATATGGGAGATGACTTGATTAAATTGTCTTGGCTGGATTCTGGTGCAAAGCAGCACTCACGCTGACTGTGTGCACCTACTTCTGCTGTCTTTGTACTGTAAGTTCAAGTGTGTTAAAGGGAGAAATGCTCTTTCAGACCCTCTGACAACATTTTACATCATCGATCTGTGCAGTGCAGTGCAGTGCAGAAATTACTGTGTGAGGGGATGTTGTGATTTTTGAACCCTCTGCAAGGGTCAAGTGTAGATGGAAACCAGCTTTTATCAAATCTAATGCCTTATATAGTGCGCTTTTCTGTTTGCGTGGCAGGTGTCCCTTAAAGAATATAGCTGGCAATTTTCTGTATTTTTCTTACAGTCATCAGATCTCATGTGCAGAGCCAAAACAACAAGAACTGATGCAAGTATCGCGTCTGTATCCAAACTATTGATACATGCTATTCCTCTCTGCTGTCGAAATACTATTGAAAAGAATACTGGTGTCAGTGAGCCACACCGCTGCATTTGGTGACATTTTTACTTCGTTATGAAGAGGTTGAGCATGTTAGTTTATTTAGAAGCAACTCCAAAGAATAATAACTGTCAGGTTTTCAGTCTCTGTAGAGTAGTTCAGTAGGCTATAAGGCAGACGCCACTGCTGTCACTGCTTGGATAGCTTGTTGTGCTACATATCACAACCTCTTGACTTTGTAATGTGTCTACGTATGTTCCCTCAGCCTTATGTCCCCCAGTTTAATAATAAAATGAAGAATTTCACCTGTCTTTCAAGCATTTTCATACATGAAAAACAGCAACATGTTATGTGCATTAGGGAAAGGCCATTCCTGTGCTGTGGGACTGTAGGCTTGAGGAAGCATAGAAATGGGGGAACATGGCCCCTCTCAGGGAACTTCAGTAAAAAGTTGTCAAAGGAAATTCTTCTCTTGTAATGTGGGCATGTCTCTCATTGTTTTTAAAAAAAACAAAACTTTCTTAACATGGACATATTTACAGTTTTTACACTTAAGAGAAACCAGACAAACAATTCAAAAAGGATTTTAGTAATAGTTTAAATCTGCATAAAATACCTGTGGTCAGTACATGCCCTTAATAACTAACAGTGAAAAATGTACTTGCATATTAAATAAAAGACTTCAAAATGATAGTTCAGACAGTAAAATGTGGAACGAATAGCATTTCGGAATTGGAAACACGTTTCATTAAAACTTTGATATAACCCTTTAAAAACCATGAACAGCTTTGCTATTGCAAGTCCGCATTTAGAAGTACAGAGCGTCCAACTTTCGTCACTGTGGATTGTCCTTTTGACTGCCTCCTCATATGGGAAGTCAGATACCTCTGGCCCATTTATTGAGATCTGTCTGTGGCCTGTTTGTCTTAAACTAAAAGTACATGAACTATTCAGGTTGTGAAAGCTGAAAACTTAAAAAATACGGATAGCTAAAAAACAGTAAATGCCATTATGTGAGCTGTATTTCTTAACCTGATCGTGATGAAGTCTCATTCGCATTCGGCTGAACGGGGTTGTTATGGCAGCCAGCTGGCTTATCGTTGGATACACGATCCCAAACTCCTCATATTTCGAGGAAAACTGACAATACGGCCAGCTGAGCCTCGTTCTGAAAAGCTTCAGATTTTGGTCAATACTGGTCATGATAAAGTCATGTGGAAAATGTAACATTTAAAAGTTACCTTGGGCGGACCAGGGACCACTTGTTCCTTGAAAGAAGCCCATTCTTCAAGGACTTTGCCAAAATTAACTTATCACAATATCCCCACCAGTGTCCTCAGGTATTGGTGTGTAGTTTGGTTGGGAGAGTGTAGCTGGTAGAGGATGCAGCAACCGAAAAGCAGCCATGACTCCAACCTCACTGAAAACGCCTCTCGAGATACGGATTCATCACCTGATCAAACAAATGTCAGCAAACTATTAATCCAAATGAAACTAAGCAGCAGACTAAATTGAAGTTACATCAATTAAATCAGCCTAAAGCTAGACACCAAATTGACTCAGATGAAAAGATCAACTGCGGCACACTCTGTTTGTACAAAATAAACACCAAGTTAAAATATTACAGCTGAACTGATTTGAGTTATTATAGCTACCTGCTCTTTGGTTGCCAAGAACATGATATCCTCCTTTTGGAAGAGCTTACAGAGGCGTGCCAGGTTAGAGGAGCACATCTGCTTGTAAGTGGAGGGCGGCAATGAAACGATATGTAGCAAGGAAGGAGTACAATCTCTTAAGCAGCAGGATGTTTTCAGGTCTCCACTTTCTCTTCCGAGGCTCTCGGCACAGCAGTGATGTTTTTCCTGAAGGTTTTTTTTTTTTTAACACTTCATGTTGAGAGAGCCGTTGTGTGTCCTTTACTTGATAGTCAATGACAGAAAAGACAGCTTATACAAACATTGTAAGCTTTATTTATTAAAAATGACTATGCAATTAAATGGGCATAAATATACAGATACATAAAAGATTTGGCAACACCTTCACTTTCAGCTGTCCTCAGGGAAGCAGGATTAGTTTTTCACTATTCCCAATGTACAGATGGAGCTGGCTTAGATGGTTTATGAACATAGCCATGTGTATAGCTGCAGCCTACACACATCACAATGGACACTGAAGAGCTATAACCGCCAGTTGTTTTGCGAACCCATTTCATTTTCCTATTGAATATATTTAATTAGAACAATTTAACAAGAAAAAAATCCAATTTAGTGCCATACAAATAGGAAAAACAAGTTAACTTACCATCAAGATCCCAATCCAAAGATCAAGTGTGTGACAACGGTTTTCACTACTGCCAGAACTGAATATGCTTTCCTGTTGTTCAGATATATGAGATCCAGGAAATGGTAGAAGAGCTTAATTTCTGTTTAGCTTATACACATCACACCGAGGAGCCATGGCAACTCATCCATCAGTTTGTTTTACGAACTACACACATCACAATGGACACTGAAGAGCTATGACCGCCAATTGTTTTGTAAACCCATTTCATTTTCCTATTGAATGTATTTAATTAGAACAATTTAACAAGAAAAAAATGTTTAAAAATCCAATTTAGTGCCATACAAATAGGAAAAACAATTTACCATCAAGGTCCCAATCCAGAGATCAAGTGTGTGACAATGGTTTTCACTACTGCCAGAACTGAATCTGCTTTCCTGTTGTTCAGATATACAAGATCCAGGAAATCATAGAAGAGCTTAACTTCTGTTTAGCTTATACACATCACACCGAGGAGCCATGGCAACTCATCCATCAGTTTGTTTTATGAACCTATTTTATTTCCCTATTGCATGTGTTTAATTTAAACAATCAATTTAACGAGAAAGAAAATGCTCAAACTCATTTTTAATTCCATACAGAGGGGGGAAAACGAGTTAACCTGCCAGTCATAACTGCAGCGCCATCAAGATCCCAATCCAACGATCGAGTATGTGATGAGGGTCCTTCATGCCAACAGTGTTTTTCACCGCTGCCAAAACTGAATCTGCTTTCCGGACAGTCAGGCATATGAGTATCTAACAGTATCTAATAATTTCCATATGATAACGTTTTAAAAATTCACATTTCAACCCTCATATAGCCAATGACACACAGGGTGGTGCTTTTGGGTGCACCCCTTCCTCCCACATTTACTATGAATGTAAAGATCATATATTTACATGAACTTATCGCTGAAATAAAGACTCATATAACACCAAGATACTATAGAAAGACATGAGCCTACTAGCTCTGACACTGATGCTCCAGTCTGAATGCAACATGTCAGACTAAATGTCACCATGTCTATCATTAATGGCTTGAATGAAGACTAGATGCAAAACCATTACAGTTAGAGTATGTCGAAAAACAGTATAATGACTGTTGCAAGCGACCATTTCAACAGCTGAATGATCATATAAGAAACAGCAGACCGAGACAATGCAATATTATTCTTTATTTTCAGAAACAGAGTAGTAAAGAGAGTATTGATTTGATTTTCATTTCAAAAATCCACAAACAAAAAAAAGGGGCATTTTTGGTTTTCCTTGTTGCTTTTGTAAAGCATAAATAAAATAGTTGAAGTATGAACTGTAGCACTCAGGTATACGATGGTGTACTTATCCCACAGAGGAGTGTGAATTAGTAAAAATGGACTTTGAACACATTTTCTTTATTGGTGATAAAATGTCTGCTTGTTATTACTGAAATTCTCTCTCTCTCTCTCTCTCTCTCTCTCTCTCTCTCTCTCTCCCTCTCTCTCTCTGAAAGACACACAGGAGCAGCTACATATCAACTGTTTTCTGTTTTTTTCACATCTGTGCCCCCCCAGGACGGCAAATTGGCTGGTGCCTCCACACTATACACTATGCAATATATGGATAATCCGACTTGGGGCCTTCTTCACGTGACTCACTGACTGTGAACGTAACGTGTCTGCCTTACACAGGACTACTCTCTGGAGACTCAACGAAGACATGATCACTTTTATTGGTCTTTTGGGCCATTTCTAAACAAACTATAGTGTGCATAAAGGAACATTTGAAGGCTCATTGACATGTTTTTAATACTTTTTGAACAACAGAGGAGGTCCACGGTATAGAGGAATAAGATACTTAATATATATCAGTGCTTTGATATGCACACACATAAAGTACTATTCCAGAAAAACACTGAAAAGTCTTCAATCTTAAAATAGTATTACAGGACCGTCTCAGTTCATTTTGTCGTTACTGTGAGAAAACTGAAAGGTCAAGAAGCAGACTGGTTGATTAAAGCTGCTGGTTGTTTCAGTCACAATCAGAGAAGGCAGACGAGCTACTGAAGAGCTTACATGATATGACTGTAAAGACAAGTTTGCTCCTATATGAAGCAGAAATCCTGCTATTTCACTTAATATACGGATAAAATAATAAAGCCTGTTTGTTTAAATGAGCTCAGATTAGAGACAGCAGGGGTGCTTCTGAGCTGAAACGTCTCATTAAAGGGTTGTAGTGCCATCTGCTGGAGAAGAAGTCTTGTTACAAAAGTGGCAAATGTGGAAAATGTTTTTGGCTCACACTTAAAAGCGCCATAAAAAATGTATTTCATGTTTTAATCTCTTTATTACTACTGCCAATCATTTTACAAAGAATACTTGTGGTGTGTTTTCACCCCCAATGAGTTTCAATTCAATTTAGCCTGATGACTGAGAGACTGGATCAGATTCAGAAGTTAGCTTCAGTTTAAAAAACACACTTACTCACGCCCCCCTATACATAGTAGGACTATAGAGCTGCAAGAATTGGTTAATAAGTTGATTGATGGATGGACACACAAACACAAAAATGCCAAAGATTGTCCTTCTCAAATGTGACTATTATTCTGTGACAGTAAATTCAACTTTCAGCTGAGGGTATTTTCACTACTGATCAAACAAAACTAGTAACCTGAATGTTAAATTGAGCTTCAAGGAATTAAAAACTTTAGATTATGTAGACTCAGATGAAATGGAGTACACCGGGGAGCTTCTGGGACCCTGAGCCGTTGAACAATTGTCCAGTTTGCTCAGTCTATAATCCAGACTTGGTTATGCAGTGATGCATATGATTTTTTGAATGCAGGTCAGGTTAATTGATGACTCTAAATTGCTCATAGATGTGAATGTGAATGGTTATTTGTCTACTATAGGTTAGCCCTGTGGTGGACTGGTGATCTGTCCAGGGTGAAGCCCACATCTCGCTCAGTGTCAGCTGGGATTGGCATGAAGAGAGACTCGACTGTCAGTGAGATGCACACAGAGAAAAGAGTTCTGTTTAAAAGTAAAAGGGGATCCTTTTTTATTTTACTAAAACTAAGCACTTTATTTAAGAAGTACAATCTTAAATACTCTGTAATGCACTTTATTTTAAAATAGATAGATAAAATTAATTCTACTGCATTTATTTGACAGTCTTCAATCTAACCTCTACTGTAGATGCTGATGCTGATGTAACTACAATGCTACTTCAAGGTACCGAAAAATAACACGGACATTATGATGTTCTGGACCTTCACTTGAGGAAATGTTCACAAATTGTACCTCAATGAATTTTAATTGAATGCTCCTGCTGTAGAGGATAAGCAGTATGGAAGATGAATGGATTGATACAGTAGAACATCACAGACTGATGAAGTCCAACAATGTAAGTGAATGTAAGGTTTGCTATTTTACCCTTCACTGATATATTTTATGTTTAAGTGAATATGACTTACAAACCCCTGCCATTACTTTTGTATGTTTCATTTCTTTTGGATTAAAACTAAATATTGGCCATCCAATAAAATGATTTTGAGCTGATTATGGAGCAGTTGTATCTTCTCTGCAGCCCACTGCTACTTACTTATGTACATCAGGTCCTACATTCAGACTAATAAACTACAAGTGAATCTCTTACAGGTGCACAATTTAAATCTGTTCATTACTTTCCATGTTGTTTTTTTCCGTTATGTGTTTCATTTCACTGCAGCTGATGCAGAGATGCTCCAGGTTTTTCAGGTCATGTGCTGCCACCTACAGGACTCAGATCTGCTGTGTTTGGTACTAACAGGAAGTGACTGATCACAAAATACACTGCTGTGATCTTCTCTGTACACAAATATGAAAAAAAAGTAAAATAACAATATAATAACTGATTAAACTTAATTATTTTGAGATCTATAGTATGTGTTGGGCTTGATCTGTAAAGTAGAACATTTTAGATAATATCCCTGCATGAGACTCTTACTGTATACCCTTGTGATATATGATATGTGTTATTATTTGAATCTTTCCATTGTTTAAGTTACTTTCCTTGCTTATCATAATCTATTGCACTGAACTTGTCTTGAGTGTCTACAAGTCAAACAGGAGGACCTAAACACAGATGTCAAACTAGCAGTCCTACAGTTGGAAATAAGAAGGAAGTCTAATCAGGAAAAACAAATCCAAAGGGACAAAACAGGCAGGTAAGTCAAAAGTCAAGTAGAAAAATAATGAGCAGAGAAACCAGAAACTGCAGGAATCAGGCAGGCAATGCAAACAGGAACAACTGGCAGCCAACGGCATTAAGCAACATTGATGAACTAGCAGGGAGTGAATTAACCTGAGTCAGTATATAAACCAGTGGGGTTGATGAGAGGCAGGTGGTGACTGGGGAGTGAGAGTAGGTGAGCAGGTGTGGAGGTGATTGGGACCAGTGCAGACGTCTGAGTGGCAACTAGCGATCGGGTGATGAATGGTAGAGTTGTGGGGAAAGTAAGAAGGCGGCTGCAGGCAGAGACAGGAGCAGAATGAGCTAAATGGACAGGACTGAAGTAGTAGTTGTGACAGAAGTGTTTGTCTTTGTACTGACTTGCTGTTGGACTGTGTCATGTCTTCATGGATTGTAATAAAGTATATAAATATAAGAAATAAAAGGAGATAAAGGAGAACAGATCTGTGATTACATTTTCTCATTGTTGGGAGTTATGATCTGGGCTGCAATGTTAAAGGTTTTTCTTTGTAATTAATTATTATTATTTTGAGCTGTTTATTATAAAGGATTAGAATTAATATTAGTTTTCTTGCTGTTTCAAGTGTATCAACAGGAAATTAGGTGAATAAGCTTTTATATCAAAGTCTGGGATATGTCAGTGATTTGCAACAACATTGATTTTGATGCATTATTTTTTTGTGCAATGTCAAAAGAAAAAGAAAAACCACATTGAGGAAAAACCTTCCCACTTCAGTCTTGATCATATCTACCAAAGATTCATTCAGTTTCAGAACTATAATACCTTTTTTGGGGGAAAAACAAGGGGAGGCTGGGAAATATGGCTGATGACTCAGTACCATATAATTTCTATCTTCTGCATACACACACACACACACACACACACACACACACACGTCCTCCGACATCCACATCAGCACACACACATCATTTTAGTTGCATACATTTCCTACATGTACTCTATAATACAGCAGCAGTGCCCCTAGTGGAAATGATCAAGATAAGTAGTATTTGCTCTGTAGGGCAAACATAATAAAATGGTCTCAATCTGGTAGAAATATAAAAAAATAAAAACTACAACTTTGAAGCCAGGGTTTTAGATTGATGCATGCTTTTATATTGTAATGACTGTGGGACCAAAAAATTACAGTTTTAATGGGTTTCTAGGGGAACGTTTTTGTCATTAAGGAGCTGAGTATCATTATTTTGATTACACAGTTTATTATAGACCTATTACTGGAAATGAGGTTGAACTTCCAAAAGTGGACACAAAATGTATACCCATATCAATCTCGTATGCATTAACACAGAGAAAATTATCACAAAATTGCAAATTAAAAAGCTAAAATGTCCCCAGTGAGGCATAAGGGTTAAACACTGTCAGAAACTCGGTTGTTTTAATGATACTGAGTGATTTCAGCCAGAGATTAGAGCTCAATTAAATGAATCAAGATGCCTAAAGAAAAAATCACTCAGCATTTCTGCTCGTGGTGCTCCAATATCTATCATATTTCAGCATATTTTATGCTGTATGTGCATATTTACCTACTGCTTTACATGATGGATTCACAACACCAATGCTAATCTCCAGGTTGTCTGCATGAAAACAGAAAGAAAAACCCATCAGATCGAGGAGAATCGGTCCGAGGAATCATGCTTAAAGTTACTACAGATTTCAGACTTAAGACTAATTTATGAAGCATCTGACTCTTGCTGGACTACTTCTACTTTACGTCACTCAGAGCCAGAGAGTATGATGTGTTGTCGGTAACAGCTCCATGCAGATACTGGACTGACTAGGCACGGAAAAATGGTGCCTATTCAGTATCAATTGCTCAGCTTGTGCATAAACCAAAAGTTTCTAGCTTCTGGGTTTGCTTTCATGTTATGTGACCAATTTAAAATGGGAAGTTGGAAGTCAGACCTGGGAATAATGTCACACTCGAGTTTGAAGCGTTCCAGCTCAAGAAGTCAGAAAATTAGCCAGGTTATCCACTGACAGCAATCCCAGCTGATAAAAATGCATTTCACTGTATTTTGCTCATAAAAACAGTGAAGCAAGTTGGCCAGTGCTGTGTGTACAACTGATTTAATGAGTCACAAATAAGACAGAAGTACTAATAAAAAGGATATTACTACAACTTTCACACTGTTGATGAGCATGGTGGCCATCTTGGATTGTTTGGTCGGGGCTTGGTGAGGTTCATGCAGCTTTCGGAGTTGGAGATCCGACTTAAGGCGGCATTCAAGTTCAATTTAGGGAACATGGAAATTCACACTTCCGAGTACAAGTGGAATGCATCAATAGACTTTACATTGTGATGATATCGGACTTCCGATGATGGCGGCTCAGTGAACGGTCTGGTCAATTCAGTCCTCCTGTATATTTTGAGATTTTGTCGCGAGCAAGGCCATTGTAATAGCTCTGGTGAAACACACGTTAATAAGATGGCGACACTAAGAGTCCGTGGACAAGGAAACCAAGAAAAGAAGCTGACCAATAACCCAAAAGATTCTAAAGTGGCAGCCTCGACTAACAACGAGCCGGAGCTAACGCTAACTGCAGCTGCTAATGCTAACGACATGCTACAGACGTCAGAGCCGCATTGTGATGATATCATAGATTTTGCGCTTTTCTTGGCTCAAGGAAAGTTTTACACACATAAAACATCCAAAAATTAAGTCATGATTTACCTTGTTTGCAGTTCTAGATGTTTCTTTTACAAGGAGAATGCTTTTTGGTCCACAGGGGGATTTTGCCTGGTGTAAAGTGCTTTGAGATAACTTTGTTGTGATTTGGCGCTATACAAATAAAGATTGATTGATGATTGATTGATTTGCTGCAGTACCACGAATGGCCACCGGAAAAATTGGCTGCAAGGCTGAGCAGTGGAGTCCTATCCAGTTTTCATAATACATTCATAGCCTGAACGTCAGACCTCTGGAGCTCTCCTAATATTGGCCTAGTGAGGAGTTATTCCCGAAATCAAGAAAGTTGAAAAGATGCTTCAACCCTTGATCCTAAAAGTGGGAATAAAACTCTGATATCACTCTGAGATTTTTTGGCTAATTAGGAGAGATTTCTGACTCTGGGAAGTAATGTAATGTGATAATTAGCCAACACTGGCGCCTTGTGACCAAATGTAGTAACAGCATTGGAAACTCTGTCAGTTATAATCTACAACACATTAGTTTTCACAACACAACAGTTTAACACTTTAAAATAATCAAAATGAACATGTTTAGTAACATTTAAACAACGTTGAGAGCTAAATTAAGCCTAAGGAGATGACCTCCCAGCTACATCATCATTATCATCATTTTATTGTTGTTATTGTTGTTATTGTTGTTTTTATCATTAGTTTTGACTATAAAGACACAATCAATCCTTACTTCAGTCTTCTCTCCTCCTAAACCTCCTGAACAGTGACGGTCATGTTGAAGGTCGTTTCCCCTTTAAAACATTTTTTTTTTTTGGAAACGTCGATGCTGAACTGTCCATGCAGAACTGAGAGGAGGAGGGGGGAGACTGGGATGAGGAGAGAGAGAGGAGGGGGGGAGATAACTCAGCCTGATAATGCATTCACAGGATGAAACTGAACAGAAACCCCGGAGAGGACACGCGTGTTTCCAACATGTAGAAGTGGACAGACAGACGTGCACACTCTGAATTCCTCCTCAAAGTTCCCAGACAGCATGAAGCCTGAGCTGCTGCGACTGCACCACGCCGACTGATGCATGCGGATTCTTCCTCACAGATTAAAACACCGACAAGAAAATACGCAGGTAAGCTTTTCGCCCCGGCTTCATTATGCAGATGCAGAGGTGAGGAGGAGAGGAGGGATCTTCTTTCCTCCCCCTGGATCAATTTTTCATGTGCGACCCCTGCGCATCGAGGCTCTCTGCAGAGATGAACTTTGGTCCTTGTTGTGTCAGATTACACACTGACAGTCATGATGTGTGTGTGTGTGTGTTTTAATAAATGGGCATGAATTCCAGCGGTTTGCATGCAGCAGACCTGCAGCTTGTAAACAAACGGCGCGGCTGCCTTTCAGCACCAAGGACAGAGCTCCGGAGGCTGCTGCGCAGTTTGAAACCTAAAGCGCCTCCCGATGAAGCAACATGCAGACACACTGCGTCCTCTTTCAATAACACATGGATCAGTTCATCAATGCAGCACACATTCAGAGCTTTAAAGCAAAAAAAAAAAAAAATCTCATGTGTGGGTTGTATAATTGGGTTTGCACCAGTTTTTTTTTTCTTTTTTCCAGACACCACAGGGCCTTCTGTATTCTCCTCATAGGCACAAATTCATGTTAACTGACAGTATAAAAATGTGCCTAACGTTACTAATCCTAGTCAGAGAATGAGATGGACACAGACTAACTGGGTGTGACGCTGAGCAATGAATGGTGAAGTTGAGCTACAGTATGAAAATGACCCAAATTTGACTCCTGATGAGGCTTTTTTGGATTGACACAGTTTTGCTGCTCTAAACTTCCAAATAAACAGGTCAGTCTTGTTGAAAGTAGATTTAGATACTCATCATGTTAGATAAGATGCCTGACATGGTTGCAGATCTAACCACGCAGATATTTTTAGTTTTATGTGTCCTGTTTTTGAGATTAAGTAGAATTGTACCACGATTCATGAAAGATTCAACTGGTTTTTATAGGACATATGTTTCTGCATGGATAGAGACTGCAGCAGTACAGAAAAGTAAGAACATATTGATTACAATGTCAGACTGCCAGTAAAATCCTTAAACACAGATCATGACCTGTTGCAAGAATGAGCATTGAATCTGTGTGTGTGCCCTCGTTGTTTTATTCACAACCACCTGGAAGGAAGCATGTTGCTGCTGGTAAATTAGCTGTTTGGTTCCCTGTAAACAAGACTGCATATTGACACATTGACAGAAGGGGTATTTATTATCACAGTCTGCTCTCTACTGGCGGTCAGTCTGGTAAAGTCAAGCTGTATTTCTTGAGTTCTGATATCTCGCCGATCCATAAAACACCCCCAGACTCCCAATAGAGTCAATTTTCTGCTACATCTGCTGTAAATAAATTTAATCAATTTAAATTATTGCATGCTTTTATTTTGCTTTGGTGCTCTATTTTCTTAAGGCCACACCCATTTTCTTATATATGTCTATTATTTTGATGTTCTACTTTTAATTATTTGGTTAAAACATGCTAAATAAATCAAGTGTAATCTACTGATTGATCGATGGACTGTGACGTTGTTTTTACAGGAGCAGAAAATGGCAGCTGCAGACATCCTTTACCTCACTTTGTGGATTGCCACACTCTTCCCCGCTGGACTCGGATGCCCTGAGCTCTGTACTTGCTCTGATAAATACGGCCGTCATGTAGCAGAATGCTCCTACAAAGACTTGGCTGAAATCCCAGATGGTATGCCTCCCAATGTTTCAACTGTGAGTCTCTCGGCTAATAGGATCAGTTTGATACCATTAGGGAGTTTCGACAATATCACCCGGGTGACGTCTCTGTGGATGGGCCGCAATGAGCTCATCTCAATCGAACCAGGGACGCTCTCGCCTCTGGTTCACCTGTGCAACTTTGACATCAGCTACAATAAAATCGTACACTTTCCTTGGGAGGATCTGCAAAATCTCACAAGTCTGCAGCTGTTGAAGATGAATCACAATGAGATGGTTCACCTCCCGAGGGACGCCTTGTCCAACCTTAAAGACCTGAGATCCCTCCGTCTCAACAATAACAAGTTCATAACCTTAGCTGAGGGCACGTTTGACGGCTTAATTTCTTTGTCACATCTGCAGATCCATCACAATCCTTTCGCATGCACCTGCTCCCTCGACTGGCTCAGAGACTGGATTTCAACATCCACCATCACGGTCCACGAGCAGAATTTGACCGTTTGTGCGACTCCAGAGAAGCTTAAAGGAAAAGTGATCGTGCAGTTGCCTGAGTCAAAGTGCACAAGCCCAAATGTCACAATGAGATTGGAACCAAATGTCCGTAACACGACTTTCTACGAGGACAGCGCTTTGATCTTGACTTGTGAGTTCAAAGGAAACCCAAATCCACTGGTTATGTGGAGTATTCACAGCCAAAGCCAGAAGAAAGAGCTGGCTTTGTCGTTTACTGAAGATGGCTCAGCTGAATCAAACAAAGACTCATTACTGCCCCATAATCCTTTCAAAGTGTTTAATAATGGGACTCTAATCATTTCACACCTCAGGAAGGAAGATGGTGGCAACTACAGCTGCTCTGCCACAAATGAATTTGGTAGAGCTGAGGATTCTCTGTCGGTGGAGGTGGTGGCCTTACCAAAACCAACACCTGTAAAGAAAATTACCACAACTCCCATTTACGCTAAAACACATCCATTCATACACCAAACGACACACAAAACAAATGTTTTCGATGCTGTGCGTCTGCCTGATTTAAAGAGAAAAGACATCACCAACATCAAACCCACTTTCCCGCCAACTGTAGAGATCAACTCTGAGTCTTCTGATCCTGAGGAGGTAACAAGTAATCCATTACGTGCTAGTAAATGTGGCGTGACGGCTAACACAAGATACATTTCGAGTAATGTCTTTAACGGGAGCCTGGATGATATCAAGCAGTATACATTTGACTTCGGTGTCATTGCCTTAGGGGTGTCAGAAACTGAGGCAACAGTACGGCTCAACCCTCTTCTCATACCCAGAGATAAGAGCGCCAACCGGGCCGCTGCATCGTCTGACGGCTTTCAAAGTGTCAGCGAAGAAGAGTCTCGTGAACTTTCAGACGACTCAGGAGAAGCACCTTTGAACGGCTTGTACCTTTGCGTCACCGCCGACCGCAAACACTCGGCTGTGCAGTGGTCTCGGATCAAGGAAGGCGTCAACACGTACATGTTTGGCAGTTTACGCCCTGGCACCAACTACTCCTTGTGTCTGACCTACAGAAGAGAGGACTGCGAGGTTCAGGTGCTGTTCACCACCAGGAGGAGGGTTCCCAATCTGCTCATCATCATCTCAGTCAGCATCTGCCTCCTGACTGTGTCCACCGTGCCTCTTCTGGGCGCTACGTGTTTCCACTTGGTGTACAAGTACCGCAGCAAGACGTACAAGCTGATCCTGAAGGCCAAAGATCAGTATCACATGGAGAGGAACCTCACCACTAATTTTCACATCCACGCGCCCCACACCGAGTCGCAGAGGAAGATTAACGGCAGCCAGCTGGACGAGGAGGAAGGGGAGACGGAGAGCGTGGATGGAGATAAGGAAGCAGATACAGAAGAAAGTATGGTGACTGAATCTTTTGTTTTGTCTCAGTGTAAGGGGAATTTAGACGACTGTGAGGTAGGATCCGAGTATAGTGACAGGTTGCCTCTTGGGGCTGAAGCAGTAAATATTACATGTAACTATAAATATCCAAATCAGTAAGTCTTGACTGTTCCTGGCATTAAAGATTGTTATAGTATGATTTTGCATTTGGTTAAGGGATAATACAGGTATTTTTCAGTTCGCTCCAATGGTGTTAGGTTCTCATAAATGTCACTTTTCTTCACTCTGGTCAGACTCAAGATGTGTCCACTCACTTTAAACTACGCCCCAGGCTGTCCAGTAACATTCAGTGTCTACCAGCTGCCAGGCTCATTTGATTGTTTTTTTTTTTTCCAGATGAACATCAAAACTGAACTAGGTTTGGTTTTAACCCTGTCCTTTTCATTCCTCCTGCTACTATTTGAACTGAACAGCCTTTTTTTGGACTTCCACAACCAACACTAGAAAGCAAAAAAGGATAAAAAGAGAAACTTGTTACTTAACCTTAAGATATAAGTCATCAAAGTATAAACAGATGTTACGCCATGTTGTTAAAAATGTTACTACTGATGCCTTTCAGCCAGAGGCCTTTTATGGAGCAGGAATCATATTTAAAGGAATAGCTTGAAATTTTAGGAAATACGCCATGTTTCTTCCTGCTTCCACTCTTTATGCTAAACTGAGCTAACTAGATGCCATCTCTATATTTAGTGAATCAGCATGAGAGTCATATCGATCTCATTTAACTCTGCAACTCACTCAAAAGCACCACAAGCACCATTTTTTATCATGGTAATAGAAATATTCTAGACATTTTTTATACTTTATTTATTGTCCTTATTTTAACACGAATCTAAATCCTGATCTGCATCAAAATACACATAATAATAATAATAGACAATCATGGGATGTAGGTAGGTGTTCAAAATGCCCTATCTGGATTCCTGGAACTGGCTGTGTTCATACTAACTTTCTAACTTTCAACAAAATTGCAGCAAAATCTGTTAACACATTTCCATGATACTCCACTAAATACACATAATAATAGACAATCATGGGATGCGTGTATGAGATAGTAATTCAGTTCAGTACATGCAGTAGTTCATGAGAAAATAAAGGTATTCAAACACGCCTGAATTCCTAGAACTGACTGTGTTCATATGTCTGGACCGACTTTTAACAGATAATATAACTTCTTTGGTGGATGTAATCTATCAGAGCATGAATTGATTGATTGACAGACTGAGCATTGATTTGTTCTTCTTGTACGATCTGAAACTATGAAATGTCTATGCCATAGATTATACATCTATTAAAAGGGCATATAATGATTTTCTGGCACTTCTTGGGCACTTACAGCCAAATAAAATTAATTATTTATGAAATAAAAGCCTCTGAATTAGCCTTATTCCATCGTGGTCATTGTTTTGATCAGGAAGATGACACAAAGTGGTATAAAATGAGAGTCTCTTTCAGGATATAATCCATTTTACAAACTTTATTATTATAAACTTAATTATCACTTCCATGTGTATTTGTTCAGAGCATCTTTGTGCAACAGATCAAGCTATTAAACTTGGTTTGAGAATAGAAAAAAGGGGGTATTAAAAAGAAATATTGTAATAAATATACTTCAAAGTAATTAAATGTAAACTAGATGCAGACAGCAGTAAATGGGTTAACTGTAATAAGAAAATATACAAGATATTCTGCTTTTAAACTATTACATTTGTGCTGTCATGTTAGGAGTGAAGTAAGCTTAAAAATACAGAATCCTCTCACACCACCAAAGTACTGGAGTATAAATGTTTAGTGTAGAAAAAGAAGAGAAGAAACCATAGTATCCTGAGCTACTGTGAGCTAAGATGACTGTTTTCCTGTTGTATTAAACTCGATGGGTGTTTTAAACTACGCTCTGTGGACAATCTAGTTCAGTATAATCCACTAAAGTTTACTGCCGTGTGCTACAGTAACAGTAAAAGCACTTCTGAGCATGTATGTGAAGTAACTGCTCTGTTGTATCTGGGTCATGTGTCCATCCTCAGTACTGTGTTTTAAAGACCTGCATGCTGCTTGTTACTGTGAGTCGCAGTATGCTGTGTCCGTGTAAATCAGGGGTGTCAAACATGCGGCCCGTGGGCCAGAACCGGCCCGCCGAGGAGTCTAATCCGGCCCACTTCCCTTCCTCTCTTCTTTTCCTTCCATCTTTCCATCCACCTTTACTTCCTTCCATCTGTCCTTTCTTTTTTCTTTCTCTCTTTCATCTTTCCTTCCTTTCATCTGTCTTTCACTCCCTCCTTCCTTCCTTCTATCGTTCTTTCCTTCCTTCCTTTCTTCCTTCCTTTCCTGTCTTCCCTTCCTTCTTTCTTTCCTTCCTTCCTACCTTCCTTTCCTCCTGTCCTTCTTCCCTCCCTCCTTTCTCCCTTCCTTCCTTCCTTCTACCCGCGTTCCATCCTACCTTCCTTTCTTCCTTCCTTCCTTCCTTCTACCCCCGTTCCATCCTACCTTCCTTTCTTCCTTCCTTCTTTCCTTCCTTCCTTCCTTCTACCTTCATTCCATCCACCCTTCCTTCCTTCCATTCTTCCTCCCTCCCTTCCTTCCCTTTATTTTAATGATCCGGCCCACATAAGATCAAACTGGGCTGTATGTGGCCCTTGAATGAAGATGAGTTTGACCCCCCTGGTGTAAATATTCCCGACTCTAACGCTGTACTAACTCTGAGTTGGTAATTGGCTGCTGTCGTTTCTTTCTCTTTTTTTTAAAATCCCTGTAATACAGGAAATGTTTTTACCAAAGTGTTCATGTTAAATATCCTCACTAACTCTCCTAATACTATGTGCCTCAATAAACTTTTGACAAAGGAATACTGAATTATTGATTATGTCTTTTGTTTCTCAGCAGCAACAACTTTTAAAATCACTAATTAGTTCATTAGACAGGATGTTACTTACTTTTCATTTCCATGTCATGTTAAACATTTGACCCACTTAGTTAATTAGTAAGGAAATAGACACAAATTATTACAACATTCATATTAAACAACATACTAATTTTATCCTGTGGTCATAACACAATAACTACAAATATATGGAGGATCAAAAGAGCCTTGCAAATACCTAATTTAATTATTTGATTTGCTTAGTAATCATTCCATAATTCCATAATAAAATAGTTTTATAAATTAATAAATGAATGTTAAACAATTGGTAGAGTGTTAAAAAGAGTGATGTAAAAAACTTAATTGAAAGAAAATAAGCCATTAATAAGAAGATAATGTAGTCATTTAATAATTGAAATATAGTTGGATGACAATGGGACTAATAAACATTTCATAAAATATTCAATAATAGAGATTAAATATCAACTTTGGAATTTGGAAAGGTATAAATACAATATTGCATTCATGAGTCAATATAGATGAATCAATATTCAAATAGTTGTTTGGTGTAAAACTAAAAATATAGATTTAAAAACAGGATGTAAGTGAAGTCATACATTTAACAGCATGCCTTTTATTTAAGTGCTTTATTTCTCTCCATCAGTCACTTGTTTGTATTTTAGGGAAAACTGTTATGAAATGAAAAAGCATCATGAAACATAAAACTGAAAATAGGCAACAACTTAAATATCTCATTGTATGATTTATTCCACAAATTATAGAAACAGTTACATAAACAAACTTCTAACAAAAGATATGAGGATATTTTATTATAATTAGTAATATATTAACCAAGTTTAACAGTGGAGAACATTGATGTTAAAATATCTTGGAGGAGGATTACCTTTGATAAACGTCTGCAATCCATGATCTTACAAAACCCTCTTCAGTAACATTAAATAGGCTTTTATCACTTAACCCTTACATACTGTTCAGGGTCAAATTAAACCCATTTTTACATTTATAAGCAATAAAAACACTCTAAATACTTCTTACTTTTAGCCTGAAATTTGATGACGTCTCCTTAAAACATTTAAGTGCAGCTGATAAACGTTATTTTTAGAGTTTTTGACCCATATTTATTCAAATATTTAAAAAAAATACTGTCACATTTTTCACATTTAATATAGTGTAAAAGTGTAAAACAGAATAATACACTCTCTCAGCTCTCAGAAAGCTTCATTAAGGATTTTTCCCACTTATTATCAGTGACTGATGACGTATTTTTGAATGTGTTGCTTGAATATGAACAGTATGCAAAGGTTAACACTATTTGACGTCACATTGGGAAAAGCACAGGTGTAAATAAAAATGAACGGAGGCTGAATGTTGTTAAGCAGCTTCAGTTTCAGAGTGCTGATAGAGTACACTCACTGTCACACTGTCCTGATTTACTGGGACACTGAGTGCTTTTCCCACCATGAGAAGTCAAAATGTCCATTATGGATAAGACACGGAGCACTGAGAACATATCGGGAACCAGCATGTGTTTGAAGTGTGGATGGATTAACCCTTCTGTTGTCCTCGAGTCAAGGAAGCAAGGGAGGAAGAAGGAAGGAAGGGAGGGAGGGAGGGAGGGAAAGAGGAAGGGAGAAAAGAAGGACAGAGGAAAGAAGGAAGAAGGAAAGGAGGAAAGGAAGGAAGGAAGGAAGGATGGAACAGAGGTAGAAGGAAGGAAGGACAGATGGAAGGAAGGGAAGGAGGAAAGGAAAGAAGGAAGGAAGGTAGGAGGGAAGGTAGGAGGGAGGGAGGAAAGAAGGATGGAGGAAAGAAGGGAGGAGGGAGGGAGGGAGGAAGGAAGGGAAAGAGGAAAGGAGAAAAGAAGGACAGGAATGAAGGAAGGAGGGAGGGAGGGAAGAAGGAAAGGAGGAAAGGAAGGAAGGAGGGAGGGAGGGAAGAAGGAAAGAAGGACAAATGGAGGAAGGAAGGAAGGAAGGAAGGAAGGAAGGAAGGAAGGAAGGAAGGAAGGAAGGAAGGAAGGAACGAACAGTCAAAACAGACGGGGTCAATTTGACCCGCGAGGATAACATGAAGGTTAACTCGGGGGTAAAAATGAGCTCTTATCGACCGGCTCCTCCCTGACGTAGCCATTGATCAGCTCTGGCCTGTTTACTGTGCTCGTCAATATGAGATGGCTAAAAAAAGGCCTCCAGACTGTTGCACAAATGAAAGTTATTTTTTTTATATAGTAAGATGGGAGAGTACAGTATCTTAATGTCAGAGCCTTAGATACATTATATTGAGTGGGTTTATTCATGGAGCCTTTTCTAATTTTTATTTTAGCAACATGGGCATATACTCTTTTTATTTACAGGTGAAATCTTGGTTTTTGGGGCTGTTAAGGGGAGCAGAGGGAAAAGGGGAATTCAGCTCACCTTCCCTCTGGGCATGCAGGTTTCATCCAATAAACCTGTAATTAAAGTCAAGTTGGTGACAGATGGGTCAATTGGAGACAAACACTAAAGTAGGTCATTCAACCACTGACGTAAAAGTTGACGATTGATGGTCTGAAACTTGGCCTTCGGTTTGTCCCCGTCTACCTGACCTCTTTGAAATAAATCCTGAACAATGCTTTAGTTGATTCAAAATCCTTTAGCTCGACCATGTAAGATCAAGCATCATTATGTCAGTTTTCTGTGGCAGGATACTCCAAACATAATCACGTTAAACAGGAAGTAAATGGCAGCACAGCTCAGGATTTGGCATCAATCACCAAACTGTGCAAGGTGGGCTATCTGAACTTCTCAATTTTAAGATTGACTCATTCATCACTCATATTATACCATTTCCTGCCACTGTCAAACCATGTTGTGACTGTTTAATAGTGTTTTTTGGTGAGTTCAAGTGTAACTGGACTTACTTTTCCCCCTAAACTGACACATAGGTTCCTCCAGCTTGCAAATATACCATTAAATGAACAGACAGAGTACACTGGGATTTGCTCACAGTAGCTTTAGTGCAATTTAATTTTGGAGTATCCTGCCAACCTTACATATATACACTACAGATCTCAGTCAGTTTTATCTTGGGTACTCTGGATCTCGGTGGACTGGACTGGCTCGGCGGCTTCCTTCTTGCTGCCTTTCTTAGGCGTGTGACTCGGGGTCCCGTTGAGGACGCTGCCCAAGGTCTGCAGCGTCTGGAAGTGCTTCCTGGAGCCCAGCAGGGACGGGTTGTTGACCAGCGTGTACAGCAGCTGCCAGCGAGCGCGAATCCTCCGACTGCTGGTGGCCTTGCTCGGCTGATTGTCCTGAATGCCTGAAAGCACGGAGGAGCAGGCTGTCAGGGCAGAATGAGATACCAGACTGAGAGGGTGGAGGTTCATAAATGTATATACTGCATGTCAAATTAACTGTTCTGCTAAGTTTTAAGGAGATATGATGGTTGCTGCTTCTCAAATGTGATGATTTGAAATGATACCATGCTCACTATATACATGATAACAGGCTGATATGGGAGACATTAAGTCCTTCCTACTAACATATATTATAATAAATGTTAAATACTAAATGTTGCAATGCTAACTGTGAAAATACTCAAACTAATGTTCAGTTCAAAGTACAGCTGATCGACAATGACCAGCCTACAGTATATGAATTTTGCTGATTTTAAATAAAACTGTATGAAACACAGGTGAGACATAAAACTGAGCTTCATGTGCCTTTGTGATTCATGTTTTTGTGTATATTGGTGTGTGCAGTTCAGGGTCTCTACCTTCCTCTGCGTCTCTTATTTTCTGTCCCACTCGGCCACCTTCGATCATCATGTCCAGAAGAATCCCGCAGAAAGCTTTCATCACCGGGTGGGACTGGCTGACCTCCACCTTCAGGAAGTTGGTGTAGTAGCTGTAGGCTGGATGGGGTCAAAGGTCACAGAAAATGAATTAAGTCACACAAGGAAAGAAGACTAGTAATAATATATATCTTTTAGTATTTTTTGTGTAGTTAAACTTATTATAGCTTATTCCTTTGTGTCATATGATTCAATTGTTGTCCAAAAACTATTGAAATCAAACCTGGGTCAAAGAACTCTGAGGTGCGGTGCATCAGGCTGACGTCGATACGACCAAGATGTACGATGTTGAACAAAGCGGTAATCACTATTCTCCATATGCCGACTACTAGTCCCACCACAACGTTGACCAAGAACAGCAGATAAGTCAGAAGAAACAGACTCTCTCTGGAAATCAAAAAATATATAAATCAGTCCAAATTAGGATTGTTGTAACATCCATAATCAGTATTAAAGTGATTACAATCTCTTTAACGTTCTACTTCAGATAGTTGAACGTTGTTTTGAGGTTTTTGGATAGAATAAAGCTTCTAGTACTGCTCATTAAGTAGAGCCTGCTGATTAATACATAAATACATTTTTTATTAACTTAACACACGCCCCTGTTTTTTATCCTGTTAGCCTAAACAACATGCCCAAGTTGTGAGCAGCACAGATCCCACATAGTTTGAGACTCAGAGATGTGTCTGGTATCATTGGAAAGGAAACACTCTGTCTGTGTGATTCTGTGACTTACTGACAAAGAGTGGCAGAGGTTACAATGATGGGGTTGTTTACTCGCCCATAGGTTTGCCTTTACAATGACATGTGTACAGACTTTCAGGGACCTCTCAGCAGGATATAGACACAATGAGGCCACAGCCACATGTCTTGGCTTCATGCAGTCCAAATTTGGAGTCAAAAGACCAAAAGATGGATTTTTCAGAATTATTTTTCAACAGGTATGTCCATGCATTTTCCTCAGGTCCTTTTTGGAGACTCCAAATGGACACTTGGTTACCAAAGCTGTATAACCACAATCAAACACCTATAACTTCACATCCCCTTTGCCTACAATCAAAATCTTGGTCTCTAATGAAAGCTGACGCCATATTATTATTATTATTATTATTATTATTATTATTATTATTATTACATATAACCATATCTATCTATCTATCTATCTATCTATCTATAAGTCATATGTTAAGTCGAAGAAGAACCAACCGTGTACCAAAATGCCGAGTGCGTAATGATATATGGTTCAACTCTTTTACGCACCGGGCGCACGCCGGTTACGCTTGGAGTTTGTTTATGGACAGCCAAACTTAATAGCTTAGTGTCATACACCGTTGGAAACCTCTGACTATTGGCTAAAAGGTTATCAACTTCATTTCACCGAATATTTCCATAGGCTAGAACAGCAGTCAATCAAAGCCATGTCGTCATTGTTGTCGGTCACATGTCCTCATTGGCTTTGGAGACATGTACAGCCTAAACCTAAACACCGATTGGCTTGTGTGTGGTGTCGTCAGAAGCAGAAGAGGCTCACGGTCGTAAACATCTAGTCACGTGTACTCTGAGATGGACGTGCAGGTCAGGAAATGACGTAAACGGACCATATGTGGTTTGTTATTTGTGTTATTACGTTACGTGTTGGACTAAATACATGTTGACATATTGAGGAAAGTATTTCGGTTTTATGGAAACGGATTTCATATTTCACAAGAATGGATATTTGGCGAGCTGTACAGAAAGTGCTGAGTCATAAGATGATCGTTGTGGATAAAGGGAAGACTTTGAAGGTATGTAGCATTATAGCTGTTCTTACTTAGCTCAGGGGCTAGCCGAGCTAATCGCTAATACTATTACGGCTGTGAGCAACCATATAAGTCGTGAGTGGTCTTGAATGAATCAGGACAATCTAAGCTTTCCAACGATGTACGGCATGAATATATATGTTTAAGGGTTGGTGTTTAAAACATTCAGAAGAACTTGTGGCTACCTCCCAACTTCCGTCCCGTCCCGTAGACGGAACAGCGTGCGTTAAGCGGTTAACCTTCGTGTCGTCCTCCCAGGTCAAATTGACCCCGTCTGTTTTGACTGTTCCTTCCTTCCTTCTTTCTGTCCTTCTTTCCTTTCCTTCCTCCCTTCCTTCTGTCCTTCTTTTCTTCCCTCCTTCCTTCTTTCCTTCATTCCCTCCTTCTGTCCTTCTTTCATTTCCTTCCTCCCTCCCTTCCTTCCTTCCTCCCTCCCTTCCTTCCCTCCCTCCCTTCTATCTTCCTCCCTTCCTTCCTCCCCTTCCTTCTTCCTCCCTCCTTTCCTTCCTCCTTCCTTCCTTCCTTCCTTCCTTCCTTGACTCGAGGACAACAGGAGGGTTAATTTAATTGTGTAATCTATGAAATGGCAACAAATGAATAATAATGTCTGTAGAGCTGCAACAGTTTGTCAATTAATCAACTAGCCGAATAACAGAATTATCAGCTGTTTTAGTAATCGATTAATTCATTTAGCGATTGTTTCAGAGTAAAAGAAAACATAGTTCTCTGGTTACTGCTTCTCAATTGTGAATATGTTCTGGTTTCTGTATTCTTCTATGACAGTAAAATAAATATCTTTGGGATGTGGACAACATATTGGGGTTTAGGGAAGAAAGAAAGAAAGACCATTAACCATTAATTGCCTTATCCATACACAGTCCAAACACTACCGTCATGGCTTTGTGGTTTTTAGACTCTTTGTGTTTGTTCTCTTGGTTTCCGGTATGATACTTCTGTTGTTCAGCCCTTTTTGGTCTTTATTTTTTGCTTACTTATATTTGGGTTGCTGTTTGAAGGACTGCATTGAATTCTTGGTTAGCTGATGTTTATTTTGGGTTTATATTCATGGCTTTTTCTTGGATGGTTTAATGTATACTGAGTTGTGTTTTCAGTTTGCTTGTGTTCCTCCCCAGCCCATTCCCCCAGCCCATTCCCCCCCCTCCACACCTGCCCTGCAGCATATTCGTTAGCCCTGCACTGCCCTCAGTGTTTTTATCTAGCTTTCACACCTGCCCTGCATCAGTATAATCAGCCCTGCTCTGTCCCCAGTGTCCTCCAGCCTGTTCCCTATCAACATTAGATCTGTCTGTATTTAGGTCAGTTCAAAGGATAAAGACTTTTTTTTTTTAGTTTATTTCGAACATGTTAAAATAGCGACAAACAAAACAAATAGGTAGTGGTTTACGGCAAAAAATAGAAATTATAGGAGAAAAAAACAACATATATACATATACATATACACATACAGTATATATACACACATATACATATATACACACATACACAAACATATATTTTCCTTCCATCCTTCCTTCCTCCCTTTCTTCCCTTTTTCCCTTTCTCCTCTTCTTCCTATTTCTTACTTTCCTCTTTCAGGCATACAACAAACAATAAATAAATATCTGTTTGGATGGGTGTAGGATGAAGCAATGAGCTTTTCTAGTCCTACCCATTTTTTATCCTTTTATTTTATTTTTAATTTTTCTATCAGTCACTTCCAAAAAGACACTTTTTTCAGTCCTCTTCACTATCCATTACAACTACACCCACTTCTTTACCAATGTATAAGGTCTACATACCTGTTCTTCAAGTCTCTTGTGCCAGCTTCTTTTTTGATGAAAGCAAACTTAGCAGTCACGTGTTGAAGAGCTGTAACAAGTATCAGTGTGACCCAGCCTGGCCTGTAAAATCACAAAGAATAAATCTCATCTTTGTACTCCAAAACAATAAAAATCTAGAGTACATGAAAGGTGGTTGACTCACCATGCCTTTCCCAGGATTTCAAAGACAACGATGTTACGACCATGAAAAACGGGGATGATGATCAAAAACACCAGAAACAAGAAACAGATGAAAAACACAACCGTCTGGATCGCCATTCCTGCCAAAACCACACAGAAACACACCAGCTTTAGTCTCCAATTCAAATGTATTTAAAAATGAGATTCAAAAATGATTTTCAAAGCATTATTCTTTTAATTAAAAAAATGCTTTGTGATGTGAGAATCTGATGAATTGATTCTACTATTTCACAAACAACTTTTAACATTAATTAAAGGATAAAGCTGGAATTATTCTCTTTGTTTTATCACTGTCAACACATCTTATTAAAAGACCAAAACCAACTGAGTTCCCTACCCTATCCCTACCCTATCTGTTGCACTCAGCTCACAGACCATTCATTAATATGTAAAGTTCATTGTTGGACTGGCTCTGCATATGAGATTTGTTGACACTACCAAAAGTTCACCAGCCATATCCTTTAATACTGAAGATTTTTCTGTGTTTGAGTTTCACCGAGACAGACGATTGCCGCCTGGTATCCAGTCAAGCCCATCCAACACACAACACCAAAGTTGGATGGACGGATGGTCTTCGGGCTGTGATAAATGCTGTAACTGTCTCCTTTGTACAGTCCTCTTAGGTTTGACCTGCAACACAAAACATCAGTGAGTCAATGGCACAGAGTCATAAGCATCAATAGTTTCATTTATTGTTCTGATAGAGAAAGGTAAAGTGGAAAAAAACATCAACCCTGAAAGCTTAAAGCTGCAATATATCATTTCTAATATCTAATTCTTTAAAACAATCAAACACAAGAAAATGTGCAGCTCATTTACATATTCAGCAGGATTATTAGCAACATTAGCATCCATCTGGACTCACATCATTTCTGGTCCCTTGATAAATGTCAGTCCCATATTTATTCTAATTTCAGCTCTTTTTCTGCCCTATAACAACTTTTGAAGGAACTGTTAAATGTTCCATTTACTTCATCAGCTAGTCACTAACTACATCTGTTTGCCATTCGGTGCTGAGCAGGTAGTCAAAAGCTGAGCAGGTAGTCAAAAGTAGGTTTATCAGAGCTTTTTTTTTACAGTGGCTCTGAGATGCAAAACACAACAATATGTCATATTTTTCAAAGTATTGTTGTGTTTTCTGAAATATTGTTGTTTTCCACCTCATGGCTGCCGTCCTTTATAGCTGAAAACTCCTGAAAACAGCTGCCTGGTTTGTCTCATGCAAAGCTACACTTTCTAATGCCATGTAGCTAATGGTAAATTTCAAATTCAGCCTTTCAAATCAATTCCCTTTTTGTTTTTTTCAATACATTGTTTATCAATTCAGCAACTATACGGTTCAGTTTTGCTCCTGATTGTAATGCTCTGTGTGGAGACTTCTCCATAGCAGCTGTTTTTTCTGTACTGTAATATGTAGACTGACATATTGAGCAACAACAACAAAAAATCAGGTATAAAGTTGAAACATGTCAAAAAATGATCGTATTTAACTGAGAGGTTATCAAGGAGAGTGGCTCAATACTGAGGTTAGAATTAAAACTAAGCTTTCACATCCTTACTGACTTCTCTCTGTTGGGTTTTACTCACCTGTGGAGTATCATGGACTTCATGAGCATGACGAGGCTGACTATACAAGAGAGGGTCATCGCACAGAGGTAGCAAACTACCAGACAACACGGGCAAAAGAAAAAACAACATCAGTCTCATCTGTCCTCACATATTTTTTTATAAAATGACCCATCACCACCATCAGCCACAAACCTTCCAGCAACCATGTGTAGAAAGTCACGATTTGGACAACTTCCATCCTGTCGTCTGATAGGACGATCCCAAAGCCGAGAAGCAGGAAGGCGATGTTTTCATCAATACCAGCACGGACGATGTGGAGGACGGGGACGACCAGGACGACTAACAACAGTGCTGTCTGAATAAAAAACATACAAAGTATCAATAACATGTTTCTGGTTTCAAAGGTCAAAGGTCACAATGAGGGTTTATAATGTAGACCAGGGGTGTCAAACCAGCCCGCCGAGGGGTTCAATCCGGCCCACTTTCTTTCCTTCCATCTGTCCTTCCTCCCTACCTTCCTTTTTTCCTTCCTTCCTTCCATCTGTCCTTCCTCCCTTCCTTCCACCTATCCTTCCTCCCTTCCTTCCATCTGTCCTTCCTTCCTATCTTCCTTTTTTCCTTCCTTCCTTCCACCTGTCCTTCCTCCCTTCCTTCCATCTGTCCTTCCTCCCTACCTTCCTTTTTTCCTTCCTTCCTTCCACCTGTCCTTCCTTTTTTCCTTTTTTTTGTTCCTTCCTTCCTTCCATCTATCCTTCCTCCCTTTCTTCCTTCCCTCCTTCTTTTTGTCTATCTTTTCTTCCTTCCCTTCTTCCTTCCTTCCTTCCTTCCTTCCTTCCTTCCTTCCTTCCATCTTTTTAATGATCTGGCCCACATAAGATCAAACTGGTCTATATGTGGTCCTTGAATGAAAATGAGTTTGACACCTCTGATGTAGACTTACATGATATATTGCCACCAGGGTGACAAACGCTGATACAGCCAGCTTTAGTGGGAATCGAAACACTGAAAAAGAAAAGCAGTTATTATCTAAGTTGACCTTATTTCAGTCCCAAACATTTAGGATTCAGCTGTTACTGTTGAGTTTTAAAGCTTGAGGGAATAAAGTCAGTGATAAATAATGCCAGCTTTTCAGGAACAGTGATGCATAATTAAAATGAGAAACATGGTCATGAAGTGACGCACCTTTTTCTGGTATATAAATATAACTCTTGGGCACTTCCAGTATTCTCTCTGCCAGCGTTGGCTTGTCTGTAGTTAAGGAGCTGAAATATAGAAACACAGAGACCCAATTCATTATTTAATTTAAATATGATGACTGTGAATCTCACCTTTACACTCAATATGGCAGTATATTATAATTTTAAATCTGAAATATTGCTAATAATACTATTAAATGTGATAAACTATGTCCACAGGATGAATTGCGATAACTTTAGTGATTCCTTGACCTTTTATCTAGCGCCATCATCAGGTCATACTTTGTAGTGCTAATTAGCATGTAAGCACACTGATGTTGATGTTAGCATTTACTTAAATACCTAGTCTTCAGATTATGTCACAATTAAGTTAAAACAAGACTTTGTATTGGAGTATTTGTGACATTTTGGGTTATTTTTCAAGCAAATCTACCAGTAACTACAGCTGTTAGATAAATATAGTGGATAAAAAGTGTATTTTTCATTGATATGTAGTGAAGGAAAAGTAGATAGTTCCAAAAAATAGACATACTGAATACTGGAGTACTAGTTTTGCCTCTGATTGTTAGAGTTCAGTGTTTTATTTTTTGTTTTTGTGAAGACTGAATGTGATCATAAACTACACATCCATTGAAATAAAATTAAAGACAACTGGTTTCATTCATATTGCTCATTTGTCATAACCTAATATAGGGAGTCAGTATACAAATGTGTCTTATCTCCATTTACCTGGCATTTGAGGGCCTTTTCTTGAGGAGTGCCTTCACATACTGAGTGTAGTAGCTGCTGTCGAGATCCTGCGAGCAAAAATTCAGACTTCATACAAGAGTATCCATTATATTAAGTATCTATATATGACGAAGTGGCTAAAAGGAGTTTAGCTGTTTCAGTGCAGAATCTCATTAAATGTTGTGTAATGTTGAATCATAACACTAGTGTGCTTTTAACTCTGAGGAAACACGTGAAGGCCTGAAAAAGCAAACCATCATTAACCCTCCTGTTGTCCTTGAATCAAGGAAGGAAGGAAGGAAGGAAAGGAGGGAAGGAAGGAAGGAATGAAGGAGGGAAGGAGGGAAAGGAGGGAATGAGGAAGGAAGGAAGGAGGGAAGGAAAGGAAGGAAGGAAGGAAGGAAGGACGGAAGGAGGGAGGTAGGAACGAAGGAAGGAAGGAAGGGAGGAAGAAGGGAAGGAAGGAAGGAAAGAAGGACAGAAGGAAGAAAGAAATGGAGATGGAGGAAGGAAGAAGAAAGGGAGGAAGGACGGAGGAAAAAAGGAAGGAGGAAAGAGGGAAGGAAAGAAGGAAACAGGAAGGAACAGTCAAAACAGACTGGGTCAATTTGACCCGGGAGGACGACAGGAGGGTTAAATAAAAGAAAAAGGCTGAAGTCCAATTTAAAGTTTAGAGCTTAGTGACTGACTGAATGTGTGTATTTATTTATTCACACCACAGAGAGAGAGAGAGAGAGATTAAACCTGCTGTGGAAACAAAAACCTCTGTTGTTGTTGTACACGCGTCTGTTCGGAGAGGAAAGAAATATCACCTCTCTCGTCATAATCTGTTGAAGGACGCTGAGTTAAACCCACTCTGTTCTGCACAAGCTGCTTACTCTAATCACGGTTATGCTTTACATAGTTGAAATTCATGTTTTTTCTACCTCGGCTGCTCCACAGACAGCCTGGGATTAGTTTCCAACGTTGATATAATCCCAGGTCAATATTTCATGAGACAGAAAACATATTGTAACGAACTGGGCATGTTACTGTTTTGTGTTTTATAAAATTGAGAGTTTAAGCCAGTTTCTGTTCTGTTCAGTTAAAGTGCTGTTTTTTCCGAGTGTCTGTGAACGCGTCTTGAGAGTGAGTCTTGCAGCTAGCCTGTAGGTGTGTTTGTTGTTGTTAGCCTCTGCATAAGAAGACGGCAGCACGTGTGGCTAATGAGCTACTGGTGTTAGGCTTTTGTTGTTTTGGCGTTGGCTAAGGCCGGGAGCGTACCTATGTTCCGATCGCGGCTAAATCGGTTGCTAGCTCAGCGGCTAACTCCGCTGTTAACTCGGGGGCTAGCTCGGCTGCTAATTCGGCTGCTAACTCTGTTGCTAGCTCGGCGGCTAACTCATCTGCTAACTCGGCGGCTAACTCAGCTAACTGGCTAACTGTAGACGGGATCATCCCTATGTTCCCCAGTCACATACAAAGCGGGGAACATAGGACCCAGGGAACATAGCGATGATCCCCTACGGCCCACAGTGGCCTGTGTAACCATCAAGAATAAAGAGCGAGCTAAACCGGCTAACGTCTCTGCGTGTGGTTACTGAGGGACGTTACAATATTAACAGTATCTTTGTATTTACTGTTACTGTTGAATTGATTTTCTGTTTTGTGACATTTCTTACCTCATCATTTATTGGTCCTTTGATAAACAGCAAAGGAAACTGGATGCAGAGATAAGCCAGGCAGGCCAGCTGAGGCAGAGTCGCAAGCAGAGCGTAGAATTTATAGATCTGTGGAGAGAAAATGGAGACACAGCAATAAAAATAACATTTGGAAAAGTCAGCAGGGAGCTCTTCATCAGGGTCACGTTTCACAAAGGAGATTTTCAAGCACTTTGTACATGAACGTTGCAAATAGTACCAAAACCCTGTCTGGCAAATGAGTTTTATTAATAAATTACAGATAGATTTGTGAGTCTGATGAAGTCTTTGTGAGTTTGATTAGTTCAGCTTCTATGTTGCAAATTTGGCGAAATAGGAGTAATGTCTTGGTTTTCTCAGGGTAATTTAACAGTTTTGATCATTTTATACAAAAATTAAAGCTGCACTCAGCAATATTTTTAATAAAACAATGCATCAAATGACTAAAGGTGATAGAGACAAACCCACAGATAGAGTACTCTGCAGTTCTCAGCCTTATGAAGCCTTTTAGCATCTTTCAGCTCATTGTTTTAGTTTTATAGCAACTATTGGTCATAAAACTCAAACCCGCTGAGCACTTCCTGTCCAGCATCAAATGACAGGCAGACAAAAAGTTAATGAATAGATAGTGAAACGATTTTTCAGCTAAATTGACACCTTTTTTTCTTCTTAAGACTTGGCTGAGACCTAAAAAGAGATGAAATACTAGACTTACATTCATCTGGTAGGAAAAAACACAACTCCAAATGAATGCTAATGTTGCTTCATGTGTAAATAAGCAATTTCTAATGTTGCTAACAGCTTTAAAGGTGGAATGTGGTAATATAGCTTGATCTGCTGCCTCCAAGAAAACTGATTCATGCAACTTTAAAAAAAAAACCCAGATGTGCTAAACTGATGTAGAACAGACAAAAAGTCGTCAGCGTCTCACCTCTGGTGTCTTCGGACAGTCAAACTTCTGCCACAGCTGGACTCCGAAGTGACTGAAGGAGAGGAGCGTCCCTAACACATAACCGACTTTGTGCTGCAGAGTGCAACAAACCATCAGAGGATAGTAGAGCACTGGATAGTAGAAGATGGCGACTATCTTCATGTACTCTGAAAAAAAGAGATGAAACTATTTGAATATGTTTGTTCTTCATTGCCAGTGCTCACATCAGAACCATTAGTTTAACCCTCCTGTCGACCTCCCGGGTCAAATTGACCCCGTCTGTTTTGACTGTTCCTTCCTTCCTCAGTCCTTCCTCCCTTTCTTCTTTCCTTCCTCCATCTCCATTTCTTCCTTCCTTCTGTCCTTCCTGCCTTCCCTCCTTCCGTCCTTCCTCCCTCCCTTCCTTCCCTTCTTCCTTCCTTCCTCCCTCCTTTCCTTACTCCTTCCGTCCTTCCCTTTCCTTCCTCCCTTTCTTCCTTCCTTCCTCCCTCCTTTCCTTACTCCTTCCGTCCTTTCCTTCCTTCCTCCCTTCTTTCCTCTGTCCTTATTTCCATCCTTCCTCCCTACCTCTTTTCCTTCCCTCTCACTCCTTCCTCCCTTCCTTCCTTCCTTCCTTCCTTCCTCCCTTCATTCCTTGACTCAAGGACAACAGGAGGGTTAATCAATCCTTCAGTCAGTTTCATCATAAGATTGATCTAAACAGCATCACTTTCTTTCATTTTCAAATCTCCACCTTTGATTTCCGCCGGAGTGTCCTTGGAGAACGGCAGGGGGTCGGGTGCGATCACCAGCATCGCCAGCTTGCTGAACACCAGTCCAAAAACGGCCATGATCAGGCCTTTTTTCTGTGTCTGATCCAGGAAGTTTGCTGGACTGTAGGATCATACAGGAACATTTACATAACAAGAGACAAACCTGGAGTCTAAAATCATATTAAAGTCCGTGATTAGGGAATTAAACTCACCTAAAGATGCTGGAGGATCCTCGTGTGAATCCTTGGCAGAGTTTGTGTTTCCTGGTTAGAACTGCCAGGACTAACATGACCGCCAGCTAGAGGGAAGGAGACATTCATTAGGACAATTTATTTTACCCTCTGATAAGGTAAATATAGACTGTATGGATAAACTATTTCAGACAATAAATATACCACCTTTCTGTCAACAGTTTGGGGAACATCCTTTATCAACATGATGGATACTTTTGGGTTGCCATGACTACTCTCTGTCCCTGTAGCCCCAACTCTAAAAACTCGCTAAACAAGGCCAAGACAAGGTAAAGAGTTTTAATCTATCTATTTTCTATGAGCAGTAATTGTTGCAAGGCATTGTGTGACTCCACTGATGTCATACACCTAATTTGCATAAAGTCATTTTTTGTTTGTTTGTGTATTTAATTAAAATGAGGGCAAACTTTGCTGGATTTGCCAAAAATACAACAAAGAATAAATGGTGTAGTGGTGTAACAGTGAGTTTACTCTTTACTAGATGTTGATAAATGTTTTTTGGAGGAGATGATCATTGCTTTGACCTTTTAGATCCTGAAGCGAAGTGCTGCATAACGTCACACATGTTGGAAAATATCTTCAGTTATACATTTTTTTCCGAACATAATGGCTACTGACTATCTTGTAAGTGTTAGTCTGGTCCTCATCACACCTACTGATTCAGTAACTGAAGTGTTCTCAGCTCAATCATAAGCCAAAGCATTGAGTCATGAATGAACTTTCAAAAACCCACCCAGTTAAAGTTCAGGCTGGGCTTTGATAGGTTTGTCATATTTGTGTTACGTTGATGGGGTTCAATCTTTCAGCTGCCAGCAGCAACATACAATAAGTCAAAGTGATCTTCACAAGACTAAATGGATCAACTTTAAAATGTCAAGAATCTCAAATTGGACTCAATGACAGGTTAAGTATATGTAATGTCTTTAAGATGCACTTTTCTATATGTAGGTTAGAGGTATAACAATACAGCACAAGATATATACGTATATAAAATGAAGCTTTCCTCTTAAAGGGTTCTCCTTTTTCTCCTTTTAGTGTCCACACACTTTAAACGTCAGGGAAATTACAGGCTGTCAGAAGTCTTAGCTGCAGCCTCAAAATGATGACAGACATTTGCTCCAGTTTCATTTCTGTGTGTTTTTCGCCTTAAAGTATACAGTATAAGGGGACTTTGTACATTTAATGCTTCAGAAAAAGCAGATGAGGATTTTCTATTGCATTGTACCTCCTTATATCACAAAAAGCTGAACTCCACCAGCAAACAAGCTCAGATTTAGGGTATTAATTGATTTCTAGTTTTAATCCTTAATTATTTCATGTGCTTTCTGTAGTTTCTGTAAAGGTATTTATGATGCATGATATATGTAGTAATGTTGAATTATTCAGTATTGAACAGCAGAAGCATTGTGTGTCCAAAGCAGATTTCCCTCTGAGACAATAAAGTCTTATCTTATTCTTTCTGGTCAAAGCTACAGTTGATTTGATTTGCTTTCAGTTAATGCTATTTGTTGCGCTAGCCAGCTACGGCTCATTAAAACTGTGCAACTTCATGAAAGAACAAAAACAAAGCAGCTTTTGTAGATGCAAAGCTTTGAGAGCCTCGTACAAAAAGCCCAATTTAGCAAAGAGCAATCCTCAGCCTGCAAGTCTTGTTATCTGTGACTTACTGCAGTGATTCAGTCACTGACCCGGCTGTCACAGTTTATTACACATCATTTAAAATTGGTCCATGTCCATTCTGCGAGTGGTTGAAGGTAAAGTGGCGTTCACTAGAAAATGGATGAGGACAAAATGATGGAAAACATCATTAAACTCGACGTCAGCCTCAAGCAAAGACAGATGAAGGACGACATAAAAACTTCAGAAGCACTAAGGAGATCTACTCTTATCCCGCTCATGCCTCGGAGGAGGATGGAGTGGAAATATGTTTGATTTTCTAGTGCATTGTTTGTGGTATAATTAGAGAGTTGCAAAGTGTTTTTTGTCCATTCTCCAAAATGTGAAGAGCTTTATGAATGTACTTCATGAATGTACAAGGAGAGAGAGAGAGAGAGAGAGAGAGAGAGAGAGAGAGAGAGAGAGAGAGAGAGAGAGAGAGAGAGAGAGAGAGAGAGAGAGAGAGAGAGAGAGAGAGAGAGAGAGAGAGAGAGAGAGAGAGAGAGAGAGAGAGAGAGAGAGAGAGAGAGAGAGAACAAAGAGCTAGAGTTCATTCAGAGGTACAGACGTTAGTCCTGGCTACATAGAGTTGGTATTTTTAGCTTTTTGGGGCAAAGAAACAAACAGTCCAGTGTTTAACCTTCCTGTCGGCCTCCCGGGTCAATTTGACCCTGTCTGTTTTGACCCTTCCTTCCTTCTTTCCTTTCTTCCTCCTCCCTTTTCTTCCTTCCTTTCTTCCTTCCTCTTTCCTTTCCTTCTTTCTTTCCTCTGTCCTTCTTTCCTTTCCTTCCTTCCTGCCTTCCTGCCTTCCTTCCTTCCTTCCTTCCTTCCTTCCTTCCTTCCGTCCTTCCTTCCGTCCTTCCTTCCGTCCTTCCAGATTCTTCGTGTAGCTCAGGGGTGTCAAACATGCGGCCTTCCTTCTGTCCTTCCTTCCATCTATCCTTCCTCCCTTTCTTCCTTCCCTCCTTCTTTTTGTCTTTCCTTCCTTCCTTCCTTCCTTCCTTCTTTTTAATGATCTGGCCCACATGAGATCAAACTGGTCTGTATGTGGCCCTTGAATGACAATGAGTTTGACACCTCTGCTGTAGCTTAATTTAATGATTTAACTCATTCAATGCTTTCGTCAATCCCATTTTTCTAATTAATTTTCGCAATACCTTTTTGGTCTAACTTCCTTTTTTTTTTTTTTACGATGTGAAGACTTTCCAGTAAAATCCTTAAAAGGTTCGACGCCTGTCAGACTTTACTGGAAGTGCGTTTCGAGCACTGCTGTAAATCTTCTTGTATTTTTCTGATGTTCATTGCTTCCCATTTGTGTGGTTTGGTTCCAACAGATGTTAAATCATATTCATTATTTCATTATATAAAAGCAGCACAAGGGATTGTTTGAGTCAACCATTTACTGTAGTACATATGTGGAGCCTTAATTTCTTTATTGACTTTTTATGGCCCATTCCTTCTTCTTATACACATTTTAAAGGACCTAATTTGGAAATGTTTCGTGTCAATGCTTAAATCCGAGTAGTTTATGACGTTCAATGAGACCGACCAGACAAAGAAAGAAAGAAAAGTTATAGTCCCAGTACCATGGATACAACAGTATAATGTGTACAGTATGTTTCTTGATTAGCCAATACACTAATTCTGTTGGCTTGTATCAAAATATATCAAATATTTCACACACTTTCTTCAGTCTATTGGGGTGTTTCCCAACCTAAGGGATGGGGCACCATAAGTGGTCACAATATAAATCTGATGAGTTTTCTCTTTGCGTTTTTTGACTTTTCCCACTAATCTTTGCTTCTATCCTTGTAAAATACCAGATAATTTGGATCATTAAGTACTGTTTGAATGAGGCTACATGCGCCACCTGTTGGTTGAACTGAATGGGCAATGATTGGCTTTTAAAGGGTCAGAAGCTACAAAGATTGAGAACCAGTGATTTGATCTACACCGACACTTAAAAAATGTGTGTACTTACAGATATTGACAGTATACATATGTGGAAATGAGACCGACCAGACAAAGAAAGAAAGAAAAGTTATATTCACAGTACCATGGACACAACAGTATAATGTGTACAGTATGTTTCTTTATTAGCCAATACACTTTCTTCAGTCTAATCGGGTGTTTCCCAACCTAAGGGATGGGGCACCATAAGTGGTCATGAGATAGATTGTTTTGAGTTTTTTGACTTTTCCCACAAATCTTTGCTTCTATTCTTGTAAAATACCAAATAAATCAGATCACTGTTTAAATGAGACTACATGAGATGAGAGCGCCACCTGTTGGTTGAACTGATAGGCATTGCTTGGCTTTTAAAGGGTCAGAAGCTACGAAGATTGAGAGCCAGTGATTTGATCTACACTGACACTTAAGATGTATAGTTAGACTTTTAAAAAACGTGTGTACTTACAGATATTGAGAGTATACATATGTTGAAGAGCAGGTCGTCTGCTGTGGGGTCACATGGCAAAATAACTCTGCAATTAAGTAAAATTAAAACAAATTAAAATCCTTGTTGTTATTTAAACCACAATCACATCAACAAGCACCTGCTGCAAATAATTCCCCATTTTTACGATATGCACTGATTGATATCTATGATTCATATTGAAGAAGTAAATAATATGGTTTAATAAGTATTTCACTGAATTAATCCTGCTTTTAAGGTTTCAAAAAATAGCCCAATTAAACTGCAAATATTCCCACTAACGAGTCTAATGGCCACTTATAAGCAATGAATAGCCAAGTTGCACTTTTACATAGAATCAATATTTCACCATAGCAGATTATTTACAAATGTATTCATCATCATAGACTATTGAACCGGTTTTATACTCACTCTTTGGGAGGTTTTGTTGGCTCTGCATTTTCCGAGTACCAGTCTGAATAGTCATAGTAAGAATATTCAAAAGGCTCAAAGTCATCTTTGCTGTGATTCATTGCTGTCTTGTTTAGTCAAAATGAACAGGTGAAGAAATAAAGATCCAGAGGACTCCAGATCCTCCTCTGGGTCAGGTAATCAGTGATCTGCTGGTGTTGGTGCTGCTGTAACGCGTTGAGACAGTTTGGCCCCAAAAACTCTGACACATTCCAGTCCGACTGAGAGCCAAACACAGCAGATTAACAGCTGCTCAGAGGGGAGCGAAGGAGAGAGAGAGAGAGGGAGAGAGAGAGAGAGAGAGAGAGAGAGAGAGAGAGAAAAGTTCAATAATACGGTGAATAAGAGGAAGAAGTGGAGAGGAAACTGACCCAAAGTGACCTCTGGTGCTCAGTGAAGAACTGTTTCTTCTTGAGAGTTCATTTTCTAAAGATAGCTCCTAAATATTATCACTTAATCATGATTCAGATATATATATATATTTTAGTATTAGAAACATGTATTAGCAAATCATATAGTTGGTTGATATTGTGACTCAACTTTTTTTTGTGGTATTCAATGATAAAAATGGTCATCTATTATTAAACAGCACCATTTAGGGATTTAATTAATCAGAGAAGTTTCATTTTTATTATAACAATGTTTTGTATGTTTCTAATGTTTTGTATATTGGTGTTAAATTAGTAATATGATAATTATTGATATTTGTATATTTCTTCACTGTCTTCTGTGTCTATATGAAGTTTTTTTTAGAGGTGCAGATATTCACACTGTTATTGAAAACTGAATCCATACAAAGTGTCGTTTTCATCTGTGGAGATTTTAAAACATATTTTAATAGATTGACTTGTTTCATGTTTGTCCTAAAACACACATTTCTGGTCAATTTGTTCACTAAATTTCTTTCTATCTGACTTCTTAAAAGAAATAGTTTCCTTTGCGTCTGTGCAGGTTAGAATTAAAACTTTTTTACTCTCACAGTAATGTCTAAAGAAGAGCAGCGAGCTTGAAACATCACTCTTGATATCTAATTAAAACTACATCAGCATTGAACGCTAAAGTGTGCAGACTTCCTTCTACCTTTGAACAGATTTAGTTCTTTGGTTCAGCATCTGGTTTCAAGTTTTCTCATGTGCATTTTCATCTTATATAATAAAGTAAGACGTTATCTTCTCTAAGCAAAAATCTGATCTGCTAAATTGTCTTTGTATTTACTTTTATGTATCTTTCTCAGAAGCATTTAAATGATGCTTCCCCACCCTGATTTCTTTCTTATTCTTTCAGTAATTTCAGTTTGAGTTGAGTTTTTGAGTGATATAAGTTTTTGTCATTACATGCTTGCATTTGCACTTCTTCTCCTATATTATACCATCTTGTATTTGGTGTACTCGTGTTGAAATGAAAGCACTCTGTGATTCCTCGTTGAGATTATGAAATGTCATTTTTTTGCGCTGCAACGTGGCGTTAACCTGTTTGCCTCCCTCTGCCTGTTACTTAAGAGACTAATCTTATAATAAGAAGAAAATCTCTCTTTTTCTTTTTTAAACAGGGGCGACCTTTGTGTGAAAGAGCTTAGGAAAGGCCAAAAGGAGAATGTTGATCATTTGACACGTGAGGTGATGCCTCCAGTGTAGGAAGTTTATTTTTATACAATGAAAAGAAGAAAGGAAGGAAATGTGGTGAAACTGTAGCACTAAGATTGGTTCAGTGATGCATGTAAGATCTTCTACTGTCCTTTTTCTGCATCTTAATTAATATTTAAAACCACATTTTCAGCTACTAGACTCATAATTTCCCGCTAAAAATGGCAAATCTTGCTGTTAAACCAGATGAATCTCCTTTGGGAGTTCAAAGTTTCTTAATCTGGGTCTGTGAGCTCGCTCATATGACAGAGGCCGCAGAGGGCCAGCTGATCTGATCCCAGGATTTTCTGACCGTGCAGGCGTTACACGGGGAGCCGTAATGTTCAGCTGCTGCTATTTCAACATCAAGAAAACACACGTGATGAAGTAACAAACACTCTTAATGCTATTCTTGGCTTCCTAACCCTCCTGTTGTCCTTGAGTCAAGGAAGGAAGGAAGGAAAGGAAATTAATGAAGGAAGGAAGGAAGGAAGGAAGGAAGGAAGGAAAGGAAGGAGGGAAGGGAGGAAAGCAAGGAGGGAAGGAAGGAAGGAAGGAAGGAAGGAAGGAAGGAAGGAAAGGAAGGAAAGAAGGACAGAAGGAAGGAAGGAAGAAATGGAGATGGAGGAAGGAAAGAAGAAAGGGAGGAAGGACAGAGGAAAGAAGGAAGGAGGAAAGAGGGAAGGAAAGAAGAAAGGAAGGAACAGTCAAAACAGACGGGGTCAATTTGACCCGGGAGGATGACAGGAGGGTTAAATAAAACAACCTCAAATATCAGACTGCACTGAAACCAAAACTGTCAATTTACTTCCTGGCACTTATTTTACATTTTTTGTTGCAGCACTGGATTATAAAACTAAAAAGAAGTGTTTTATGAGACCAGCAGGTGTCCACTTCTGCTCCTCTGATGTTTTTCATGCCTTTGAATCAGAAGGTGAAATAATACTGAGTGACGTCGCTTATCAAACTGACATTTAGGAGCAGTTACACCAAAAGCAGCTCAACCGTAAACATCTGCTTCCACATCTCATTTCCATGATGGAGGACAGTTCATTTTAATCACACTGTCACTGTACTGGTGTGAGCTTAAAGATATAAGAGCTGCATGATTCCTGCTCTTAAATCATCTGTGTGCAATTTAAAAGTGTCAAATTAACAGTATAATATTTGATGCATTGGATTACCTTAACCTTTACATACTGTTTAGGGTCAAATTTGAGTCATTTTCATATTTGAGAGTAGTGCAGAGGTATCCAATCTGGCCCACTTTCCTTCCTGTCTGTTTTCCTTCCTTCCATCTGTCCTTCCTTCCTTCCTTCCTTCCTTCCTTCCTTCCTCCCTTTCTTCCATCTGTCCTTCTTCCCTTTCTTTCTTTCTTTCATTCTTTGTTCCTTCTTTCCTTCCTTCCATCTTTCCTTCCTGTCTTGTTTTCCTTCCTTCCTGCCTTCCTTCCTCCCTTCCATCTGTCCTTCCTTCCTTCCATCTGTCCTTCCTCCCTTTCTTTTTCCTTCTTTCCTTCCATCGCTCCTTCGATCTTTTTAATGGTCTGGCCCACATGAGATCAAATTGGGCTGTATGTGGCCCTTGAATGGAAATGAGTTTGACACCCCTGGTGTAGAGACTAATTATGACTATGAACAGTATGTGAGGGTTAAAAATGAGAAGATGATGATTGTCAGATAGACAAAAGTATGAATGTACTTTATCAGCAGAAGATTTAGCTTCATTGGATCTGGAAGATGAGCGTGTACTTCATGTTTTGTGATTAAGCAGATGAAGCAGCTTGTGATGCTGACAGTGATATCTTGCAACCAGCGCATAACTGCCACCCTGAAAATATGCCTTCATATTTCTTGTAATAATGAGAAAATATCAAATTTGAACCAGAAAACATTCTTATTACAACGAATAACTAAAAAAAGTAAACATTTCTCATTATTCTTGTATAAACAGAAAAAAATTCTATAACGTTATTAGTAAATATATTTCTCATTATAATGATCAGGTTTTTTCATAAAAGTAGGTGCTACTAATGTGACATTTTTTTATTTCTTATTGTATTTAAACACTGATCTTTCACTTTATCGTCCATCTCTTAACAAGAAGCACACAACTTCTCTGGGCAAGTTTATTACCCAAAGTCAGGACTCCAGTTTTTATCCAACTGTAGCTCTTTAACTGGCCCTTAACTCCACATTTCTGCTTCAGAACAAGTAATTGGAATATTCAACATAAGAAAAATGACCTTTTCAAAACTGGGTCTCTCCTTTATAACAAGAACAATCTGAACAGCAGAAACTGCAACTCGTATTCAAGAGACTCAACTCTAATTTACATTAAAAAGACTTTGATTTAAATTATACCGTGTGTGTGTGTGTGTGTGTGTGTGTGTGTGTGTGTGTGTGTGTGTGTGTGTGTGTGTGTGTGTGTGTGTGTGTGTGTGTGTGTGTGTGTGTGTGTGTGTGTGTGTGTGTTCCACATATTCCTCATGTTGTGGGGACTTCAATCTGTTTACCCTTTAGGGGTTAAAATCAAGTCTCAAATGAAAAAAGCACCTCAACCCTGTCAGGTCTATGCTGTTGCTGTATGTACATGTATCAGGAATAATGGGTCCGAAACCACTTTTTATACATTTTAAAACATAAAACAAGGCATCTTATAGGATGATTACATCATTCCACAATCAAGCCATCATCTGAGTCACCTGTACTGTTACCTGTGTTTGCTTTACAAACTGTAGCGCCATCTGGTGGTTAAATGAAAACAAATGAATACAGCTCAAACTGGTAAAATGTCAAATTCTAGTATAATTGACAACAAATTGTGTCAAAATTAAATAACAACAGTTCAACTTAGCACGTAAGGAGACATCTCAAGTCTAGCTCTTTATTCGGTCCACTTGGAGTGTGTTTTCTTATGTGATTGTGTGTGTGTGTGTGTGTGTGTGTGTGTGTGTGTGTGTGTGTGTGTGTGTGTGTGTGTGTGTGTGTACCAGGTATTCATCATGTTGTGGGGACTCGCCTCTCTTTTCAGGACAAAAAGAAACGCTCAATAATGTGAATCATTAAATTTTGAGGTTTAATGTTAAGGTAAGTCTCCAGGAAATGTAATGTCCTCTGAAATGAGGGAAACATGACTGTGTGTGTGTGTGTGTGTGTGTGCTCCCTCTCCCCAGAGCTGTGACCAAGCAGTTGTCTGCCCTCTTGTGACTCACTTACAACACTTCAGTAATATCATCCTGCTGCCTAAAGCACAGTTTAAATACCCAAATCAGTGTGTGTGTGTGTACGCGTGTTTTTGTTACCTCTTGGGTTCCCAGTATAAACACTAAGCTTGTGGGGACCAGTAGACCAGAGCATGGTCCTAATGAGGCAAAACATAATTTCTGAGGTCCTGCTTAAGGTTTGGGTTTGGTTGTCCACAAAGAATGGAAGTAAATGTAATGTCCCAACAAGGATAGCTGCACAGACGTGTGTGTGTGTGTGTGTGTATCAATTATTACTCACATTGTGGGGACCCGCCTCCCTTTTGGGGACAAAGAGCAAGTCGTTATAAAGTAAAGAAAAATAAGTTTTAGAATTTACTCTCCAGGAAATTCATGTAATGCAATTTGTAATGTTCAACTTTGTGTGTGTTGAGAGTTTTATGTTGTAAACTAGACAGAAGAGGGCGCTGTTTGATTAATGCTTGGCAGTAATGAAGGTCCAGCTCTCTGTAATACTCCTCGAACCAGCCTGCCTGCACCTTTTGACTGTAACTAACACACTGATAAATATTTATATCCTTATAGTTTGCCAATTAATTTAAAATAAAATTAATTTATTCAAATATGTGCCCCTTTAAATTGTGCACAAGGCAGCCGTTTCCTTTCATTACTCATGTGAAATGTTGCAATCTCATAAAAATAGGCTCAAAAAAAGATTTTGAAGCATCATTTCGCTTTATGAAGGCATGACAACATGAATACAACAGTCACATTAATGACAGCAGGGAATATACAGTCCATCTATCACCAAACAAATAAAGATCTGACAGATAAACACTAGAGGACAAAACGTGATCGTGAGTCACTTCAGACACAAATCAAAGTCTAAATATGATACAAATAGACAGCAAGCATCAAGACAAGAATTGCATTTTTCATTTTGACCTGACGTGGAAACAACAAACAAATAATAAAGTGGCCTTTTAAAAAAATAACAGCATGCAGAATCTCTGATATGAGATATATACAGAATACAAAGCAAATATCTGTCAATTATCGTTTCCTCCGAATCGGGAGGTTATTGATGACTGCATGGGGGGGGGGGGGGTTCTGGGTTTTAGTTTTTGAACATGTCACACAGCAGCTTCTCCATGGGAGTGTTTCCGATGGTCCTGTGGAAGAACAGCAGCTCTATCCGCTCTGAGTTCACAAAACGCAAAGAGGGAAGAAGAAGGAGCAGCTTTCCAAACCTAAAATTAAAAAAAAAAAAGAAACAGGAAATATTAAGAATCAATAAAAAGCTGCAGTTTAATGTTATGAATCATTTTTTGTGGTAAATTTAAAGACAAAAATCCACCTTAAACATTGTTTACACACTATCGATGCCACTTAGGACCCGTTTTGTTGCTTGGTGGTGTATTTTTATTGAGTCTCTCAGTAATTATTAAGAAATTTAACATAATATAAAGTTTAATATTTGTGATGTTTGATAGCAGAAAGTTTAAATAATGCTTCAGCGATGTGACACAAACATTTTTGAGGACTTAAGCAGACATTTCTTAGGTCCAATTCTGCCATTTTTTTGTAAGTTCAGTTTTTTTAATTCAGTTTACAATGTGCTAATATAGAGAACAGCAATACACTGCAATAAAAAGCACAGAAAGAAAGAAAATTAACTCTATGATTTAGTATTAGTGCCCCTCCATCGAAACATGAGCTCCAAACATTAGGAAGTTCATATTTACTATTACCTGGTTAACTTTAAACAACTTTTTTTATTACAAAATAAGAAAGCTTGCTGTGAAAACTACTATACTATACTATATAGTTCTTATAAGTTTAATTTTGCCTTGTGTCATGCAACATCCACAATAAACTGTTTTGGCATTTTTCCTTTAATGTCAAACAGTAAAGGCTTCAAATATCATTTGCAAGAGAAATGAATTGCAGAGAGAAAGACAGAAACTGATTTTTAATGTTAGATTTGAAGGAAAAGGACTAAGACAGTGTGAGTAAAGTGGTAACTCTCATTTACTCTCAGTTATAATATCTCATAGCTGAATCTAACAATGATTCAGTCACAGTGAATGCCACTAGTTAATGAGATTTTACAGAAGTGTTTAAAGGTGGATTTTTTTTTGGTGTGATGTGATGCGGCAGGATGATACCTTGCGGGTTGACTGGGGTAGTGCGAGCGGATGTGTTGTCCCAGCATCACGTGAGACTGATCCTGCAGGTTCTCCACTTGTTCTGGATCTTTCAGGCCACGAGTCTCTGTGGACGCAAAGAAACAGCAACGTGAGTCAAAATAATTCACACAAAAAAATATTTATTTATGATCTATTTGTAAAGCTGATGTCTATGTGCATTTTATGCTTCATCTGGCCTTTTGGGAAAGACTAATTTAAAAATGAAAGTCAAAAAAGTTCTACTCAGTAAAGTAAAACTCTAATGTGACAAAAGAGAAAATAAGTAAAATCATTGATAATCGTCCTTTATAGTAACTTGTTGAATATTTGGGTTTTTTTATGACAGTTGCAGTTCCTCACCTGGTTTAAAGAGCACGATGGCCTTCAGGCAGGCGAACTCTGTGGGGTCGACAGCGAGGGCCTTGAAGCGGGTAAAGACCTCCTGCAGGAGGCGCAGGTCCAGACTGGTGTAGCTGGTTTTTCCCTGCATGCCGGGGCAGAGGTCTGGCAGAGAGAGCAGCGGGCAGCTGTCCAGCGGCAGAGACCACTGGATGGCACAGAGCAGGAAGAGCTCGCTCCACGCCTCCTCCAGCAGGATGACCTGGTGGGAGATGAAGAAGAGGAAGGAGGTGAATAACGTAATGTAATGATTCAGGAGCTCAGAAATGCAGCTTTGATTTTAGTTAAGTCAAAGGAGTTACGGACAAATTAATGGGAGCTCATTTCTGCCAGAAAAATGATAATCTGATAAACTATAAGCAATTGAGCTTTGTCATAAAATTCTGAAGCCAGGACAGAAATTTAGCTTTAATCAGAATTATGACTTAGCATTACATAATAATTCATTACTGTGTAATTGTGCCACATATTATTTGAAATAATAATATTTTAATCCATAGCTATGACATACTTAGTGACACTTTTACACCTATAAATGAAAATGTATGATGAGTCAAAATTATGAGATATCCTTAAACTTTCTCCTAGCGAGGATTCCACACTTTTCAAAGCTCAAAAAATATTATTAAATTATTTTAAAATCAGAAAAGGTTTTATTTTTCTCATGATAACAGTGAAAATAGAGTGAGATGCTATATGTGTAATGTTTCAATATCTTTAGATCATTATTACAACTACAGTATTTAAAATCTTCAAGTGGAAGGAGTGTAAGCTCCAGTACGCTTTAAGTATAAGAATAATAGAGTGAGAGTCTTACCTGGTCTCTGAAGGGCAGGTTGGAAAACACTGGCAGGTTCTTGGCCCACTTCACCGACATGAAGAGAAGCCTCGCCGAGGTCTCGTACACGTTTTCGGAGCTGGACGGGTACAGAGCCATGTGGTACTCCGAGGATGCTCGCTCTGGCTCGTTGCTGGTCACGTCGATGTTCTCGTCCACTGAAACACAAATGACGAATTTAGATTGACGAGTGCAAGAAGAAATGATCCCACTTCAGTTTATGTTCCACCATCGTTTTGTTGTAGGTCTGGGTTGTGTTAATGTTTGGTTATTTTCTCCTTAACTGTGCCACAACTGTTTGCCTTACAGATAATACAGAATACTGAATGAGCCGAGAGAAAGGGGCAAAGTTTCCCACAAAATTGACAAGCTGATGGTCAGTATTGGATGAAATAGAGCAAAATTAAATCCTTGGGTCTATATGCCAGGTTTAGTAAGGTTGGATCTTATCTTACATAGGTACAGTCTTGGTTCAGGAGGTTAAGAAACTTAACTAGTTAGTGCATGTTAGATTATCAGCATGGTATCTGAGAGGATGTTAACATGCTAATTCTGGCATGTTACATGCTAAATGGATGCAAGTTGCTGTTGATTAAATGTTAGTATGTAAGCACACCGACACGAGAATAACAGTAGGCTTTTAGCCCCGTTAAATGAAACATAGTTCATGCTCCTTTGTGGAAACTGCGTAGGTTTCACGGTGACCTCACGCTGTATTAGTAGATGAAGATAAAAGCGTCACAGATTTTGGATCAACCCCTCCACCCTCCCTCCCTCTCTACTGAATAATCCCTTCATGCATCATGTCGTGTCTTAGCTCAGTAAAGTTGCGTTAACAGTGATCCTAAAATATTGGACCCTTTATCTCGGCTACATGCATTTGACACTGGTGCAAACTTTTTCACATTTCTTCAAAATAGCCAAAAATATTTCCAGTTATAGGGAGATGTTCTCTAAATTCTAACTCAAAATCTGAGGTGGCCAACACTCTTTAAAGTTGCACATTAAATTTAAAGCGAAACCTTTTTGTCTGATCTGAATTATTTTGCAGCTTTAGCTCTATAGCTCGAATATCAAACCCTCCTCACCGTCTTCGGGCTCCAGCTTGGCGCAGGTCTCGGCCGTCATGAGGCTGGCCATGAAGCGGTGGTTATTCTGCGGACTGACGCAGCGCTGGGTGGCGACAGACGAGGTAATGGACATGGACGAGGTGATGTGGGGCCACGTGATGACAGAGCCGCCCGAGGAAGAGGAAGAAGAGGAGGAGGAAGAAGAGGCGGAGGAAGTGGGCTCTCGTGTGGTGGCCAGGTGATCCTTCTCAGGGTCCACGTCGATGGAGTCCAGGCGGACCTGAGCTGTGCTGCGGGGCTGCCGCTCGTTCTGCACTGCTACAGTGAGGAAGAGGAGGGGGAAGAGATGAAAGTAAAGATGAACAAAGAGGAAACCAGAAAGGGCGGTAAAAAAAAAAGGCGGCAAGAAATTATATATGATCTCTATAGTTTTGATTTTAACTTCACACAGTTTCATATTTGAATCTCTGCCAGTTTTTTTTAACATGATGTATTTCCTATATATTAAATATAATTTAACACACTTACCATCTTTATTCATGCCCGCCTGCAGGCACTTCTTCAGCCGACATGCCTGGCACTGGTTACGATGAGCTTTGTCGACTGGACACATTCCTGTACCGGCCTGGCATCTGTAAACCCACAGTTATGATTTTAAAGGGAGAGTCAACTCAAAACTACCAGAAATACCGAACTACATATTTCATTTATTTTCTTATTGACTGAAATTCATTCTCATTTGTATGGAAATAAAAACGCCATCTGTCACTAACTGCATGGAAAATTTTGGACCATATGGACTGAGCGGGAAAACCTCGAACAAATCCTTAATCTTAACCAGAACTTGAAATAAATGATAACCTAACCTTTTTTAAAAATGACTTACAGTGAATATAAAGACAGAACCTGTGATTTAAATGTAAACAAACAGCTTCACCATTAAAAATTTAAGATATCACGTTTTTTTGGTTATAATTACTTCAATTCAATTAGTCAAATATTTATTTACGTGAATTTAAAGGAATATTGACAAAATTACAGTAGGAACTAAAAAAAGTTACAAGTCACACTTTTAAAGGTTCAATCTGTAATTTTTTTTTAACCATAAATTATTACGGTTACACACAGAAGCCATCATAAAACTGGACCTGTAGATGTAAAATAAGCATTTATTTGTTTTTTTTCCTGGTCATTATTGAAAGATATAATTTTAATCAGAATCAGAAAATATTAATAATTTAGGTTTTGTTGTTAGTCTTTGTCTTATGAGATGTGTCAATCAATTTGAGAGTGATAACAGTTTCCAGTTATTTAAATTTTGGTGTGTGGCACTCCACTTTTTTTTACACTTGGATTAAGAGTGAACATGCATGGCAATTATTGTGTTATTATTATTGTCTATTATTGTACAACATGTATGGATTTTGTTGCATATAAATTAAGTTAGTCTGTTGAATAAAAAGCTGAAAATGATGTAATCTTCACACTTTGAATTTGCCTCCATTACCCATAATGCACTTCACCTACACATGGGAACATTGTGTATCTTGACATCTGCACATATTAAATAGAAAAACCCAAAATCCCAGACTGAAGTACAGATGTCTGACAGGAGCGTTGCATCTTTGAACTTGCCTGTAAATGAGTCTCCTCCTCACGCTGCGTTTGAAGAAGCCGCTGCAGCCGTTGCAGGCGTAGATGCCGTAATGTTTCCCGCTGCTGGTGTCACCGCAGACTTTGCAGACCAGTGCCGGGCTCAGAGCTTTTCCTGGAGCTGGACTCTTGGCTGTGAGTCAAATACGGTGACACAAACACACACACACACACAGGAGACAGGAGCAGGTCGGTTAGTTGCCATTCATTTAACGTAGTATTGTTTCATACATGTGTGCCTGCCATCTGTGGCTGTGAGCTCCGGCTGCATGAAGCTCAGAGGCCCTCACCAAACACACGAGTCAATATTGCAACAGCCGTTTAGGACTGAAAATCTCATTTAGTGGATGATTATGAAATTTAAACAATAAATGGCTGGAGGCAGATTAACAACTAACACAAATGATGCAGGGATACTGAAATTAATCTAAATAAACCCATTAATTATAAATAAATTCAGACAGCTTTGCTTACAGTTACGTAATAAATATTTATTTTAACCTTGCGCTGCTTTAATCAAGTATGTTTATCTTCAGAAAATGTGAACTTGAAGCTGCCAGCTCTTTGTTTTTATTTTAATCAGAAAAGATGCATGCACATAATCATGATGTTTTAATTTGACTTCATGCCTGTGTGGTTAAATATTAAACAGATAAATGCACAAAACTGAGTATTTCAAATAGTCACACATTAAATCAACTTTGTGAGCATCAGAAAACTCCCAAAGTGTATTTTTCCTGACTACCACAGGCCCTGTTTGCACGCCAGCTCTCAGGCACCTGTTGCTCCTGAAGATCATAACACTGTAGAGCTCTCACCTCCTCTGCTGTCGTCAGTCCCGCCACTCCCAGACGACTCCGTGGGCGAAGAGGACTGCATCATGGAGATCTTCGATAAGTGATCTTCCATCATTTCTCACTTTAAAAAAAAAATAACTCCTTGACTGATACTGAGACAAGTTGTTGTAAAGTGTTCCTCCTCCTCTCTGGGGTTCGGAAAAATATTCAAGATACAACGTGTATATATGTCCTCTTTAGTTTGTTGCAGCAAAGTGAACAAACGTGGGCCTCTAGTTGCCTCTCAGTGTGCAGATGGTAGGTTGAATCCCCTGCAGAGCCTCTACAGTGTGGAGATACAGATGGGCTTGGGTCCAGCCATGAAGCTCACACTTGTTGCAAGTCAACAGGTTGCGTGTGCTCTCACAGGCCGTCAGGGTCCGTCACTGTCTGTGGGTGCTCCTCCGTGGCAGCTCCTCAAAAGGGAGCCCAGGGGGGGGGTTGAGGGGAGGATTAGCCCCAAGCGCTGTGTAAGCAGCATGCTTATTTGTCATACTCTTAATCTTTACTGTTCATCTACTGGATCAATCAGTCACATTGCCAGAACATTGGTTTTGCTGTTCAGACGCGGGTTCCTTCTCGTCGAGAGTGTAAAGAAAAACAAGAGAGGAACGAGGAAAAACCAGCAACGGCGACGACTGCTAAAACTCAAGCAGAGAGGAGTTGTAACTTTAGACCCATCCAGCTCCGTCTCCTCTGTCCACGAGGGCATCCATCAGTCAACACTCCTCTTCGGTATCTGCGTTTTAAAGGGATGATTACATGAGGCGCACATTATTATGTTTACCAGCCTCTTCAATTTGTATTTCCTCCTCCTTTCCTTTACTATTTTTTTTATTCTCTCTGAAATTACAGCTCCATTTCCCCCCTTGCTGTATATTTGATCTGTGTGATTGCTTCCCATTCATAATGACTCCCAGTGTTTGCTCAGGAGCTGCCTATTAACTCCCATTTCGGTCTTTTTTTGACCAACTAGAGATCATCCGCTTCCCCTCCGGCCGCCAGGAGAATGGGTCACAGAGGGGAATAATAGAATTTTGAATGGCTGATATTTTGGTCGGCACTAATAGCTAGCTCATTCATGAGGGTCTCCCATGTATTATTAAGGAGGTGGAATCATCATACATGTGCCATTTACATAGGTGGAAATATTCAGCTGCAGCAAACAGGAGACTGAGGGACCAAAGCAAGCCGTGAACCTCTGTACAAACCTTTAAGGAGAGAATATGAAATGTGCAGCCTTGTAATCACATTCAAAGGGAATTGACTTGTTGTTTACCAAAAACGTCAGACAATCTGGGGCTAAATTAAAAACACTGTACTTTATTGCTATAATTAAGACCAGAAAAGCATCAAAAGCAAAAGCAAAGCAACCATTAAAACACTATTTCCTTTTATCTTTGTAAAAAAAAATAAAAAATTAAACTATAGTCTATCGAGGGACAATCATGGAGGATCCCTTTTAAAAGCAGAAGAGTATCAGTTCAGTTCAAAGCAGGTGTTGAGCAGGCTTTCTGTTGTTAATGACAGTAGGATCATGGTTTAACGTTAGTGCAACTTTCTGCTCGTTTTCATCGTTTGTTTCTTCACACAGTTGAATGATTCAAGTGAATGATCTTAATGTGAAGAGGACGCGAGCTGCCACGTTTCTGACATCTGTGCGCTGGCATCTGCACTGACTCTTTGTTGTTTGTTTTTCTGTTTGCTGTTTGTTCTGTGCTCGTAACACGTGTGTTAGTAACTGCACTCATGACTGATCTTAGACTGGACATATGAATGCTTAATTAATTTTTTGGAGGGGGGTTTTGTCACTGCTTGGCAGAGGAACAAGCTGAAAGCACATCTGACATGTTTTTGCTGCTTCAATCTGACACACAGTATCATTAAAGTTCATTAGGAGTCATGTTTCTTGCTACCTGATGAATGTAAGTTCAACATTTAATCTGAGTTTAGGTCTGGTTTTTGTTTTAAGTCATTCCTGAGAAGAATATCAGGCATTAGTTGCTACCATAGATTGTATATAAAGATACAGGGAGGTGTGACGTCACTCACTGACTTTCACTGGAGCTGGTTTGAGGTTTGCAGCTCATGGTTGGCGCCATCTTTTCAATTTGGAGCCAAAACTTTCCATATAAGGAGTTTTCTTTCATGCTCTGGTAACATGCCCGGCTACCTCGGACCCAAGCTAACGCTACCGTAATGCTTGTATGTGCTACATATGCCTGACTCTGAAGCTTTGGTGCAAAGTCTGTTTGCTTTTTAAAGTGCTATCTAAATAAAAAAAACTTGAAACTTGAAAATAAACATGAAATTTAACACATGGGAGGATATTGTAATCAAGTTATATTAACCTCACTAAAATACTGCAACAATAGTCCGACTCGGAGCCGAGGAGCGCTGCAGGTCACAATCAGAGCTGTCAATCAACACCCACACCGCTAACATCAAAGCTACTCTAAGTTTTATAATCTGATTAATGGAGCAATAATTCCCAAAATGACCACTGGCACATTGAGCATGTTAGGATGCTTAGGTTGAATAGGAGTTAATTGGGGCCAGAGATTGTTTGGAGCCAGCATATAGAAGCTGTAGGTGGCATTTCATTTTAAGGTACTCAAACCGTGGTAATTGCCATTTATTTGCAATATTAGGTGCTGCTGGTCTCTTAACTTTGTCTGCCTGCCCATTTAGTGCTCTACTATATAAGCAGCACCTTTCATATTGTACACAAAAAATATCAATTAGTGCAGCTTTAATTCAAGTTCTGCTTTCATCCACATAAAAACACAAAGAAAGGATTTATGTTGAACATTTGGTTATTTATTTACTAATCTGTATATTTGGGGGTAAACAACTGTCCTCCGACGGTTTCATTGCCGTTAAACTCTAAGTAGGAAATTTGCTTGGGGAGCAAATTTAATGTTGATGTCAGCGAGTTCAAGCTCCACAATAACAAGGGCCGACCATAATTGTTAAAACAAAGTGGAAAGCAGTTAAGTAGATTAGAGTTTGACCACATTTTGTCTGCCTGGGCACCAGCTGCAGTCAACACAAGACTGAGGGGGGGAAGAAACACAATTAGCTCAAAAGATTAAAAGAGCAGTGAAGACACACTTCTTGTGGGCATCTTTAGCCATATGGTGGCTACTCTCTTCATCCTTGGCCACCACACTGTTGACCTTTGTAAGATTTACCAGTTAATTAGTCTTCTGGGGTCAAAGCTGTCCAGGCTGCCTGCACGGATTCACCCAAACACACACTCATTAGTCATGTGAATATGGAGACATTTATCTCTCAAAAAAAGGGCCAGAAAACACATCAACTATGTTTCCAACCATTATTTGTGTGCATTGTTTTCCATTTGTGTGTAAACTCCTGATATTTAAACATTATAGCTGAAAACCAGGTTTGATATTGTTGTTTTGCGGATGGCTGAGGTGGACAAGTTGGCATATCCTGAAACAGACGATGAGATAAAGACAAATTCAGTTATTGAATACACTTGTTTATTGTGGCACCTGCTTGTGTTTCCTCCACTGTAAACCTATGTCATACTGCCACTGGCTGTTCTGGGCCTCCACTCCACCAGAAAATAATAAAAAGTAAAGAATATAGATGTTTTATCTCTGGTTTGAGGCCCTAACGTCTGAGAAAAAACACCACACAGTGAACATAAGTCAGAAGGAGAGAGGAAGGAAGGACAGAAGGAAGGAAGAAAGGTGGATGGAGGAAGGAAGGGAGGAAAGAAAGAGAGAAGGAGGGAGGGAGGAAGGACAGAAGGAAGGAAGAAGGGAAGGAGGGAACAGTCAAAACAGATGGGGTCAATTTGACCCGGGAGGACGACAGGGAGGTTAATGGTGCTGATTCACATTTAATTTTTTATATACATCCATTTTTTTAAACTATATCTGTTATTATTTGAATGGAAATCTAACTTTTTGAATTTTAAAGTTACTAGTGCTCAATAATCATGTAATCCTGTCACACCCTCTTAAATATCTTCATATGAAGTCAGCTAATGATGATGGAAACACTGATTCCCATTTTATTTTTATATATGTATAAATACAAAACTGTTATTGTACCAGGTTTTTTGTGCACCCATAAACTTTCTGTTATGGTTTTGTATTGAGGAATATTTCATTTAACTTTTTTGAATGAAAATCAAACTTTTTGAACTCATGTAATCTTATGTAATTTCATGAACGTCAATGCTTTCTTGTAATAAATGATGTAGTAAAAATGCCCCCAGACTGTACATAATATACCTATTATGATAATATTTTACATATAAACTTATAATTCAGACAGTGGCTGCAGTGCAATCAGACTTTCTATAACCGATACCTTAGAAATATTCTTCTTATCAAGAGTTAAAAGCCTCAGAAACAGCATTTAAAACCAACTGACTGACTAGTGTTCGTCGAGTCACTCCTTCATTTATTATGCAGCTTTAATTTACTTATAATGTGCTGATGGTGCATTTTAATATCTTATGAGCAAAAGGACCTCATGAGTGATGGCATTATTGCTTTATTATTTATTGAAATCACCTGCGTTAGCCATTCAAATAATGTGAGCTCTGCAAAATAAATGTCAGGGTTGAAGTTCAAGCCCTCGATTACTAACCTCAGTTATGATTACTGGAATGAATTAAAGAAGGTTTTCCTGCAGCGTTTACTCTCGTTGGTTATAACAGCTGAGCATTTTTCAACCTTTAGTCTTTATAATCAGTCTTCTTCTCACTGGAGTCACTGATACACATAATTAACATGTTCAAGAGTTGCTTGCTGACAGTAGGATGCACTATTAAAGAGCACTACTGAGGCTGCACAAATTAAAACAAACTTTTTTATTTTAGAGAAAGGAAAAGGTTTCAGCTGATTAAAAGGTCAGCTGATCATGTAATGGCAACTTCTGCAGTTTGAGTCCAGTTGGGGTTGTTTGCTGTCATCTCTTCTTTCTCTCACCTTATTTTGTTTCATCTGTTTGCTGCAAAAACGCCAGAAAAAATGTTTTACTGTATAAAAAAAGATGTTTTGGAAAATGTAATTGTCATCTGGGTCTCGAACTTCATCAAAAGCATCCAGCGCCTCCTGTCTGTGATGTTTCTCAGAGCTGATTTCTCTCGCTATCTGAGGCCGTTTAACATTAGACTCAAGTGTGAGAGTAAATTGTAAGAACGGCATTTGGTTTTAGTCTCTGCTTTTAACCAGCAGCACCCGTTAGCTCTTTTAACAGCTGTGTGGTCGAGTAAATGCATCAAACGCATCAGGACTGAAGTAGCGAGAACACAGCCGCAGGTCTTTAATGAATGAATGAATGAATGCCTTTATTGTCATTGCATGTTCACATACAATGGAATTTGCTTTCTGTCATAATAGAAAAAACTGTTTCCCTTCACTCTGCTGAAATATACACTTCCATACACCCACATAAATTAGAATAACTGTTAAATAAGGTAAAATATGATAATAAGGTGCTGTAAAAAGAAAAGGTGTATTTGTGTCTTCTTGTGTAAGAAGTTGTATTCATCCACTATTTCTCTTCTTATCAGTAAAGGAAAGCTTCCCTTGTTTCATTGTGACTGGAAATTACAACCAAAAGCAGCACAGTCGCCTTTCTAATGCAACCATTTAACATCATCAACCCAGAGTACATTGCAGATGTATTGTAATGGCAGCCTTTGTATGTCAAAATATGTACTAAACATCGAGGTGCTTCATGTTTTAGAAGGAGAGGGCAATTACAGCTACTTTGTTGCCACGCTTTGAACCTAGCGGCTTAAACAATGACGCAGCTAATTTATGGATTTTTCACAATCTTCGTCAAAATCTCGCAAGATCACATGGTATTTCAGTGATCACGCGATATTTTGACGATGTTCACAACTTTAGCATTAGCAGCAGAGTACAAACCATCAGGTAAGTGTTATTTTAATAAACTCCTGGTGTACTTACAAACTTTCCAATGCATCTATCTATGAGTAAAGAGCCTATTTGTACTACTGTAGAAGTCTGATAACAATCCAGACATTATTAGTGGGGTCATTTACCAGATGCACTGGTGGTCCTGTTAGTGCCTGTATTAAGCCATTCAGCTGATGGCTCTAACTCCATTATTTTATATTAGGTAGACCTCATGGTGCATATGACGCTAGGTCGAAATTATGCCGAACCATCGCTTTAAAGCCTGTGTAAAATTCCTTTGTTTCAATGTAGGCACCTGCGGCTTATAGACATGTTCGGCGTGTTTATATTCAAAGTTAATATATTTTTAAAATTTTGATTTGAATTGGGTGCAGCTTTTATTTCGGTGCCCTTAATAGTCCGGAAATGTATGTCTTAATAGTCAGGGTTCTTTGTTCCTTTGTCTCTGTGTTAATATGTTTTCAAAATGTCAGATGCTAACAAATAAGGAGACAAACAAAGAAATGGGACCAAAAAATGTTTTTTTCTGGTAGATAGATGGACAAAAGAAGTTAAATAAAAGTTGAAATGCACACACGCACATACTCATATTACACAGTAGATCTTTAAAGGCAACGTACGGACATTTTTGCAAGTCACTGCATTGGTTCCTTCATTAAGATGGCTTATTTCTCCTGTAGACACCTGCTGTAGGGGTGTGAGGTTGTTGAGCTGCAGATCAGATCTGCTCTCTATGTTTAGAAGATGACTCTGCCGCTGAGATGAGCGGCTGCAGCCAATCGCAGCATCATAACCGTTTACATAATAATATTAAGCTGCGGTACACGGTGTCAGAATAAATTTTAGGTGAAGACTTGCTTACACGAGCAGGCCATAGATTATGCCAAGACAAATAGATTAGCATGGGAGCAGCCTAATATTGGAATTCAAAGAATGATTAGAGGAGTTGTTATGTAATGACTTTAATGACTCGACGTCGTACCAGACTTTGAAAAACAAGTCTGAGATGAGACAAACCGTCATCAACTGATCCTCGTCTGAAAAAGCTTCCGCCTCCGTATGGCCGTTTATTATCTGAGGTCACGTACAGAAAATCAAACCTGAAACACAAACTCTCACATTTTTAACATCAATAAAACAAAATCAGCATGTTGGTGATATTTAACTTTATAAATCAGTTTCAACTAAATCTGCTGAAAGGATCCAAATTTAATCTGTACTCCAAATGTCATTTTTCTGTTGTTTCGTTGTTATTTTTTAACTTTTTAAAATACGTTGCCAACAAACACAATGAGTTTTACTGTAATCTTGTTTGACACCAGATTAATGGAATTATAACTTCATAAATTAACTGATTGTTTTTATTCATTAAAGTAAAATATTTGCTGGCTGCACCTTCAAAAATACTAACATTTGCTTATTTTTATTTCTGTATTTATTTTGGATTGATTACTTTTGGGATTTTGTACAAAAGAAACTCAACAAAATATTTGTGTCAGTAAATGTAATCAAATCAAAAGAACAAAAACCTTTTTTATAGCCTTGTAGGGATGAAAACAGTCCAGATGTGAAACGTGATTTGTGTTGCATTTACTGACCGATGAACGATGATTTACTGTGTGGTGTTTTAAAACATGTAATTCTTGTTTTTCATATTAATTATTTATTTTTATTTAATATTTCTTCATTTACAAGAATTGATATGAAAACTACCAAGAAAAAAGTCACAGCTGAGCATTCTTGTCTTCTGACCATAAACACTCTGACTTATCAAGATATGTGTTGAGGTTTGTATGAATAAGTAAATTCATTAACGAAGGTGCAGACTACAGGGGAGCCTGAACAAAAGAAACCCAATAATTAGTATTTCTCAGTAAATTTCACCAAAACAAAAGGTAGAGATGAAAATCCAACAGTTTGAAGTAGCTGTAAAATCATGACTCGTGTTGCATTTACTGAACAATGGGCTTAAAATTGGTGCAACATCGATCGTATCCTTCCTTGGAAATGACGGAGAAAGATCAATCATGCTCTATAAACCAGAGTTGATGGTCTATAGGTATTGTATAGAGGAGTGCAGAAGTGCAAAGTGCAGAAACTTTGTTGGGGAGTAACTTCCTGTAATTTCAGACCTGACTAGACATGGGCCGGTGTGAGATTCTGGCCATAAGCAAAAATATCACGGTTTCACGGTATGGCGGTATTGTGATTACAGCTCTAAAATATTCCTAAAAGGAAGAAAAATAAAGACAGACATGTTCATTCAACTTGAATATACACTGTAATGACAGTGTGAGGGGTTGTGATACTCTACGCTGCAGCTGCACCACCTGAGAGATTTCTGACCAGCACTTTCTGTCTTTGACCAGACAAAAAACAGCTCATACGGTATGACAGAAAATTTGGGTTATCGTGGTTTTTTCATATCGCGGTATACCTTGAACACGGTTATCATCCCATGCCTAGACCTCACTAAACAGAGCAATTATACAAGTCAGATTTTTTTTTTATTTTGAGTTGAGAAATTAAATGTTTGATACAATTAATTTGTTGTTCTTTTGCCAATTTTGTCATTTTATATAATACATTATGTCACTTTCAATCAAATTGTTTAATTACAGTTTTATGTATTTATCAAACTACATATTTCATGAGCAATCACCTTCTTCTCTTTGTTTTTACACTTATTACTCTAATTATTACAATGAATATTGATTTATCACTTGATTTATGGATTATGTGGCACAAATGGACCTCCATATATTTCAGGTGTTGTTTTAAATCATAGACACGTCGACCACGTTATCACATTACAACACACCTGATTACATCACCGCCGGCCACGCATATTAAAGAGGATAAAAGAATACACGCACACACACCCACCCACACACACACGGGAGGAGAGTGTTACCATGGATCATGAAGAAAACTCAAGGAGGAGTGTGGAGATGAAGGAAGGAGGAGGAGGAGGAGGAGGAGGAGGAGGGGGATCAGGTTGGGGTGGGGGGGGGTTGTTAAATCTGATCTGGCCAGTGCTGACGATGGCAGTGTAGCTACGTCCTCACATCAGCCCCGCATCGCATCACTCTCTCTCTTTCTCTGTGTGTGTGTGTGCGTGTGTGTGTGTGTGTGTGTGTTATATAACAGGTTGATAAATCTGCCTTTGGGATCTGACAGTGGCAGCTGAGCCTCTTACCTATGTGTCAGGTGTGTCAGGTGGAAAGCTCTGACAGCAGATCTTCATCTTCCACATCATGCAGCTAAGCGGGCGCTGAGCTGAACGGACACATTAGACTGTCAACACCAACTTTATTTAAGAGACACTCGTTGATAAATGATTAGCCACTTGCACTGCTTCTGGTTGACTTTTCTGTTTTAATAAATACACAAAAATACATGATTGATCTTTGAGTATTTATTAGGCTGTCCAACACTTTTGATTCAGGATGAGGTATTGTGAAAGACGACCAGATTTCCTCAAGCACCAACATCAGGTCAAATTTTTCACTTCTGCACACAAAATATCAAAATGTGATGATCAGATTGACATTACGGGACAGGTCTATGCTTCTCGTTAAGGTAATTAGGTTTCATGAGTTCTTTGTAGACTTGCTGATCAGTACTGTATAAGCACTAATCTTCCACCCCAAAAACTAGCTTCAACCCCCCTCTCTAACAAGGAGCTTTGACTCCAGCCACAACAACAAGGTGCATTAAAGGCAGAGATTAAAAAAAAAAAAAAAAAAAAAGTACAATGTGCATGCATGCATGAATGTGATTGCAAATTTCATGGTGATCTATCCAATAGTTGATTAGATATTTTGTTCAAAAGCACAAATCTGAACCGTTTTTATGCTGCTTTGTTTTATTTGAAGGGCCTGAAGAGGTAAAACGTGACAGGAAGTCAAAAAGTAAAGAGTAATTCACAAGAAGAAAAATAGAAATGAGAGGAAAGTCTGGGAAAAAGAACATCATTTTACGCAGCAGAATTATGTTTACTGCTTTCTTATTATCTTAATAATCTCATGGTTTATCTTGCGGTGGTCCCGCTCTGCAGGTTAGGAACATCTGCACCAGAGAAAAAGTCAACTCTGAATGTCTTCTTATACCAATCTATTGAGTATATGTTGAGATCTTTCGTTGCCCTGCTTGGGATGCTAGATTAAATTCAGTCGGATTTATCTTCTGGGCTTTTGCGGATATCTGTATAATCATTATTGGCAGTCCATCTGATAGGTGTTGAGACATTTCCACCACAACTACAAACTGACTCTGCCTCGAGCCACGCTGCTCCTGAAGGCAAAAACAGTTTAAAAGGTTTTATCACAACAAGGACATCCAGGTCCTGTGTGGCTGTTTGTCTCCTTAACTCAGAGGTGTCAAACTCATTTTCATTCAAGGGCCACATGCACACAAATTTGATCTCATGTGGGCCGGATCATTAAAAAGATGGAGGGGGGGGGGGGGGGGGGAATAAGAAGGGAAGGAAGGAAAGACAGACAAAAGGAAAGAGGGAAGAAAGGTAGGAAAGACAGAAGGAAGGAAGGGAGAAAGGAAGAAAGGAAGGAAGGACAGATGGATGGAAGGAAAGAAGGAAGAAAGGAAGGAACGAACGAAGAAAGAAATTAAGGAAGGTAGGATGGACAGGTGGAAGAAAGGAAAAGAGCACTGGATGGCAAGTGGGCCAGATTGTACCCCTCGGCGGGCCTTATCTGGCCCACGGGCCGCATGTTTGACACCCCTGCCTTAACTGCTGAACACCAGTGATGTTGAATATTTGTTGATAGAGTCCTTGTGAGAATGCTTATGTTTTTATTGTTTGACAGTGGTCACTTTATGTTTTTTACCATTTGTTCTGTTGTCAGTGTGGTCATGTTCTCCTGGACCTTTGTCAACTCGACTGTTCGACTCTTCCTCTTATTTTCGGCCGGTCAAAGTCATTAACACAACATGCCAGGTAGGTTTATTGAAGTTTATGTGATATCCAGCTAAACTGTTGTTTTTTTCTGGCCATGACAGTTTCACATGAAGGTACAATGGTTCATCGTATAATACAAATCAGGAATGTACACACATAAAGTTACACACCAAAGATCTATTCTCCCCAAGTTAACCCATGCAGCCCTCCAGTTATTGTACACAGACAATCAGAACTGTTGTACTGTTGGTCTTAATAGACAGCATCTCTCATTTTATTCCCCACATATTCCTGCTGACAGTGGTTGATACTAAAAAACAGTACCAACAGTAACATGCAGATTTTTCTGGGTGTGTAAATCTGTCCTCAGGAAGATCAATGTAGGCTATAGTGAGGTAAATATTGGAGCTTTGGACCTAAAACACAGTCATTTGTTCTGTGTTTTTTTTGCCCCTCATCATTTACATTGAAAGACCATTATGAAGGAATCTCTTAATGACCAGTATGAACAAGAGGAAAGATTACAGCAAGGAAAATATCAGTCTTTATTTGACAGATTTGAAAAATTGTGAAACTGTCCTTTAATTATCTATTTATCTTTATCTTTATATTGTTTGATTGTGGTAATTGTATTTGTTTTATATCATCAGTATGGTCATATTCTATCCTGAGGTTTCCAGTTCCCCTATCCTAAACAGACCACTTTAAAAATAACAATAAAGTATTTTAAATCTCAGATATCTAAAATTCCTGACGCGTCCCGGGGGCCATTGGAGGCAGCAGCGTCTGCGTATGGCATGAGCCTGGCCTGGCCGTGTGCATCCAGCTCTCTCTCTCTGTCTGTCCTGACCTAGATCTCTGACAGTAAACAGCTGCTTCCTAAAGCGACGTCGTGCTGCCATCAGCAGAACGGCCCGGAGAGATAAATGTCAGCTTGCACCTCGGCTGAGCCTCTTGATGCAGCTCAGGGCCCCGCGGTTTGTTTAGGAGATCCACAGACACTTACAGTAGCTGCCAACTGCTACTGCTGCTGCTGGTGGTGGTGGTGGTGGTGGAGGAGGCATTGTTGTGTTTTTTTGTTGTTGTTTTGTTTTAATTAACACCGTTTGCATTCAAGGCACACAATAGACAAAAAAAAAAAAAAAACCTACAACGAGAACGCTGGTGAAACAGAGGCCTCGTTTCCGCATCAGTGAACATCGAGTGTGTTTGACTGACGGAGAACAAAAAGCCTCAGTTATGTGTTTGAAGGTGAAATCTTTGATGACTATAAGCAGAAGTTGAAATCATGTCACCATGCAGCTGGTTGACAGGAAACAAAGGAGATGCAGGAGTAAAAAAAAAAATCCTGAGCTTTTTTTCATCATTGTGCAAAATCTAATACATTCTTCTTGTTTTTCATAAATAGTGATGATATAAATGCACAATGTTTATTTTGGATGCTGCAGCACTTACTTTATTAAGAAGTATTTGATATGAAAACTATAAAGAAAAAAGCTTTAGTTGAGCATTCTGACTATGTACAGTCTGACTCATCAAGATATGTGTTGAGTTTTGTATGAATAAGTAAATTAATTAAGTTTTTATTATTATACAGTATCATGCACACAACCAGCATGCAGACTACAGGGGAGCCAGAGGGAGCTGAACATATGATTTCTGAAATTCTGTGGGTTTTTACATCATGGATCATTTGTAAAAAAAAAAAAAAAAAAAAAAAAGTAAAAAAGGCTGTTATTGATGTAAGATTTATGTATATGGGCAATTCATGATTTAATAAAGATGCAGGCTATTCATGCTATCACAAGGTGCACAAACGTATTCTCTTTAACTCAAAAATCAGAAAACCCCCATTGTGAAAGAAAAGTGAGCTCCCCTATAAGCCAGATCCAGAGTGCTGTATATATATATATATATATATATATATATATATATATATATGTTCAAACAACACAAATGTCTACTATAAAAGTCACAAACTAGTACAGTTTAATGCCAGATAAATCAGAATAAATAGTAATTAAATCATCTGTTTTCACTCTTCAGAAAGTTAGAAAACTTAACTAATCAAAATTGAACAAAGATTACTATTTTTGTTCGACCATTCATCCGAATATTTTAGGGGTTTGGACACATTTCATAGAAAAATTATATCAATCTTTATTTATTTTAGACCAGATCGGTCCATAAAAACACACACACATACTACAAGAGACTCTGAAATCATCAAACTGTGTAAAATACAAAGACAATAAGACTCATTTTTCATATCTGAATGTTTTTGAGAGTGCTAACCTCAATCACTTGGAGGAATTCAGAGCCACACTTCAGTTTATTATTCTAAAATATGTCCTCATAATCAACTTTTAAGCCAATGAAGGTTGTTAAATAACCAACTAAATTAATATAAATTAGCTCTTGGTGATTATTTCTTAAGTACAATTTGTAAATGAATGTTTTTGACAATGCAAACATAAAGTACACACATACAGCTCAGCAGTGAATCACCTTAAGAAGATTTAAATAATCCTTTTGAATGTCAACAGCTGTCAAAGAGTAGGATTTAAAAAGTCCAGGTATTCTCTTATTTACTGCATCACTGCATCACTAAGACTTTTTAAAGGTATTATTTAATCCATTAGGGAATCAAAGTCAGAAAACACACATTTAGCCTTCGTGTTGTCCTCCTGGGTCAAATTGACCCCTTCTTTCCTTCTTTCCTCCCTCCTTTCCTTCCTCCTCCCTTCCTTCCTCCTTTCCTTCCTCCTTTCTCCCTTCCTTCCTCCCTCCTTTCCTTCCTTCCTTCCCAGTAGGAAGGAAAGGAGGGAGGAAGGCGGGAAGGAAGGAAAAAAGGGAAGAAGGAAGGAAGGAAAGGAGGGGAGGAAGGAGGGAAAGAGGGAAGGAAGGAAGAAGGAAGGAAAGAAGGAAGGAAGGAAGAAGCAAGGAAAGGAGGGAGGAAGGTAGGGGGAGGAAAGAAAGAGAGAAGAAGGGAGGAAGGACAGACTGAAGGAAGGAAGGGAGGAAAGAAGGAACAGTCAAAACAGACGGGGAGGACGACAGGAGGGTTAAAGTAGATGAAGTTCTCTTTTCATGTCAGAAATGTATTTAATAGTTCAATATTTAAAGATTTCTCTATTTTTATCCTGCACAACTCTACTATACGATAACTGCTCCTGCTGTAAGTTCATTATAGATCATTTCTTATATTACCTTAATAATGGTTCTTTTTACACTGTTTTTTTTTGACGTTGAATTTTTTTAGACTGAATTTTTTGAGGTGTTGAATTTCTTTACATGTTGAATTTTGAAAAACTGAATTTTGAGACAATTTTTTTTTTACACTGAATTTATTTCAACATTTGAAAAAAGGCAGAGGCAAAAAAAAAATCAGTGCTAGAAATTTGATGTTTTTTCAAAATTCAAAGTCTGATTTTGATACTGAAAATTTTCAATCTTAGAAATTCATATTCAAACTCAGATGGCACAGAAATACTTCCATATAAAACTAACTAATTAGACACACGTGTGGCAGATGGGTATCAGTCAAAGACCTAATTTACCTCGACCACTGCTGCTGCTGTTGGTGCTGTTGGTGCTGTTGGTGCTGCGGCTGCGGCGGCGGAGGATTAGTTCAGATGACTTTAGATTAGATTAGAGCCTCTGTGGAAACGCAGAGGAAGCAAGAAGATTATTGCAAATGAGGTAACTGAAATGACCATTGTTACATTTCTGTAAGCTACAGCACAGTGTCACCGCTTTGTTTAACGAGATGGAGGGATGAACTTTAAGGAGCGCCAACTTTCTAACTGACTTAGACAAAATCTAAATGATCCCCAAACACTCAGTGAGTTTCATGGTTTCATCTGAATGATTTAATAAGGGACATTTTAATATGTATAATAATATTTATATATTCTGCTTCTCTGTAGTTATGCTATAAAACATTCGAGTTGGTGGAGTTGTCCAAATTATTATTATTATTATTATTATTTAATTATTATTATTATTATTTTAAATGTAATTCTTTGTTTTCTCTCACAGTTAGCAGAACATTTTGGGTTAACTGTTGAAAATACAAAAAAACCCTAAAACATAATAATTAAAGCTTTACTTTTGGTTGTGGTTGCATTTGATGTGCATTTGTCATTATTATTGATATTTTTAGACTAAATAATAAATTAACTGATTAAAAAAACATTAATTGTCTGATGAATTAAGTTATATTTTTGTTCATTTGCCTCTTTATCTATCTCAACTTTAATAGGAGGGTTTAGTTAATACATAAATAATTAAAACATGAGTTTATAATTTTCACAAAAGTCTCTAAATCCTACAGGTACATGAATCAAAACAGACATTAATTTTTTTTTTTTTTTAGTAAAAATGTTAGTTTGCATTTGCATAATTGAGATAATTTAATTAAAAAGACAAATAAAGCCAATAAAGCAGGTGTTTGAGGGTGTTAGGAGAGTACAGTTACAGTAGCTGCAGTGTTTTGCAATACCGTCTCTTATTAACAATGGAGCCCACTTAGCTTCAATGGGGCTCTAATACCCCGCCCTCACCCCCCCCCCCTTACCCTCTGGCTCATCTACTGACTGCTGACGCAGCCATTACTCACCAGTTTAAAGCAGCTCTTTGGCCGTGCAGCTCAGCCGGTTCATTAAGGTTTTTTGGGGGAAGGCGGTGGAGTGGTGGTGGTGGTGGGGTGGGGGGGTGTTGCATGTTGGTTTGGGAGGAGGATGGGTGGAGTGCAAAGGGTCAGGCCAGTGGGCAGCTGGGATTACCACCGGCCCACCATCTGCCATGCAAATAATAATCAGAGTGAGGAAATCAATCGGCTCACTAAATATCAAAGGCATGTAAGCTCATTTAAACTAGTAAATTAAACTTTTAGGCCAATTTTCAGACTGTTTCACTGCTGAGAGAAAACATGTCAATAAAGTGATCACTGAGTCTTAGCTCGTCTTTGGATGGATATCATCCCAGAGACTCTCTACCTGAGTTAAATATGGATCCCTTTAATTAAGCAGGAACCAGCAGAATAGACCAGCAGACTGTTTTACTTATATCAGGAAAAGCACAGGTACAACTGACAATTCAAGTCTCCAAATTAACCTACTGGTGAACCATCATGCACTGCACCAGGATCATACATTTGGAATAACCAAATGGGATTCAGATCATTAATGTTGTTAATTGCACCTGTGCTTTTCCTGCTTTATGTCAAAATGTCTTTTTGTCGGAAATGCAATGCAGTGTCTTTAAGCTGCACTATTCAATATTCAAATCATTATATTTGATGTGAAAGGAGACACTTGTAGCAGTGAATGAACAGAGAATTATCACCTGTCTGAGAGAGTGGACCATTTAGCTGCTTTAAAGGCAGATCTTTATCTGTTGGTGCAGACCGAACACAACTCTATGAAAGCTAATGTTGTTCTGTGTCAGCTTGATGTGAAACAGTCTGTGAGACGCTTCAGATCCATCAAATCACAGACAAACAGACTTAAGAACATCTTCTGTTGCAGAGTGGTGAACGCTACCAAACACTGACACTAACCGTCTGTCAGCACTACAATATTTACACTTACATTTATAAAACACTGTGCAGATCTCTATGTATTTATTCCTACCTTCACTACTTGTATGAATCTCAGCTGCTAATAAACTTTATTTTTTTACTTTCACATTATGTTATACCTTATTTTATGTCACAGCATATATATATATATATATATATACCGTAATTTCCGGACTATTAAGGGCACCTAAATATAAATCACACCCACTGAATTAAAAAAAATATTTATTTTGAACATAAATATGCTGAACATGTGTATAAGCAGCAGGTGCCTACATTGAAACAAAGGAACTTTATACAGGCTTTAAAGCGATGTTCGGCATAATTTCGACCTAGCGTCATATGCACCATGAGGTCTATCTAATATAAAATAGTGGAGTTAGAGCCATCAGCCGAATGTCTTAGTATAGGCGCTAACGGGACCACCAGTGTATCTGGTAAATGACCCCACTAATAATGTCTGGAATAATGCCTCAGACTTCTACAATAGTACAAATAAGGTCTTTACTCATAAATCGATGCATTGGAAAGTTTGTAAGTACACCAGGAGTTTATTAAAATAAACACTTACCTGATGGTTTGTACTCTGCTGCTAAAGTTGTAAACATCGTCAAAATATCGCGGGATCACTGAAATACCGCGTGGCACCGCGATGTTTCGACGAAGCTTGTGAAACCGGGAAAAATCCATAAATTAGCTTCGTCATTGTTTAAACCGCGAGATTCAAAGCGTGGGAACAAAGTAGCGGCTTATAGTCTGGAAATTACGGTATTTCATTTATATATTTAGCATATTGAATTAGTTTAGTTTGAACTATTTTGTTTTTAATTGCAGTTTTGTGATGTTTGAATGCAGGATTGCTACTCCATTTCCTTGTACTCTGTACTCTACTGTACAATGACAATAAAGGAATTATTTTCTCTTCTATTTAAATGCTACTGATGTGTTAGCAGTTTTTTTCCACTGTACAACCAAGACGCCAATTTTGAAATGATATAAATATTTGGAGCTGTGACAAGATCAACAGCTGGTGGAGATATTTTTCCAGTCAGCGCCATCGAACTATTTCAGAACAAGTGGCTGCAATGAGATGATGTAAGTACAGTAAAACCTCAAACCATGAAAAATAACATGATGGAAATATGACTGTTTGTTTCACTTTGTGGTTTCATGTATTAACTTGAGGAGCCTTACAGTCTCCACACAGATCTTGTGTTAGATCAACATATCACTCACATTACTGTTAGGTTTGTTGCAGCAGGAGAGGCTGTTCGCTCACATTACTCACAGATAACTAAGATTTTCCGGGAACGTTTTTTCAGGATACTGACTCATTTCTTGAATCTACACTGAGTTTTAAGTTTATATAATTTTCTCAGGAACATTTTGGAGTAGTTTTATACCCAGAAATATTTCATAATTTGGGTTAAAATTGTAATAAATTCAACGTTTAGCAGATCACAACTCTGCCACGTGAAAACTTTGACGTTCAAAATCTCAAACTAAACTCTGCAGATGCTGTAGATCCCAGATTAAACAATCCCGCTCTAACCTAACTTGTGTGATCGTATTAAACTCAGACTGGACCACAAGAAATCTGGTTGCCTCACTCATGGTGGTGCTTAAGCTGACCAACATGACCAATAATGGTCAGATTTGTCTTTGCGCCACACAGATGCCGCTCCATATGAGTCATGCAAATAACATACAGAGCTTACAGCCGCTAATTCAAACAGATGCCTCGCCTGGCACACTTTTTCCCGCCTTTTACTAATGCATCATATTGTTATCTAATCGGCTCAGCCATGATTAAAATGATATCCACATCCTTTCTTTTGAACCATATTATCTGCAATTATTCAAATCTCTAACTGTCTTAATCCTGAAGAAACAATTCATTTCCATGCAGCACTACGTAAATTACAAAGGTTCCCTGGTGTGCTTTAAAGTAATCTGCTGACATGCAACAGTATAAAAAAAAAAACAATATGGCGTTCCACAGGAGGAAAAGGGGAAGATCCTGTCTGAAGCAGCCGGAGCCGGTTTGCCCTCTGAGGTCAGCGCAGTGGTCATTTATTGTTTTGTTGTCGAGCGCGATGCTGCAGAGAGGCGTCAGTGAGGGATTAGCGAGCAGTGGCACATGTCAGGGAGTGAGAGTGTGGACCAGAGCGTGCTGGATAGACCGAGCATCATCAGACTCAGAGCCGGTGACACACGGCCGAGCACGCTTCCACGCAGCAGAGAGAGAGGGAAGCTTGTGATGCATCACACAGCCTCAAGTTTATCCACACGTGATACTCACCTGCACGCTAGGTGATAATACAGATTGCTTTGATAATCAGAACACATCAAACATGATTAAAGACACTGATTACGCAGTTTTTAATGATTATGTCAGTTGGTTGGTACATCAGATGAGTAAAAGTACCAATACCACAATGTAAAAATACTTAATTATTAAAGTCCTGCATTTAAAATCCTACTTAAGTAAAAGTATAGAGGTATTAACAGCTGAATTTAAAGTATTTATTTTGCAGATAATCAGGCTGTAACTGATATGTTAAATATATTTCTCAAAGTACATTATTAATATAGAAGAGTGAATGTATAAGCAGCATTACAATTGTTGCAGCTGCTTGAGGTGGAGCTCGTTTGAACTGGTTAGTGGAGGTCACCACATACGTAACTTTTCTTTAATATTTGCATGTTTCTTTGATAACTCATAGATAAGTAAAATAAGGCAAGGAGACATAAATACACAAATTTTTTTAACGAGCCAAAACGTTTGCGTACCACTGGTTTAAAATTTTAACAATGTAATGTAATCATCATCATTATGTTATTCCATGTTCAATTTCAACCCTGAAAAGTCACTTAAGCTGTAAAATATATGTAGTGGAGTCAAAGTATCAAGTAGCATAAAATGAAAATACTAAAATTATACTTAAAATTACAGTACCTCAGTAAATGTAAATCATTAATTTCCACCACTGCTTGCCAAGCCGTTAAGTTTAATGAGCACTCATGATTCACAGTGGATGATTCATTAGGATTTCGCTGACTCCCTAAATCGTCCACTAGAGCTACTGTAGCTGAAGAAGTCTGCAGTCATGCTGATAGCTCTGTGAGGCCTTACTGACGCACATCGCAGGCCTTTGAGCTAAATGCCAACATGCTTACAATGATCACTGCACTGACCTTAGAGGGCTTACAATGACAACGCTAGCATGCAGATTTTTAACCACTTACTATTTACTATGTTCAACATGTTAGCTTACTGTGTTAGTGTGCTAACATTTGCTAATTAGCACTACGCAGAAAGCTGAGACTGAGTTTTATGATTATTGGACATAATTTGACCCAAAAGTGGCGCTAGATGAAAAGTTAAAGTATTACAAATAATGAAAGGTGCATAAATGTCTGTACCAATTTCCAAGCCGATATGTCCAGTAGTTGTTGAGCCATTTCAATCTGGACCTATGTGAATGACAAACTGACCAACATTTACCATTAAAGGACAAGTACACAATATCTCAAGTCTGTCTTAAAACGACAGTCAGGAGCTCAAATTAATATTAAAGCAGTTTTTCTTGCTGTAATCATTCCTCCTGTTCATACTGACTATTAGAAGATCCATTTCAGTGTTTCCCACAAGATAGGCATCTATTTGTGGTGGTGGTGTGGTCCGGGGGGACCACACCACCATAAATTAATATTAATTTATTTATATTAATAAATAGACATACAGATAGCCAAGGCTGGATTAAGAATTCAGAGGCCCTTGGGCCAGACTCTTAGAGGCCCTCACACGCACGCACGCGCGCACACACGCACGCACGCACGCACACACGCACACACACACACACTTGTATGTGCACCAACACAACAGACAACTAGTTTACTAGTGTGGATGTAGTAGTTGTCGGAAACTCCTGTACTTCCACAGGATTCACACTGACTGATAAATTCAACACAAGACTCTCAGCACATGCAGTGTATGTGTGTATTATCAAAACAGTCTACACTCAGATATGCAGAAACACTTCAAAGAATAGCAAACAACCTGTTTTTAGAATCTCCACAATTTCAAACATCCCAACAACAAATGTTTTCCTAGTCATAAAAAAACAATGCACATTAACAACACTTGGGAGGCCAGAATACACATTAGAGTAGCTCCCTTATGCAATGACCGTTCTCCTGACCTTTCTCCTAGCAAACAAGTTCATACTCTATTGCCAGTAATGATAAGGACTTCAGGCGTTTTTGATTCATGGTTGTTCTCAGCTCATTTTTGATCCTCCCCAAATGAGAAAATGAGCGCTCCCCCTCACAGTTTGTCACCGGCAATGTAAGGAACATCCTCAAAGCCACATAAACATTAGGGATGACTAACTGCAAACCAAACATCAACATGGTTTTCAGCATGTTTGAGGGTGACTTGTCTGTTTCAGCCAACATGAAGGATCGGAACTGCAGACACTTAAAACACGCTGTTCCGCCTACGGGACGGACCGGAAGTTGGGAGGTAGCCACAAGTTCTTCTGGATGTTTTAAACACCAACCCTTAAACATATATATTCATGCCGTACATTGTTAGAAAGCTTAGATTGTCCTGATTCATTCAAGACCACTCACGACTTATATGGTTGCTCACAGCCGTAATAGTATTAGCGATTAGCTCGGCTAGCCACTCAGCTAAAGTGAAAACAGCTATAATCTCTACATACCTTCAAAGTCTTCCCTTTATCCACAACGATCATCTTATGACTCAGGACTTTCTGTACAGCTCGCCAAATATCCATTCTTGTGAAATATGAAATCCGTTTCCATAAAACCGAAATACTTTCCTCAATATGTCCATGTATTTAGTCCAACACGTAACGTAACACACACGGAACAAACCATATACGGTCCCTTTTACGTCATTTCCTGACCTACAAGTGCATCCGTGGGACACGTGACTGTTTTGTTTACGTCCGTGAGCCCCATGCATTAAGTGCGTCTTCTTTGGTTTTATTGCCGGAGTTACTGCATAGTACCGCCACCTACTACACCCGAGTTATAAGGACAAGCTACATTCACAGACAGAGTCCCATTATAATGCTTTTATGAGCGAGGTCGAGCGAGCCAAAAGCCGAAAAATCTATCCGTGCCGAAAAATCTATTCGTGGCGGACGTAATTCTTTCGTGGCGGGCCGCCACGAATAAATGAATGTGTGAGAAACACTGCATTTATAATACAATGGAAGTGATGGAGGACTAAATCCACAGTCCTCCTTCTGTCCAAAAAAAAAGCTAATATGAAGCTTCAGCCATCTAATTGAGTCAAATCTTCATCTTCTATGTTTCAGCGTTACAGTGTTTTTAGTAGCAAAGTCTTTTTGTTACTATACTTCCACCACAGCTCAACAGGAAACACTAAGAGGGAATCTGATGCTAAAAAGACTGTAAATGTGTCAGATATCACTTGATATGACTAACTCACACTGTTACCATAGTAACTATAATAACTATAGTAACACACTGCTGAAGCTCAATAGAAGCTGATCATCTACATTTAAATGACTGTGTGGAAACACTGTGGATACAGTCCTCCATCACTTTACATTGAAAGCGCATTTTAACAGTCAGTATGAACAGGAGGAATGATTACAGCGAGGAAAACCTTGTTCCCTGTTCATATAGACACCTGACTGCTGTTTGAAGACGGACTTGAACAATTGTGAACACGTCCTTTAATGGTAAATATTGGTAAATTATGTTCTCACCCTAATTGCAGGCTTAACATTTTACTACACTGCTGTTTAGGCTCCAAGAAAAGCTATATGTCACTTTTTTCATATTGTAGTAAATGAGCATCACTGCTGAGGACAGACTGATCTTGGCATCGTCTTAAATCCAACAATCAGTGATGCCAAGTCTGCTGATCCTAAAGTAAACATCTACATGCTTCACATCACTGTTACTGGATGTTGATTTTCACATCATTTCCATACACACAACTGACTGTATCTGCTTACAGATTCCTTTGGGTTTTATTTTGAAAAGCCTTTTAACCAGCATCAAAACTTGATGATTTGGTATTTAGAGTTAATTAGTAAGAGATTTAAAGTTATAGATATGTCACATTGATTGGAGCTGATTGCGTCTTTATATTTTAAGTACATATATCTACTTTCAACATGCTGTAGTTGGTCAAAAAGTGTTGCTCTTCATCTTGGATTTGAGCAGCTGGCGTCCTCAGCTGGTTCACAGCCAGTCAGGCCGCTGCCATGTAATCAGGACGGGAACTCGAGCTGTCCCTCACCAGGTCGCTGTGGCCCCACTCATTATCTTATCACCCATTGTAACCCGCTGTAATTCCCCCTCTCATGATTGATGATGTCGCTGTCTGATTACACCAAGACAAAACCCCTTTAAGATCACCTTTCGTCCCCATGGCCAACTCCACGAGCTCCACGAGGTCCGCTGGAGAGCAAGACGAGGAGGGGGGGGGGAACCTGGGCGGCCATGTTGACTTGCTGTCACATGCACATCAGGTTTGTATTTATTCTGAGCAAGAATCAGCACAGTGGTTTATGACAAGTTAAGCAATGCAAATATATCTTTAAATGCTCATGATATATGATGTTGAACTTTTTTGGCAATATTTGTTGAAGTCGACTCATGTTTGATTGATTTGGATTTCAATTATCTAGATGCAGAACACAAGACACTGAGCAAAGTGTGTGTTATAAGAAGCTTCGTGTGGTGTGGCAGGAAGAGAAATAAGAAAGCCCTGGTATAAAACATTTAGACCGAAGGCTCCTCTGCTTCAGATCATGTCCCTGGCCTGCCTGGGACAAATCAGATAGGTAACCTGTGCTCTTTTAAAGTGAGACAGTGAGCCTCATCTCTCCATGCGGCAGGTGGAGACAGATGCCTCATTATCCATGCCACAGGGGACAAAACAAGCCCAGGACCCGGTGGCCCCCCCGCTGGCGTTTAGTTTCCAATGCACCAACACAAGGCAACCTTGGACCATCGCCGGGCCGCGTTCATCTCTGACCTCAGTGAGCGCAGGTCGCTCGCAGAGTCACATTAAACTTTCAGAGGACCCAAAGGTCCCAGTCAGGAGTGTTAACAGCGGCATTGTCCCGGCTCCCCCTGACTCAAAGGGCCAAGTGTAACAAGGCACCCCCTCCAGTGGTCAGGGCCGCCCCCCTGGGTCCGCAGATACAGTGACACCCTTCAAATCCATCTGCAGCTCCTTTTGAGTCTCTGTGAGTCACATAGAGGCAGATTTCGAGAGCAAGAGCTTTATTTTGTTCTCTACAGTAAAAAGTCAGAAGGACTGCTGCAGTGAAAGTGTGTTTTTGAAGACGTTTGCGGACTCAGGCGCCAGCGAGTAATGAGTAGTGCTGTAGGTGTAGGCTGCAGGATCAGCCTCAGATGATGGGATTGCCACTGAGATGGCTGATCACATTAAAGGTGCAGTCTATCTAAATAGGCCGTGTCATCCTGCCAACTCTTTCCAATATGTTCACTTTGACTATTTGGATTTTCTAATTAACTTAACATTTAAAAGCTGTGCAGACATAAATATTATATAAATACTTTCTCCTGAACCACTGCCTTTAAAGTAATAGAAATAAACATATAAAATTAATTATAGCATGATTTAGCTGGCCTGCTTTGACAGCCACTCTGATATTCTGGTCTATTTGAAGGATATCAGGATCTGAATGCCTTGTGCAAGTGAAGGCTTTTGAATGATTATGGTAATTTTTTCAAACTTAAATTAAAGAAAGTGGATATGACATAATCCCATAATAATATTTCTGCCTTTAAAAAGACAGGTTCAACATTTTTAAAGACTTTAATTTGAATTTCTACTGTTCAAAGGAAAGACATCTATCATTTGTGGCCATATGCTATTAACAATGCCTCATTAAAACCATTAAGAAGATAAACTTCCTCTCTTCGGGCCATATTTTTTTTAAAATAATCCCCTTTATTTTTTGCAGTTTTTAAAACATAATCTGAATATTACGGTCTGTTTGCTACAGATATTTAGCTGGATAAAACAACCAAAGGAATCACTCCAGTGACATCTGTTGAAGGTGTAGCCTGGCCTATAATAACTCTGTAACACCACAGACCCCCTACTGTTAAAATGAGATAATAATTATCCGCCATTGACGGATGTAATATTTCTAAACGAGAGTATTTTGTGGAAACAATGAGACACCTGCTCCAGATTATTTGACATCACTTCTACATGCTGCAGATTGGCAACTGTGGAAGGGCAGAAAACTGTAAATAAATGTGAAAGAGAACATGATTAACATGGGACTTGTTTATCCCCTTCATTGCTTACTACATAATTTGTTTTTATGCACTAGTGATTTTTTTTTTTTTTATTGACTGTGTGTGTTTTGTGCTGGCTCTGCAGAATGGGTCAAAATATGATCTGCAGACTAAATGCTCAGCGGGTTTGTTCCAGTTTTTCTTTTTCTCTATGTTTGGTCAGATGAAAAATCTTCTTCTCTGACTGACCTGCTGCTCAGGAGCAAATAAAGAAAAAACACTGCAGAAGATAAAAACTCCTAAACTGCATCACTGCATCTGATTTGAGTGTTAATACATGCAAATGCTCAACCAAGTGTGCTTGTTTAAGCACAATACTGACATCATTGTGCTGAAGTGGCATTAATGTCCTTTCGTGTCTATCTAAATATTTATTATCTTTATTTTTGACTATTTTCATGACAAATATTTTGTGTCTCTACCACAGATATATATATACACACACATATATATATAAAAACTCTAAAACTCAGGTGAATTCAAGCAGCAGCTCTTTAAGCTAAAGTCACCCTGCATCTTTTTCAATGGAAAGTAAAAATTGGATTACATCACTGGTTTTAAATTAATGTACAAAAATGAAATCATTTATTAAATGCTCAATACAAAAATACATATAAGAAAATAATCTTTCATTACAAATTATATAGTGTTCTGAACTAACTATGTTCAATTAGGAATCATGTTGGTTGGCTCACATCTTAACATTTCCTGATGATATTTAATAAACCTCTAATATCAGCAAACTGATGTAAAAGTGTAACATTAATGTGAATAATGAACTCTGGTAAATGAATGTATCATCAGGTAAAACAGAGGATTTGCTGCCATCTAGTGGTTTGAGCCTGAATCTCCACAAACAGACATTACAACACAGTGAATAACAACTAAAAATGTGCGCTTTGAATATATGCGACTGTAAAAAAAAAAAAAAAAAAGATCATTGTTTCCAAAATGTCATATGGCTTTCTATCACCTTTATGATTGAGATGATGTAAAAAAAAGAAAAAAAAATATTAAAAGAATAAAAGATTTCAGTCCTTTAGTTCGTCTGTCTTGAGCGGACGCTGCAGCAGGATCACGAACACAGCGATGTTCACGACAAACTGGATAAAACCTATAGAGGAAACGCCGTAGTTGACGTACAGGAAGCCGCCGATGGTCGGTCCGACTGTGCGAAGCAGAGACTGAACAGAAGAGCACAGTCCCATCATTGTGCCTGTGTGTAAGAGCAGAGAGGGTTTACTGGATTACATGTTCACTTCAGTTGTAGTTCATTTTAACCCTCCTGTTGTCCTTGAGTCAAGGAAGGAAGGAAGGAAAGGAAATGAAGGAAGGAGGAAGGAAGGAAGGAAGGAAGGAAGGAGGGAAGGAAGGAAGGAGGAAGGAAGGAAGGAAGGAAGGAGGGAAGGAAAGGAAGGAAGGAGGAAAGAAGGACAGAAAGAAGGAAGAAATGGAGATGGAAGAAGGAAAGAAGAAAGGGAGGAAGGACAGAAGAAAGAAGGAAGGAGGAAAGAGGGAAGGAAAGAAGGAAGGGAGGAGGGAAAGAAGAAAGGGAGGAAGGACAGAGGAAAGAAGGAAGGAGGAAAGATGGAAGGAAAGAAGGAAGGAACAGTCAAAACAGACGGGGTCAATTTGACCCGGGAGGACGACAGGAAGGTTAATAATCTTCTATTTTATTAGTTTTTTTGGACACCGAAACATTAGAGATTTAAATGTTGTAATCTTATACCTCTATGACTACTAAGTTTAACCTTTTGGTTGTAATGTGCCTGTCACAGAGCCCCTGCTGCTGCTGCTGCTGCTGTTACTGTTGACTTCCTGACTGTGTGATGTGCGAGCAGTAGAAGAAGAAGCAGCAGGAGGACCTCACCTGTGTCAGAGGCCGGTACGCTCTTGGTGAGCATGCTGTCTGTGATGACGTTAAACACACTGAGAGAAAACATCATGGGGAGGACGATGAGGCAGAACTGGAACACGTTCTGCATGTAAGCCTGCAGGGGGGAGATGATTCAATAAAAGCAACTCAGCAAGAAATGAAACTGATGATTACTTTCATTACTGGGACAAAATGACAAATACCAATCACTGGAGCCTTAAATAAAAATTCTTGTTTTAATGGATGTGTAAAGATTTTTAAAAATACATATTTACACTGTGATGAAATTGAGAAATGTAATCATAATGATTTGAGAAGCTGTAATCAACAAATAACTATTTATTTAGCTGTCCATCAACTAATTAAATAATCAACACATCATTTTAACTCTGAGTTGTGACATGGAAACATAAATATTCATAACAAAAGACAGAAATATCTACAATATTAACAATATGCTGCAGCTTTAAACATATTCAGGCAATTTAAATTAAATTAAATTCAAGAGAAAAAGGTCTCTATCACATAAATTCTACATTTATAGATATGAACATGTGTTGGATACAGTTAAAAGTACTCAAATCCTTAAAGATATTAAGACCACAATGGAAAGATTTCATTACAAGTCAAAAATAATAATAGTGAAGTGAGTAAAGAAAATACGTAAAATTAAGCAGCAGTAAGTTGTCAATCAGATAAAGAAGGAAGGAAAGGACATACAATAAAAAGTAGAATAGAAAACAAGGAAAGAAGGAATTGGTTGTTATGAAAAAAAAAATTAAAAACAATAAATCAAAATAATAAAAAGAGGATCCCGACTAAGTCGCAATTTGGCTCATTTTTAGAAATCCTAACAAACTGTCCAGTGCAGTATAGTAGAAAATACTAATATGGTGTGTGTGTGTATGTGTGTGTGTGTGTGTTGTTGTGTGTACCTGAGCCAGTCCCACAAAAGCAGAAACTCCGATGGCGAGAAGCAGCAGCGAGCTCTCAGAGTATCTGGCTGTGAGCCGCCCGATCACTCCTCCCTGAACCACCTGAACAAACATCTGACCTTTACTGACCTCGTCTAACAGTCTGATATCATCCTCAGCTGCAGCGTGTAACTCATGGAAATTATAATTAGCTTATCTTTTATTTTAAAACATGCATATAAGAAGTGATAATAAGATCTTACCATTGAGACTATACCGAAGTACGCCATCAGATAGCCGTTCTGCTCAGGCTCCAGCTTGAAGAACTCCATCGCAATGATGGAGAACATCACCTGGAAAATGCCTTAAAATGGAGAGAAGAAGAGCAGTTTTTCTTTTTTTCTTATATTGATTTTTGAGGGTAATCATTTAGAGTCATTTCTAATGTAAATTAAACATATCTGTGAATGAGGTGGAGAGAGGGAAGGAAGGAAGGAAGGATGGAAGGAAGGAAAGGAGGGAGGGAGGAAGTAAGGAAGGAGGGAGGAAAGATGCAAGGAAGAAAAGATGCAAGGGAAGAAGAACGAAGTAAAGGAGAGAGGGAGGAAGGAAGGGGAGGAGGGAGGGAGGAAGGAAAGGAGGAAGGGAGGAAGAAAAGGAGGAAGGAAGGAAGGAAGTAAGGAAGGAAGGTAAGGAGGGAGGAAGGAAGGAAGGTAGGAGGGAGGGAGGAAACAAGGAAGGAGGGAAGGAGGGAGGGAGGGAGTGAGGGAGGATGGAAGGGAAGAAGAAGGAAGTAAAGGAGAGAGGGAGGAGGGAAGGAGGGAGGAAGGAAAGGAGGGAGGTAGGAAGGAGGGAAGGAAGGAAGGAAGGGAGAAATGAAGGAAAGGAGGGAGGGAGGAAGGAAGGACAGGGGAAAGAAGGAAGGAAGGTAGGAGGGAGGGAGGAAACAAGGGAGGAGGGAGGGAGGAAGGAAAAGAGGAAGGGAGGAAGAAAGGAAGGGCACACAGAAGGAAGGAAAGAAGGAAGGGAGGGAGGAAGAAGGAAGGAAAGGAGGGAGGAAGGAACAGTCAAAACAGACGGGGTCAATTTGACCCGGGGGACGACACAAAGGTTAAACATTCTTGAATCCAAACTCTCTCACCTGATGGCAAACCTGCGACAACCTTCACCACAAAAGTCGGAGTCACGCCCGGAAACTTCATCAGTCTTGTGATTTCTCCAACGTTAAATATTGACTTACTTTTGTTCTCAGCTGCGCCTGCATTCAAAGATAAAGAATAAATGAAGTGTATGTGCAGAACTAATGCAAAAATAATCATCACACCCAAGACCCAAAACTAACAATGACAGGAAGTAGTGTGAAGCTGAGAGGCACAAATGGAGCTGGTGTAAAATCAGTTTACTGAATAATCGTCACTCTCCTGCCTGCATACTTTAGATTTTCAGCACAATTTTTAATTTTACTGAAATAGTCCTAAATTATGGGAAACATGCTTATTCACTTTCTTGCATAGTTCAATTCAATGCAAAAGTTAAATATTGAAGGTTTGACCAAGAAACAGTCCAGCACATAAACTCTGTAAAACTAAAACTTGTCATTTTTTAACTTTTTTTGTTGAGATTAAACAAACAAGATATAAAGTGTTAGTTAGTGAGGTTTAAATATAACATAGGCTAATTTTTTAGCTTCAGTCTTCTGGGATAGGCTAACTGTTCCCTGTAGCTGCAGCTTCATACTGTACTTAATGGGGAAATAGTAAAGTGTTATTATTGATCCTGTGAGAACATTTAACAATATGCTGAAGAACAGTAATGGGACCAAGTTTATAGTGTTGAGTATCTGAATTACTGCTGAAAGGTTTGGGCACTAATGAAGGCTAATAATTACTGTACACTTAATGGCTGTTACATCACACTTTATTATTTAATCTGATATCATGTTTATGCTGTTATTTTACCCTAAACCAGGGATGTCAAACATGCGGCCCGTGGGCCAGAACCAGCCCGTCAAGGCTTCCAATTTGGCCCACTTTCCTTCTTGTCTTCTTTTCCTTTCTACTCTCCTTCTTTCCTTCCTCCCTTTCTTACTTCGTTCCTTCTTTGTTCCCTTCCTTCCCTCCATCCTTCCTTCCATCTTTCCTTCATCTTCTTTTCCTTTCTTCCTTTCCTTCCTAATCCCTTTTCTTTCTTTCTTTCTTTCTTTCCTTCCTTCATTCCTTCCTTTTGTCTTTCCTTCCCTCCTTCCTTTCCTTCCTAATCCCTTTTCCTTTCTTCCTTCCTCCATTTTGTCTTTCCTTCCCTCCTTTCTTTCCTTCCTATCACTTTTCCCTTCTTTCCATCCTTGTTTCCTTCCGTCCTTCCGTCCTTCCTTCCATCTTTTTATTGGTCCGGCCCACATGAGATCAAATTTGGCTGTATGTGGCCCTTGAACGAAAATGAGTTTGACAACCCTGCCCTAAACAATCAACACTGACCACCAGCGTACTTTTCATGATACATTTTCAGTTGACAAGGACATTTAAGTGATTGCTAGAAGCATATTTTTAATTCAACATTTTATGCCCTTCTTCAGCGTGCTTGTTAGGGTGTTTTAATTTGCTCAGGTCTGAATCAGTGGATGAGTTTTATAGTTGGTGTGTTTTCCCTTTTGTTCAGTTTCAGCAAACCAAACACAGGTGGAGACAACACATAGATGTTAGATAGCTTATAGATACATCGGACATAATCATCCATAGGACCATGTAAATCAGGGGTGTCAAACACGCAGCCCGTGGACCAGAACCGGCCCACTTTCCTCCCTGCCTTTTTTTCCTTCCTTCCTTCCTTCCTTCTATTTTTCCTTCCTGTCTTCTTTTCCTTCCTGTCTTCTTTTCCTTCCTTCCACCCATCCTTCTATCTTTCCTTCCTTCATTCCTTTCATCTTTCCTTCCTGTCTTCTTTTCCTTCCTTCCACCTATCCTTCTATCTTTCCTTCCTTCATTCCTTTCTCCCTTCCATCTGTCCTTCCTCCCTTCCTTCCTTCCATCTTTCCTACTGTCTTCTTTTCCTTCCTTCCACCTATCCTTCTATCTTTCCTTCCTTCATTCCTTTCTCCCTTCCATCTGTCCTTCCTCCCTTCCTTCCTTCCATCTTTCCTTCCTGTCTTCTTTTCCTTCCTTCCACCCATCCTTCTATCTTTCCTTCCTTCATTCCTTTCTCCCTTTCATCTTTCCTCCGTCTTCTTTTCCAACCTTTCCCTTCTTTTCTTTCTTCCTTCCTCACTTTTATTCTTTCCTTCCTTCCACCTGTCCTTTCTTCCTTCCTTCTCCTTATCTTTCCTTCTCACCTTCCTTCCTTTTGTCCTTCCTCCCTTCCTTCCTCCCCTCCTTCCTTCCATCTTTTAACTATCCGGCTCACATGAGATCAAATTGGGCTGTTTGTGGCCTTTGAATGAAAATGAGTTTGACACCCCTGATGTAAATTAACAATAGAAGCACAGAGACACAAACAATCAATGCATATTTTCTCTATAAATCTTTGAATATGGACAAAATCAATCCAAACAGCTTCTCTTTGAGGTTTGACTGATGCAAAAATCACCATCAGTTAAAAATAAACCCAATTTATAGCAGCATATTCCTGAAAACAGACTAGTTCTAATGAGCACACATATAGCAGCAATGTACAGCAAAGTGTTATGTTGTGGAGTTGTAAAATAAAAATTAAAAAATAAAATAAAATACTTACAAATGATGTGAGATTAACGTTTATTATATGACGATTTTCTTCATTCTATGCATGTCAAATGTATATAAATCATAAATAAGGTCCATATTGTAGTATTTATGAATAAACAGGCAGCATACTTCTTATTATAAATGTATCAATATATATTTCGTTACTTGTAACCCTAACCCAAAAATCTTCAAGAATTTGAGGAGTATAACTTTTATTTTATAAAGAACTCCCCTAAGAATATTCCCCCTCTGATTGGTGAGGTCCAAGAGCATAATTACATTTTTCTCCCTACAATACTTAAGTCAGACTGCTTTTGGACCCCGCTGTGTGCTGGTGAGAGTTTAGTCTGATTTGATGCGTCTCCTCCCGTCTTCAGCTGGATCTTTGGGGAGACGGGTGAAGTGTGAAGCTGGTTTGATCTGTCTGTAGTCGGCACTTTCACCCTTTTCCCCCTCTTGGCTCCTCTCTGATTACCGTTCCTCACTTTTTCACTTCTCTGCGCCTTCTTCATTTCTGATAATTCTTTCTCCAGTTTTTCAGCCGTATTTCTGTAGATGTTCTTCTCTGCCGTTACTGCTTTCAGCTTTTCTTTTTGGTTCCTGATCGTCGTCTGGCACAGCTGGAACTTCGCTGCGACCTGTGTCAGATTGTGCTTTAGCTCCTCGCAGAGTTTCTGTGTTTTCCTCAGCTCTTCTGTCTGAGTGAGAAGTTCTTTCTGTAACAACTCGATATTCTCACAAGGCACTTCCTGTTTTGGCTTTCTGAACACCTTAGGTCTTTGTTTGAGGATAACTATTCTTTTCCCCACTTGTCCCTCAACAATACGACAACTTTCACTCTCTCTGAGCTTCTCCCTCTGCGTGTGGAGCGCATCTTCACACCTATGGAGCTCCCTCCTCTGGTCCTCTTTGTCGGTCTCCATGAGGCCCATCTCCTTTTTAAGCTGCTGGTTCTCCAGCTTGAGGTGATGGATCTCCTTCACCTGCTGTTTGAACTCACTGTCCTTCCTGGTCAGGTTCGATTGCTGGTTTGTGATCACGTCGCACAACCCCGTGCATTCGTTTTTGCAGTGCAGCCACTTCTCGTTCATGCCGTCTCTCTCTTTCATCACGTGGTCCAGACGTTCCTTCAGGTTTTGCTGCTGCATCCTCTGAGTGATGACCCCTTTCTTTACTGACTGCAGCTCCTTCTTCACCAACTCCAGTTCCTCCTTGAGGGTCTCGTTCCTCCTGCTACCCCTCTTCAGGTCCGTCTGCTGGATCCCCATCTTCTTACCCATCACCGACAGTTCATTTTTGCAGTGCAGCAGCTGGTTCCTCAGATGGTCTCTGGCTTTGGTCACATTGTGGATTTTTTGGCGCTGCGCCTTGAACTGTTCGGCGTCTGTCAACAGGAACTCCACTTTAGTCTTGAGGAGCTCGTTTTCCCTCTCCATGTCCTTGTTTTTCTTTTGTATGCGCGTGTATTCCCGCTCAGCATCAGGAAGGATTGATGATAAGACATAATGATGATAAGCTGACATCGGCGCTGCCTTATGCATATTGTTGTCATCATTGTCAAATATCACTTTTTTTAAGCAGTCCATCTTTCCTTCTGATCCCTGCTATCTAAATTAAACTTAAAATGTAGGAGTTACATCTTTCTGTGTCTTGCTAACTTATAACCATATTTAAAAATAAGCAAATTATCATAACAGAACTCCCAACAGGAAGTGATGTAACATGACGGAACATTCCCAACAGGAAGTGATGTAACATGACAGAACATCCCAACAGGAAGTGATGTAACATGACAGAACATCCCAACAGGAAGTGATGTATCACATTCTGCAGCTGAGTTCTATTATTGTGTTTAAGGGTCAGTGATAAATAATATTATAAGGATTGGTAAGATGAGCAATTAAATCAAATTTTTAAAAAAGTTTTAAAAGCAGCATCAGGTTTGTTAAAATGTACATTTTGCATTATTGTTGGTTTTATGTCATTTGAAATGACATTTGCACCATTTTTTTAACCAAAAGACTGAATGCTCCTGAAAATGTCAAATGGTGTAACCACAAAAGAATGATAAATATTACATATTTTATCCACTTACAGTGTATTTAAGTGGACTAAATTTAAAAAACTGTAAATGGTCCCTGATTGACATGATTCCCCAGATTAAATGTAATATTTAGAACAATTGTATTCCATTAGCTTTATTTAATATAAAAGTTATAATGTAAGATCATGCCAAACTAATTGATATGGTGTTTTATTGAGAATTTAGCACTTTTAAACAACTTTAATTATTTGGTTCAAAGTTTTTATGGTTACACCACTTAGACATTTTTGCCATAATCCTCTAATATATTCTCTCAAAATGGATTAAAAGCAGACATTTTATGCTCATAGATTTATTTTCAAATTTTAACCCCTTAAAATTTGACAAAAAACCCCATCATTGACCCATGAACACTGTTTTGATAAGGGATGCACCGATTGTGTGACATGTGGGTCCATCTGCTCCGCTTTCCTTGACATCCCAATCTATTTATCTATCTGAATACTGTCAGCATCAGCTTTCTACCACAGGCAGACATCGTCCTGATACAAAACACCAGCACCACAGTTTGAACAACAACTCAGAAATGAACACAGGTCTCTTCCTGCCCTTCAGCTTGTTGAACGAGCCACCAAACAAACATTCACCGGGGGTAAAGTGCACCACTAATATTAGTTTGCAGGCTAGAGATCTAATTAGCTGCTCAGCTGTTGAACATTTAAATAGCATGTAAACATACTTGCAAATGTCACTTCAGTCAGTTTAGATGCTGCTGTGGTTCTTTCTCTTTAATGTCACTGCTAACAAAACACAGTCTGCATGTGTCTAATAAGCTTCAGTGTAAGTTTATTTTGTCTCTTGTTGTCGACTCTCATCCTGCCAGCTGCCGTCAATCAAACATTGGTGCCCCTCCTTTTCTGAGACAGACTTTTTTTTTCTTCCTTTTGATAAATACTGACATTATTTTTGCCTTCAAAAATGGATGACTTATTGTGATTTCAGTTGCACTTTAACAGAGAAACTCAGCAACCTGAAAACACCAGCTCACCTACCTGCTTCCTCTGCCTGTGTGTCATAAATGTGAACATAGAAGCATTTCAAACAGATTCCCAAATAGCTGAGAAGATTATTTATATTAGACTGAAATTCATCTTACTGTCAGTGGTGGTCTTTGGAGCTTGAACTTTGGTCGTTTTTGGGATGAACTTTAAAACCAACATTAAACTGAAGGCACTTCCTGCAGCACCGAAACACGCAGCAAACGTCTCCCTGAGGAATACAAAGTCAATAAATACAATGTTAGCTTCACAATCTGAATATACTGAACATCAAACTTCATCAGTCATTTCTAATTATTTGCCATGTTTAATTGAAGCCTTAATAACTGATTGGGAACTACAGACGAGAAGGAGAGGAGAGTATAGTGAGCAGGAGGGAACATAAACCTGAATGAGGGATTTCAGGTAGATGTTTAGACTCTTTTTCATAATGCAATACCATCAAACAGAGATTTAATTAGTCCCAAGTATGTTCTGCAGCATGGAAAATTAGCAAATGACATCCAGCCAGAATCTTAAAGACACTATCTTCATCAAAAAGAAGAACAAGGAGTCCTGCTGCAGATAGTTGGGCCCTCACAGAGACCTGATCTCAACATCATGGAGTCAGTCTGGGTTTACATGAAGAGACCGAAATCCCCCAACCCAAAAGTACTCTGTAACACTTACCCATAGTGTTTGCTGAGGTGGCCGCCTAACGTGGAACCGACTATCATACCGACGCCAAAACACAGACCGAGTTTGGATAAAGCATCCGCCCGTTTTTCTGGCTCGGAAAGATCCGCAACGACCATCTGAGAAGCTGCAAACGGGACAGGACAGGAATGATAGAAATAAAGCTACTCAAAATAGCATACAGGATAATAATTATACATTAAATAATGGTAATATATTTAAAATTGTAGGTTATAGTAATAGAAACCTTTTAATAATCATAAATATTTCAAGGTTATTGTCCCTTAATATCACTCATGTTGTACGTGCTTGCAGGCTACGGTTAATTCAGTCAATTACTGTGTATTTAATTAGATTTCATTCACATTTTTAAGGTAAAGGTAAACTGTATTGATTTTAAAAAAAATACTATATATATAACAAAACAGTGTTTGTTTCTGTTAAAGCTGCAGGATGGTGAGTTCCACAAGTACAGTACAAACTACAGAAAAGATGATGGAGCATCTACTGTAAGGCTGTATTTGTGAAGTTGACTGAGCAACATAGAAATGTGAATATTAAATGTATTTAACTAGATAGTCATTTAAATTTTCTCAATAGAAGATGTCTTGATTTCTATGTTCAGCAATCAAAAACTTGACATGTATTCAGTTTACTTTTTACTTGTTGTTGAAATGGCCTGGCCTTGCTTTACTATCGTGTATGACACAGTAAAGCCTCAAGTCCTCATATTTGAGAAGCTGCAACCAGCCCAGCAAATATTTATAATATCAAAATAGTTGCCAATTCATTTCTCAGTTAATCTACTAACTGATTAATTCACTAATTGTTGCAACTCTGATTCATACTGAACAATAATCTAGGTTTAAAGTTTAAAATGGTAAACTGAGTGAGTGAGTAGGATTGTAGATGATGGTAGCTGCTCACCAGGTAAGACATGCATGAAGACGGTGGGGAGTTTGTGGACGAACAGCATGGCAGGATGGTTTGCGATGGCCAGCAGCAAGAAGAAAACAATGGTAGCAGAGCACGACAGAGACAAAGCTGCTCGAGCCCCGAACAGATCTGCAAACCTGCCGACAAAACACAGAAAGCTCAGAAAAGGTTCCTGCCACACAAAAATAATCTGGGAGACCGATCACAGCATGAGCAATCTCTGTAGGTATATGTTTTCATCATTTCTCTGCACTTACCTTCCAAACATTGGACCCCCGAGCAGCTGGACTAGACCCACCGTAGTTTGTAAGTAACCAAACCACAAGGTGTCAAAGCCGAGTTTCTTTGCCAAATACTGTTAGAGAGACAAAGCGGAAATACAGGTTAAAATGAACACACACACACATACAGTATATAGCTTTCCTCAGACGCTTGATTAAATTAGGAATAAATGGAAAAGTTCAGGAAGAGCAACAGAAGATGGAAAGCAATGTCACAGAAATACATTTTTTTTTTTACAGCATCTTAAATCACATCATCTAGAAATCGACATTTTTACAGCACAGGTTGTGTTATTGTGTCTGACCTGTCTGTTTGTTATGTGTGATTGAAGCTAATCATCACTTAAATGGGTACAAATAAAGTTAGCTTAACCTTAACAGTGTGAAATTATTCACTCTTAGACTCTCACATAGTCTAAGAAAACAGGAGATGCATTTCTAGTTCAAATGTTGTTAATCACTAACTTTATTTGGGTTTTTATTGGATGTCATGTGGATAGGGCAGTTTCCTGTTGTATAAGTTTTATAACATTTTTTTAAATTCCTGTTTATCTAATGAAGAATTTGGGAATTTTAGGAAAATGTCGCAATTTTTTAATGTAATGAGAAAGAAATTCCAACCATAGCAGATGACTGTGTTGCAAATCCTCCGCGGAAATAATCAAACCATCAATCAATCATTACATCATTACATGTTTTAAATGTTATTATTACATGATGATAAATGTGGCATCTAATCTTTGGTGAGCGTGACTTTTGGTCATATCAAGGAGTGGTGATTGGGGGGTATTTAAATGCAATATGGTTTTAACTAGCCAAAGGTGTGTTTCTACTTTTCATTTCTCTGCTTACATAATTCTGAGTCTTGTCATTTCCATTTCTGTCTCTAGTCTAGTCCAAAGGTCACACAACTTTACAACAGTTTACCTCAAAAAACAGGATATTGCTTGCATTTGCCTGCCTATTCATTACAGTTATTTTAAAGATATTATTATCAATTAGTAAATGTTAATCATATGCACTCATTTGATCAGTGAAGATGAGTTGTGTAACCAGCAATAGTCTGCATTTTACAGAAATGTTTATAATATTCCTCTCTTTTAATTCCAGGTTTGAAAACAGAGGTGGGCTTAGGTACCATTTGGAAGTGATGCTTTATACTTCAGCTCCACTACTTCAAAGTATTAATAATCTAATGATGTCATGTAAAATAATATATCAGTCAGAGGGACCAAACCACTACTTTCACTGTAATACTGCATACTACATCACTCATAATACTTATGTACTTTCACTGTAATACTTAAACTACATCAAGCTCATAATACTTATGCACTTTTACTTAAGTGGGACTTTAAATGCAGGACTTGTAATGGAGTATTACTACAGTACATTGCACTATTGGCACTTTTACTTAAGTAAAGTGTCTGAATACTTCTTCCACCACTGATTAATATTGCATATAATACTTCTGTGCTTGTATTCAGGTACACTTAATATAGGACTGTTTTCAAGTACTTCATTGTAGCATTACCACTGCTTATAATGGCTTGCTCAAGAAAACCCTGCACATGTACGTAACGGTAGCAAAAGCAGGGCTGCATATAATACCCATGCTCACTCCTTTCTTAATATGAAATGCTGGGACCAGCTGTCACCACTGATAACAAAAACATGAGTAAAAAATAAAGAGTTTGTTTCGCTTTCTGCTCTTCCTGAAATGTGTTAACTTCAAGGCAGGCACGTAAAACTCAGCTTCATTCTCTGACATAATAACACACACATAATATACTGTACGTTTACTCACAGGGGTTACGGAAAACTGCAAAAACATCCATGTAATATCCAAAGCGGCGATGATGTAAACGACATTTATGACTTTCATCTTGTTTGGTTGATCTGCAGTCTTACTAGCAGCTTCTCTGGATGTTTCATCGGTGGCTTCCGTCTTTTCACCTCCTCCTCTTCGACTCATGTTGACACCTAATACAAGGTAAAAAGAGTAAGTGGCATTCAGTCTTCTTCAGTCTGCCAGAAAAGTGTCAGTTTTGTCCGGTTAAATTGCTCTTTGACCCACTGAACTGTCACATAAACCCTGCTGCTAGCTAACCGCTGTACTTTGAACAGAGAGGCGTTCACGTTACCGTGGTGATTTACAAGTCCTTGATTTTAAGAGTCCTGTCAGAAATAGGGAGATTACGACGAGCCGAGCGGACGCGAACGCCTCTTAAATAAAATCCCACCGAGAATGATGACAGTGGTGCATTCAAGAGCTCCACCTGAGAACGTAATTTTGAGTACTTCTCTAAAAGTCATCACTCGTTCAGATTAAGATTTATCTTTATTGATCAAGTATGTTAAAAATCCCATCCAGACATGTTTTACCGCATTCAAAAATGTGTGCCTGATATGTTTTTTTTTTCTTCACAAAACAAAACATAATTTCCTCTTTAAAGTCCTTAATGGTCCCATATTATGCTCATTTTTAACAATTTTACATGCTTCTGAGGTCCACAAAGGATGTCTTTGAAGTTCCTTGCTGACAATACCACTCTACCCCTCTGTTTCCTACCATAATGGGTTGTTTCTGTGTGGTATTATTCCAATGATCTCTTAATACCGTTACCTAGAGAGGCACATCTGCTAAATAAATCATGTGTTTTCTGATCTAGGCAGCTCACAAAAAACTGGCTAGGCTGTCTTATTTCAAAGTGTGTGTGTGTTACTAGGAGCAATAGAGATTTGAATGTGTGAGCACAAGCACATCTTGTCCTTCACACTCATTAATAACTCTATGTGAATCTATGAATATGCAAATATATATTTCATTTACAAACTGCTGGACACAAGATCACCCGTACTTCACTGAAGTCGTTTCTCTTTGTTCAAGTTTCCATATTCAGGATTGTAAATTGGATATTGGACCAGGATTTTCTTCCATAGTCATCCCTATTTGTGATGCCATAATCATGCTCACAGGCCCACCATGTAAAATTGAAGTAAGATTGAATTTCAATGAGCACAGAGAGACTTTCCACTTTAACATACATCATTGTGCAAAGTGAAGCTCAAACATTAACTAACCCAGCACATACTGTAACATAACATAGTAAAGCTCATGTTTTAGATTTGTATTATTTGTCTGCACTGGTGGTGTGTGTGTGTGTGTGTGTGTGTGTGTGTGTGTGTGTGTGTGTATGTGTGTGTGTGTGTGTGTGTGTGTGTGTGTGTGTGTGTGTGTGTGTGTGTGTGTGTGATGAGCCCCTGTAGGAGGTGACATATATAACGGCTGACATTAAAGATGTGTCCATGAGAGGAGCGAGCATGGATATGCAGTCACAAGCCAATCACAGACAGGTGTGTCAGTTTCTGCACAGAGACTGAGTCACAGGTTGCTATGGTGACAGAGGCCCACTGGCTATGGTCAGGGTATCAACTGAGGGCTTCTAAGCCGAAACCAGTCCTCAAACATACACTCATAGCTCCAAAAGGCCTGTTGAAATATTTTTAGTCTTTGAGTGGCATGAGACGCAAATCATTTTATGTGTTTGTGTTCCTTAAAATATAAGATGTACAGCATGAGACATTTTAATCTCATTAGTGTTTTTGATAAGAGCTTGATAAGAGCTTCTGGAGCTCAGGCAACATGGGCACAGATGGGAGGTTTCGTCAGCATTCACCGTGCTATTGACAATATTACTCCAAAAAGGATATGTCATATGCAACATGAGGAAGATTTTGTAAAAGAGGACGTGTTTGCCTGCATTTTGTTATAACATTTGTATATGAAAGTTGAAAGTTAAAAGAAGAAGAAAAGAAAGATGAAAACTGATGCCATGCACACTTATGTAAAAGTTTGAAGAAGACCAAAAAAAGCTGAAAATTTAAACACTAAGTCAAAAAGTAGAAAAGATAATAAAAAGCTTATTTAAAGTTAAAAATCTGAAACTGTAGATGCTATCAAAGTAAGACTGACAAGAAGATGAACTTTTTAAGAAGTTCTTCCCATAAGAATCCATTTTTAAAAAGATGAAAAAGGTTGAATAAGTTTAAGGGTATAAAAAGTAATGACATGAAAAGTTAAAGCATGCATCACCTGAAGAAGACTCTTAAGAGACTCTTAAGACTCTTAGAGGGGAGGATAATAATAATGAGTGTGCATTTCCTGAAGAAACTGTGAGTGATTGCAGCAGCTGATTAGACTGCGAACTGCTGGTTGCCTCAGTCCCGCAATTACCACAAGCAGCGTTGCCAGATGCAAAAAAAAGTACAAGATAAGAGGCTTAAAATGATCATATTTTATGGAAAATTACCACACACACGTTATAATGAAGAGAACAAATAGGCGTAAATGTGTAATTTCAGAAAATGTGTTTATTGAGACAAACAACTTTTTAAAAATTGCCTTTATATATGTAGCCACATTGTTAAAGAAATAATAAAAAACTGCTGATGCATGGCGGTGATCTGACTGGTTTTGATAAATGTCACATGAGAAGAGATGACACAGACTGATTACAAGTGTTACAAAAAGATCACGCTATTGTAAGTTAAGGGATTTTTGTCATTATTTATCATATAAAGAGAAAAATTGTTATACATATACCATAATTACTGTATATCTGGCAACACTGGGTACATCTTCTCTAGAGGCAGGTAAGATTTCATCAGCAGTCTCTTAACACCCTCTAGTGGCAGAAACGAAGTGGTGACTCAAATGTGCTGCTGATACTGAGGTCTGAGGATTATGTGTTGCAGTATTTATGAATATCATCTTAGCCCAAAGACTTAGAGCTGCAGCCTTTAGAGACTATAAAGATAATAAGTTGAAGCAATTTTATACATCTTGCATTATTGAAAATTGTAAGGAGATATAAGTCAAATGAAAGTTTCTCTGCTTTGGAGTTTGGGATTTCAAAAGCTGATGTATTTGGTATGCAATGTATTTTAATCAAAATACATTAGAATTAATTTTATTGGCAAAGTATAGTTGTTAATGTACTTACTGAAGCATAACTGATACGCCATTAAATCGGCTGATAGACATGAGAAAGGATTGAAATGCAGATATGCCAAAAATATGTTTCGTTCACCAATATAGTAAGTAGGTTTATTGTTCATATTTAAAATCATAATTTAAATGTGATCGTTATTGTTTAGATAAAACAAATTTAAACCTTATAAAAATTATATTCTTGTTCTTACTATTCCTTTTATTGTTTTTATTTTATTATTTCATTTGTACATGATTATATTATATTTTAATAACTGTACAGCATTTTACAAATAAATCTTGACTTGACTTTTATTTTGAAGCTGCTTAAGAACACGCTTTTGAAGGATCTTTTATTTTGAAGGCCGTAGAACAACCTCCTCCCGGAAGTGTGTTCCATCAGCTGGTCCGACGGTGCCTCCACTGTTTTGTGTGTGTATGTGTGTGTGTGTGTATGTTGGGGGATGGCATGCTGAGAGGGACAGCAGATGAAGAGCTCCGTCCATCCTGTTTGTGTGAATGTTTGAATGTTATTTTTGTGCCTGTAGGTTTAAACTTGAGAGAGCAGCAGGATGCAGGTTCTCACCCCGCAGGTCTACTGGGCTCAGAGACATGGAGAGATTTACCTCCGGGTGGAGCTGAGCGATGCAAAGGTAAGGACGGTGCACATCATCATCCAGGCACCCAAATGAAATAATGCGTTAAAATGCATCTAAACTATATTATCTTTACGCTGCATTTAAAGGAAGGATTATACCATAGCGTTTATTGTTACCATAGTGACGCTGCAGCCTTTAAAACGCGATAAAAGAGCAGCTATAAAATGGCTAAACTGACCTATAACACTATTTATTTATTGCTATAACGACAACAGACAACTCAATTTAACACATATGTGTCCATTAGTCAAAAAAGCATCACGCATAGTAAAAAATAAAGTAGTAATGTATGTTTTTGCTACTTAAATGACCCCATCTATCTATTTTGTAGGTTTTTAATTGAATTGAATTGTTATTGTCATTGCATTGAGGTCAATACAACGAAATTTTAAAACAGCTCCCTCCTCCTTCATCACTCACACATATATCTTACATTTATATAAAGTTAGTAAAAGAGAAAAATAGATATACACACATACATACATACATACATACATACATACATACGTATGTAAAACTCGTCATTTAAAGTGCATACATGTTTTAAATGTAGTATAAAAAAGTTTGTCGTCTAAATTAAAGGGAAGTGTAATCTTTAAGCAACAGTGAGGAGCACAAATGAGCATTAAAAGCTGTTTTTGTTGTTCATACTGACTATTAGATCCCTTTATAATACACTTATAATGGAAGTGATGGGCGATAAAATCCACAGTCCTCGTTCAGTGCTTAAAAAAAATGTATTTAAAGTAGATCTGAAGCTAATATGAAGCTACAGTGTTTTTAGTACCAAAGTTCCTCTTTTTGTTACTGTACTTCCATCACAGCTCAACAGGAAACACTAAGAGGGAATCTGATGCTATAAAGACTGTAAATGTGTCAGATATCACTTGATATGACTAACTCACACTGCTGAAGCTCAATAGATGCTTCACATCTACTTTCAACTGCTTTTCTTTTGCATTTAAAAGTTACAAAAATTGAAAGACACATTTTAATAGTCAATATGAACAGGAACCCTTGACTGTTGTTTTAAGACACACTTAAAAATAACTGAACCTGACCGTCAACACTACAAAACAAGTTCTCCAAACTGTCTCAGTGCTTTACTGGAAACCAACAGCTGAAAATGACAGCTCTGCTCTGGTGTGACTTCCTTGTTAGTAGCAACACTACACAGCCATTAACTCGACAGTATGACTTGTAATTTTCCTCTTTTACTGAAGCACTTATTCTCACATCATTACCAGAAGACAGTCTTTAAGATAGCACGGGTGTTTTTCATGTTATAAAAACCACCTTGTTGTATGATATAGAGTATTTAATGGTTTGTATCACCCAGTTAAAACCAGTAGTAAGGATTGTTTGACTTTTGGGTGGGTCACTTCTTTAACTGTACTTAGACGGCTGCGGCTTCTGTGGCTTCTGCATGTATAAACGTGAACTACTGGCTCCTCTCTTTCTCTTTCTCAACGTTTCCAGGCTTAAAGCTCCTCCATCCTCATCCTGCATCTGTTCTACTAATGTCTCATAAAAGATGCATGACTTTTAATGGTAGTGCTGGATCTTATTCAGCCTCTTTGGCGAATTACCAGAAACAGGCTGACAAGAAAAAAACACCTGTCATGTTACAAACGTTGAGCCAGTTTAAACAAATGAGTCAAGCTGTTTCATTATTGATCATTCTTCTCACTTTCTTGATGAATTAATCTGTTTTTTGGGCCATAAAGTGTCAAAAAATTGGGAAAAATGTTGATCTTTGTTTCCTAAAACCCAGTTTGACATCCACTAATGTCTTGTTTTGTCCTGACCAACAGTCCACAACCCAAATAATATCATTTTATTATCATAGAGGAATATTAAAAAACAGAAAATATTCACAATTGAGAAGCTGGAACCAGAGTATAGTGACTCAAAATGGATAATTGATCATCAAAATAGGCACCAACTGATCGGTTAATCGCTGCAGCTCCTTAAATGAGGTTAGACAAAATATTAGAAACACCTCTCATTATGATGCAATATGATTTATTAGCACCAAATTACAGCCTCTAAAATGGGCATAAAGTTGAATCAACAAAAACTGAATGAAGGTGAGATTTATTGTAGCGTGTTTTGTGTTGCAACTGCATTAGTTTTAAATAATGCACCTGATAAACTGGCATCTTAGCTTAAATCAATCACTCAAACTTGATTTATAGCAGCTTTCATACAGGTTAATGTAGTTTAAAGTGTAGTGTAGTAATATGACAGAACAAGTGTAGACTGAGGTTTTTGTCCAGTATTGAGTGGATTGTGATGATTTCCTTTTGTGTTTTACAGAATCTGGACATCAACTTGGAAGACAAAACACTTCAGTTCAGAGGTTGGTGTTTGCTAGTAAGAGGCGAAAATGTAGATTCACTAAGAATCATTTAATAGAAACTGTTTAGCAGCATTATGAAAAGTTGTTAAGGTATTCCACACACTCTGAAGATCTTTCTCATTATTTTTGAGGCTTTTTATGAAGGTAATTTCCATATGAAACACAATATAAAGTCTAATACTGCTGCCTTCTTATTGTTCCTCAGCACAGGGCCACGGAGCTAAAGGAGATAATGAATACATGTTCAGTCTGGAGTTCCTGGAAGCTGTCAGACCTGAGGTATCGATTCTTGTGCTTTTATTGCAATATAATTTACATTAAAAGCTATTATTATGTTATCTGGCGGTGTTAATACCTTCCTGTGTTTACTTTAAGGATCATTAGAAATAAATACTCCAAATAAAGTCATTACATTTGAAGTGAAAGTGCAACTAAGATCAATCAGATTATTTTTAACATATTCTGTCAAGACGAACTTAGATCTTTCACACAGTTTTACTTTCCTTTCATTTTTCTCGTCTTGTTCAAATTTCAAAAAAAATCAGCAGTTCACATCATAACGTGGAATAAATGAACGACTGCTGATTGACTGAGCGTAACTGCTGGAAATCACAAGTCAAGGTGATTGAAAAGCATCTCCCTGCTGAAGTGAGCCTTGATTAGTTGCTACACCGCAGCTCTTAATATTCAGTCATATTATTATATATTCATTTATTTCTCCTGCAGGTTTTTATTCCACCATTCAATTAAAATGCGTTCAGATGCTGTTTGCTGAGTTTAAGACTTGGCAGTCTGACTTAAACTGTGATTTTCATTGGTTCTGTTAACTTTTTATAGAGGAATATTTTATTGCCTTATGTGAGTGGCAGTTAACCCTCCTGTTGTCCTCGAGTCCAGGAAGGAAGGGAGGAAGGGAGGATGGAAGGGAGGAAGAAGGAGGGAAAGGAGGGAGGAAGGAAGGAAGAAGGAAGAAAAGGAGGGAGGAAGAAAGGAAGAAAAGGAGGGAGGGAGGGAGGAAGGAAATGAGGAAAGGAAAGAAGGAAGGAAAGGAAGGAAGGAAGGACGGACGAAAGAAGGAAGGAAGCTAGGAGGGAGGGAGGAAAGAAGGAAGGGAGGAAGGTAGGGGGGAGGAAAGAAAGAGAGAAGGAGGGAGGGAGGGAAGGAAAGAAGAAAGGAGGATGGAGGAAGGAAAGAAGGAAGGGAGGAAAGAGAGAGGAAGGAATGAAAGAGAGAAGGAAGGAGGGAGGGAGGGAGGAAGGAAGGAAGGACAGACGGAAGGAAGGAAAGAAGGAACAGTCAAAACAGACAGGGTCAATTTGACCCGGGAGGACGACAGGAAGGTTAAGAAGCTTTATATAATAGTCTAACACTGTGTTTGTGTCCATTATGGTTGAATCCAGATCAACCATAAATCCACGCAGCGTCAGGTGGACATTAAAGTGAGGAAGCAGGAGGAGCGCTGGTGGGACCGGCTCACACTGCAGGAGAAGAAGCCTCTGTTTCTGGCTCCCGACTTCGACCGCTGGCTGGACGAGTCTGACGCTGAGATGGAGCTTCAGGCCAAGGTTTTTAAAAAAGCACGCCAGATAAAAATATGATATAAAGTAGTTATAAATACTGTAGAATATGGTTGGCTGTTATATTTTATGCAGTGTGACTTTGGACATGAGTTTGTTGTGAAGCAGCATTATCATAAAATGCAAATAGTTGTTGCAGCCTACGAACAAACCGAAGCCTGTGTGAAGTGTTTTTCATTCAGTTGATCAGTCCAACACTTTAGTCCAGAAATATCTCAATAGCTACGAGACAGATTTCCATAAAGTTTTGCACAGATATTCATCGTACCCTAGAGTATTAACCCTGCTCACTTTGGTGATCACCTGACTTTTACACTAGCATCATTGTCTAGTCATATTTTAAATGAGGTCTATATTTAAGTTAGTGATCAAATTCCTGCAGAACAAGTGACATTTATATCAGCTTAGCTACACTAAGATTGTTAGCTTGGTAAAAATTAAACTTGCTTATTGACGTTAGCATGTTAGCCGGCTGAGGTTAGCATTTAACGTAGAGCCTCACAGAGCCAGTAGCATGGTTGGTAACTCTTAACAACCATGTAAGTGTTTATTTTAGCCATGTTTTCGGCTCATGTTTAGCTGTGCATTGCTCTTTGTGGTCTGGCAAGGCTGTCCGACAGTCGTCTTCTGTCACTGGGATGCTAATGTGAAACCCTCCCACACACATAACTGGTCGCATCAGTCGCTGGGGTGTCACAGGTTTAAAAAAGGAAAAGCATAGCAATATGTCATAGAAACTGAGCTGAGGTGACTTTGTCACCTTTGGCTAAATTTAACTAATTACTCAGATCGTTCAGGGCTTTCTTGAGTTGATGAGTCACACCAACATTTGAGCCTCTAATTTGGTTTGGCTTCTTTTCAGAGGATGATTTACAGCCTTAAAGTTTGCAGTAAAAACTGACCTTGAAAAAATGAATCAGATACTTTCTTGGTTTAATTATTTCCCGTAATCCCTTCTCTTAGTAGTCAATTGTTTTTGGTTTTTGCCTCCTTAGATTTCTTAGATGAAATGTGTATTTGTTTCTTTATATTCATAATTTTTTAGCTATTTTGCTTCACTATAGATATGCAGTTTATGCAGATTTATTTGGTTTAATTCACCAAACATGTAGGTGTCTACACAGTGTAAATATCACATTTTGGTACTGAAGTTACAGTACACTTGTCGATACACATATTTATGAATTTAAAATGTATTCCTGAACAGTCAGCAGAACTTTTTAAACCCCCAAATTAAATAATTCAGTCAGTCAAGCTCTGGTTTTAATGAAGGCTAACAGAGATCTCATCTGATATTCACTATATTAGTCGGTGTTAATAAGGACAAAATACTATAGAGCATGTGTGGTCATTGCAAAGTGAGATACTGATGTTTAATTTTCTTTCAGGAGGAAGAAAAGATAAACAAGATCACTGTGGAGTCGAGAGTCCGTAAAGACCGTAAGTCACACTGAGCTCCTTTCCTGCAGAGATGTTTCTTCCTGGAGTTTTATGTTACTATACTAATCTACTATTATGAAGGGAATATCAGCATCAATTGATTTTGGTCATCATCTTCTTTTTCCCTCAGCCTACCTCGGACTGAAGAAAGGCTACCTGTTTATGTACAACCTGGTGCAGTTCTTGGGATTCTCCTGGATCTTTGTCAACATGACCGTTCGACTCTTCATTCTTGGTCAAGGTTTGTAAGAAACCTTCATCGTCTGCCATCTGAAGTCAAAGTAAAGCAGTTAAATGTACCTGCAAAGAATAGGTCAGGTGTGCTCTTAGTTCAAAATACACTTAACCCTCCTGTTGTTCTCAGGTCAAGGAAGGAAGGAAGGAAGGAAGGGAGGGAGGGAGGGAGGAAAAGAGGAAGGAAGGGAGGAGAAGAGGAAGGAAGGAAGGAAGGAAGGAAGGAAGGAAGGAAGGGAGGGAGGGAAGGAGGGAGGGAGGCAGGAAGGGAGGAAAATAGGAAGGAAGGAAGGAATGAAGGAAGGGAGGAAGGAAAGGAAAGGAGGAAGGACAGGAGGAAGGAAGTAAGGAAGGAAGGGAGGAAAGAAGGAAAGGAGGAAGGAAGGGAGGAAGGGAGGAAAAGAGGAAGGAAGGAAGGAAGGAAGGAAGGAAGGGAGGGAAGGAGGAATGAGGAAGGAAGGAAGTATGGAAGGAAGTATGGAAGGAGGAGGGAGGAAGTAAGGAGAGAAGGAAGGGAGGAAGGAAAGGAGTAAGGAAGTGAGGAAAGACGTGAGAGAGCAAAGAAAGAGGGAAGGAGGGGAAGAACAAAGGAAAAATTAAAGAAAGAGAAAGGAAGGAAGGAAAGAAGGAAGGAAGGAAAGAAGGAACAGTCAAAAGAGATGGGATCAATTTGACCCAGGAGGACGACAGGAGGGATAATTTGTCTTGTTGATCTCTCACATCTTCTTACTGACTGGTTTGGTTGAGACAGTACCAACAGTTTCAATAGTAGCAAACAGATTCTTCTGCTAAACACTGTGTAGCTAAACCAAAGTGTCCTCTGTGAGGTAAATCTTGGATATAGTGAGGTAGATATCAGACCTTTGGACTCACAGTGTAGTCATTTGTTTAAATACCGTTACATGTAGAGTAATAGATTCTCCTATTCAAACATATTGGAGGACTTTTTGTGTGTGTTGGAGCTGTAAAAAGAAAGATGTGGTTGTATAAAGTTTGGTGGATGGTTGAAGGGATAAAATGATAGCTTATTACAACTTTTATTTTTGTAGTTATGTCCTTCATTTCTTTTGACTATGAAGCATTATTCTCACCGAGGTAATTGATGTGCTTTAAAAAAAAAAAAAAAAAATCTTATGTTTGTAATATCAGGACCCAGAAACAGTTTTGCCAGTCAGATTTTTTTTTTCTTTTCGTTTAGCAAGTACAGTAAGTCAAAGTAATTATTCTCACCAAGGTAATTGTAGTGATGTGGGAACGCAGCATGCAGCATCACAAGTCAAACAGGTCAGATTTTCAGATAGGCAGATTATCAGCTATATTTGGAGGTAAAACTGAAGGAGAGGACACTGGATATGTCTGCAATAGAGGAGAACTGTGCACCAAACTACAGCAAGTCCAGTAAGTCAAAGTTTAACCAGTAATTCACTCTGTAGACTTTAATGGATGTTTACAACGGACAGTTTATGTCTGTATGTTTGTTTGCTCTTCTGAATAACTGAATAACTTTCACTGACTTGATAGTTTGTTTACAGCCTGTTGGATCATTTGACTATTTGATTATTTCTAGTTGCATCAACCGTCTCTTTTGCGACATTGCCGTGTTAGCTGATCTCAGTAACTACAGGTGCAATGATAAGTCAATGAATCAATCCAAGTCTTTTTTTCTCTTTGAAAATGGCTAAAATTCTTTGTTTCCAGCTTGTTAAATGTGGGTATTTTCAGGTTTCTTTAGTCTTCTGTGATACAAAACTGAATATTTTTGGGTTGTGGACTGTTTGTCGGGACTAAGCTAAAACATTTGATGTTTCATCATGTTGATCTTGGCCTTTCGGAAATGGTGACAGATGTTTTTCAATATTTTTCTGACATTTTAAAGATGAAACGATGAATCATTTAAACTAAAATAAATAAGATTGAAATTATGATCAACTAGATTTTAATCTTAAATGCTGATGACTCAGTTCTCCTTTTTGGCCTGAGTTGTTTCTATAAAGCATCATACTCATAGTTTTACATGTTTTAGTCAAACTAGACTGTGAACTTTGTCTATTTTCCAAAGCATTCCTAGTTTCTACATGCAGATACATAATCCACCATCAACTCTTTATCAGTTACATTATTGCTGATTCATTCAACACATCACTCATAAAACAAAAAAACACTCAACGTGAACAAAAGTGAGAGAGCGTGTGTAGAGGGATGGACTTAGCGACAGGAATAGAACTAAAACATTAGTCATCAATAGCCTTTTGAATTATATGGACAAAATAATTCATGGGTGAACAACAGTTTGGAGGTGGGTGTTAATGGAAACACAGAAACAGCAGAGAGACAAACACAATTAGCAGCGCAGCACAGTAGAAATGAAACAAACACGGGAGATCCATAAAACACAGAGAGAGAGAGAGAGAGAGAGAGAGAGAGAGAGGTCTGCGTTTTTGTTTGTGAGGAGCTATTCACAGACGAGCTCATTTGAATAGAAACAGGAACACGACCACACGGCAGGGATTTGTTTTGCAAATGATGAGGATTATGGATATTGGCTCGTGCAATGTGCTGTTTAATTATATCTGTTTGTTTCTCTCTCTCTCTCTCTCTTTCTTTCTTTCTTTCACCTCTCCATAGATTCGTTCTACGATACCTTCCACACCACGGCTGATATGATGTATTTCTGTCAGATGATGGCCGTGATCGAGGTGGTTAATCCCTTGTTGGGTCTGGTGAAGACGGGCTTTTTCCCCGCTATGATACAGGTAATAATAATACCTGTGCACTGGAGTCTAGGTGTGGGGGCGATATGGCAAAAATATCATACCACAACTTTTATCAGGCAGGATTACGATCCACGATTTTATCACGGTTCTTTAAATGTTGGTCGACTATTTTACAAGTTACTGAACAGTGCTTAAGATTTAAAAAAAACAAAACATTATTATCTCCCAGCCAGCATGTCCATGTGGGCCCCATAAGTGTTAAAGGATTAAATTTGGGCTGCAAATATGAGTCCCAAGTGGGTTTGTCTGCAATTTCCAACTGGGTGAGACACATGTAGGCCACATATGTTTGCCCATATGCGGTCTAAGTGGGATCCGAATGGACCTTAAATGGGACCGATTTAACCAGCCCACTTTGGCTTTACAGGTGGGGCTCATGTTTCTGAAAAACAATATGGGGTCCATACAGTTTACCCTGTTTTTGCCCATGCCCCCTTAATCTACTTCCATCCCTAATGGGGCTCATACAGTCAGTCACCTGTGGGGCCCATGTTGCTGAAACCATGTGGGACCCTGCAACATTTGCCCAGTTCAAGCCCATGTCCACTCAGTACCCACGTAGCCAACATTTAACCCATGTGGGGCCCACATGCTGGCTGGGCTATCACATAATGACATAATGAATTTGTCTCAGGTTAGAGGCTCACAAACGACATAAAAACATGTAACTGCTGAAAGACTCACATAAGATAACATTAAAACACAAACTATTCCATAAGCAAAAAAGAGCAGGTGTACAAAGCTGTATTAAAAAGTAGTGACAGTCTTTTTTGGACTTTTGCTGTGAAACTGTAAAATCAGACTAATTTCTTGGGCAGATCATGGAGACATTTTCATCAGTCATGATCTATTATTGTCTTATCACCGCACACCCCTAAAGGAAACAGTCACTGACCTCTTAAACCCTGAAGATGAAGACTCAGCGAAGAAACAGAGTTACAGCTCATGTTCATAAGATTCAAACCGGCACTGCAATCACTTTAAAAATCAAGTACTTCAAATAATGTTCATTGCCTCACAGTGAGATAAACCTCAGATCTGTTCTCTTTCTTCTCTGTGGTGATGAAGGTTGCGGGGAGGAACGTCATCCTCTTCGTCATCTTCGGCAGTTTGGAGGATATGCAGAACAAATCCGTCGTCTTCTTCGTCTTCTACCTGTGGAGCACCATCGAGATCTTCAGGTCAGCTCCCAGCTCCCTGCACCCCCTCTCCCCCCCCACCACCCCTCTGCCCTCCTGGTGAAAGCATGTTGTTTCCTGCAGTAACGTCCGACCCTCCTTCTCTACATCAGGTATCCTTTCTACATGCTGGCCTGCATCGGCACAGAGTGGAAGCTCTTGACGTGGATGAGGTACAGCATCTGGATCCCTCTGTACCCGCTGGGGGTTATAGCTGAAGGTGAGAGGCCTCGTTGTGTGTTTCTTAGTGATGCGTCATGGTTACACATGCTGGTAGTGGCTGACTGAGTGTGTCGATGTGTGTGTATTTCCAGCGGTGGCGGTGATCCAGTCCCTGCCTATCTTTGATGAGACCCGTCTGTTCAGCATCCCTCTCCCCGCGATGCTCGGACACTCGTTAAGCTTCTCGTACACTCTACAGATCTACCTGGTCCTCATGTTCCTCGGTGAGACATTATTAGACACAACACCACCCTGTCTGATGCACACTTCATGTCTCAAGATCCCAAACTAAAACTTTGATAATGTGAAGTTACCTTTTTATAAATCTCAGCTGTGTTGTTGCAGCATCTTCTTGGGATTTAAGATTAATTTAGTTTCCCTCCAAGTAGCAACAACTATTACTGACAGAGATTTAATGTTACTGAATAACAATAATAAAAGATGCAGCTTGTAAATTTAACAGGTCAAATATTCAAAAGTTGATTTTATGAGCAAGTTTGACTTGAAAAAAGTTGATTTGTTCATTTCGTCAAAATATGATAAAGCTGGATATATTTATCTGGACAAGTCTGTGGTGTGTTGCTCATTTATGACAGAACAGAATAATAGATAATTAATGTCACAATGATGAAAATTATAATACATTTTGTCTTAGTTTAAGTTTTAAAAGTTTAGTGTTTATTTAAATTTTTGTTTAGGTTTTGGCATGAGGGTTAGGGTTAAAAAAAAAGTAAATTAATATTGTCTGAAATCGTTTATCTTTATTTAATTAGCACTGCAACAAAATAATATGACATCATTTCAATCTGTTAAAAATGCTTGTTTGAGTTCAAATTCAGCTAAAAACAAAAATCGTAATGTATGTTCTTTCAGCCTTTTTTGTAGATGTTTAGTTTTTATCCTCCTTTTTTTCCTAGATAATGAAGGGGAATTTTTGACCACGTTTGATTTAAACTTTTAAGTACCATAGCATTGTTTAATATGTTTGACCTCATTTACTCCATATACATCATTACTGAAGGTTCTCAAAAGCAAGTATGAAAATAATAGTAAAATCTGGTAGTATTTGGGACACCAGTGATTTCATTAGATTCTAATTATCCTGTGTAAATATGTCTCTAAAAACAAAGTGCATGTGTAGTGATAGGATGAGTTACTGGAGGCAACTTTGTACCAGTATAATTTAAACAAAGCTTTAAGTGTGAAAGTCTGCAGAGAAAAAGAAAAGCTGTAACCTCACTGATACTGAACCTGAGCCTGTACTCACTTTGTAGTCCACTATATAGTGAGTTCACCAAAGTACTAAAGTAAAAGTACTAATTTTTGCACAAAAAGTAAATCAGACTGTGAGTGATATATTAATTTGACCCATTTTTACATTTGACAGCTGTAAAAACACCATATACACATTTTTTTTAACTGGGTTTTTCCTAATGTGACCCTACAGTATACAAAAAAGGAAATTAAATACATATTTTTTCCCATTTCTATTTCTATTTTCCAAAAATTTGTTCTCCTGGACCATAAAATAGTGATTGTGAATGTCTTTTTGTCCACCAGATTGATCAAATAAAAGGATTAACAGCATTTATAAATAACTGACGGGGAATTTATGAATGTGAATTAGTGTAGAGACTAATTATGAGTCAGTATATGAACAGTATGTATATGAGGGTTATAATGCTGCTTATGCATTGACTCATCAGTATTAATTATGTACTTTGTAATACTCATTTTAATATATATGAGATACTTGAAAGAGTGAGTGATTTCGGACACAGCCATCATTTATATGTGACTCTATAAACTAAATGCTGACAGACGTTTTCTTCTCCTCTCCAGGACTTTTCATCAACTTCCGACACCTGTACAAGCAGAGGAGGAGACGTTACCGCTCCAGGAAAAGGAAAGTCCAGTAACTTGATCGGCACGTTGCACACACCCCGAACTGCTGTCCACTTCCAGATATTTCTTCTTCTTCTTCTTCTTCTTCTTCTTCTTCTTGCCTTTTTTCCTCCACACACACAAACACATGATAACAGACACTGATAGACTTAACATCAGAGTACTGGTCACCTCATTCCTCCACCAGGTGAAATGTCCACCTTCTCCAGACCCAAACCTTGTAAATCCTACGAGCTCGAAGACTCACTGTTGAACAGATATCACCTGAAAACACTGTACGAGCTTTAAGTTTTAACCGTCTTTATTATCTTAAACTTATTCATGAAGATTTCCACACTAGAGGTCTGCAGTCACTGTCTGACACACATTTTGTGTATATCTGTTGATGTTCCTGAGTGTTTTTGTCCCTGATTTAAGGCTATCGAAGCTATCAGCTATCAAAGTTCACATCGGAGCATTTAATTTCACAAAACTTCAGACTTGCATAATTCCCAAATCAACGAACAAAAATCCACCAATCCTAACCCTAAACTTCCAAAAAGAAAAAAAGGGCTTTTCACTAACTTATCTTTTAAATACATACAATGATTTGTACATTTCTATGTGCAAATTTTACAGTAAGTAAGTTGAAAGCTAACTCTCAGCTGAGCAGAATGACCTCCACTGGTTGAAATAGAAAAGGGAGAGACAGACAGACAGAGGGAGAGAGAGAGAGGGAGGGAGGGCAAGGTTGGTGTCAGCTGGAGTTTAAATAATTAGCATTAGCCAATCAGGCAACAGCAGTCCCATCACCTGAGCCAATCAGAGAGAACACAACCTGCAGCTCATCAGAGAGAGAGAGAGAGAGAGAGAGAGAGAGAGAGAGAGAGAGAGAGAGAGAGAGAGAGAGAGAGAGAGAGAGAGAGAGAGAGAGAGAGAGAGAGAGAGAGAGAGAGAGAGAGAGAGAGAGAGAGAGAGAGAGAGAGAGAGAGAGAGAGAGAGAGAGAGAGAGAGAGAGAGAGAGAGAGAGAGAGAGAGAGAGAGAATCATGCTCTTTACGGCAGTATTTTTCGTCAGACCGATTATTAACTTAAAATGTGCTATATTAGGATAGATATGGTTTTTGGGATATAGAATGATTTATATCGGGATGGAAGATTTTGGACTTTTCGCTCAGCCCTGTACTGAGGCTTGCACTACACTGGTGGAAACCTTGATTACCTGTTCTTTACACATCTCAAATCCTTCACAGTCATCATTAGATATTTATTAGGTTGTTGAGCAGTAATGCAAATGAAAGCAGATAAAGTTTTTAAACTCTGTGTGTCGTGATGCGTTCAAGGACAATTCGATATCTGAGGATTCAGAATTATCTGTTTCTTTATGTCCTGAAAACACAACACAATGTTTTTTTTATCAGCAGACTTTTGACATTTTTGGATGTCAGAATGTACTTGAATGCACCATGAAAGAAAAATCAAGTGAATTAGACGTTTATTGTGATGGATTAAGTCTCTCAATCAAATTTAGAGTCTGGAAAACAACTGGATTTTACTACAAGTCTAAATAAAGACGTTTTTTATCATTATAATCATCATGCAAACTTTCTCGCTGGTGTCAGAGTTAAATCACTAACACTGAGCCTCGGATGAAGCTGTGAGTAATTCACTGCTTTGACTATTAACCAAGTCATGCAAAGTACCGTAGAGAGAGTTCATCAAGACTCACCAAGCTAAATGTTTTGCTTTTGCAGCGAAACTGTAACTCTGTCCGTTTTTAAAGCTGCACAAGGAAGTAATGAAAACTGTGAATGAAAACCTCTGAAGCTCCTTTTTGTCTTTGGTAAAGATGGACCGAGATGTAAATAGATCTGAGGGTTGCTTTTTTACTCACTGTGAACTTTGAGGGAGGAGGAGGAGGGGGAGGAAGAGGAGGAGGGGGAGAAAGAGGAGGAGGAGGGATGCTCGCTGCTTTAAAGTCACTGTGTGTAGAATTTGAAAAGGTTTGACTTCAGTGCATTGAAAGACATGCAACTTTTTACATAACTGTGAGGTTAATTTACCTGAATGAAGTAACATAACTTACAAGACACATTTTGATCTGAATTACTAAAAGTTATTACAGTACTGTTTTATATTCCATATCTGAAAGTTGTTTACAATACTGTCCAAACTCAGTGTAAACTCGTAAAAGTGAGTAAACTCATGATGACATGTTTGTCCTGCAGCTGTCGAGCATTAACTCTTTAGAAACGCACCAGTTTTAACCAGGCGGGGAGTTCTGGTCCTCTGAAATGAGGCCAATGCGGAAGTAACTGCATTCTATCAAAAGGCCACCAGGGGGCGACCGTTTTGGTGTCAAAAGGACTTCCGTCTCTATACAAGTCAATGGAGAATTCACCAACTTCTCACTTGATTTCTAAACTCAGTAAACGTTTTCAAAATGTGTTTATGGTCTCAATCGCTAGTTTAAAGCCTTCTTCAATGCAGTATGATGTTCATTTGTGACATTTGGGCCTGCCTGATTTTATATTTGACGATAAAGCAGGGTATGCGTTAGGGCATGGCTACGTCCTGATTGACAGGTTGATTGACCAATGTCCTCGAGATCCAGCGCTGGATCTCGAGGACATTGGGCAACCATAGCAACCTCCCCGCTCCGCTCATGGCCCCGCCTCATGCCCATATAAGTAGAATCCGTGTTTTTATTTTTCCCAGCATGCACCTGAAATTTTCAAGATGGTGCTGCCTAGATTCGAAACTATTGGCTTCCGAGCAGCAGTCCACAAACCAATGGGTGACGTCACGGATGTTACGTCCATTTCTTTTACACAGTCTATGGTTTTAACTCATTTTACCCACAAACGCATCACAGCCTCCACTACCTGCGTTCAGTGTGTTCAACCCGCAACATGGCCGTTATGACTCGCACTTAAAACTGCACCGATTTCTATAGAGCTTGTCTCATACTTCAAACAAAAACTCTAAGATTGGCTTCATTAGTGTTTGTATGATGTAGTTTCCCCATCAGAAATCACCAACGATGTTATTTTCCACCTGTAAAATACTCTGCTCGGCACAATTAGGGGATCCAAATCAAACTTTTTTTCTTATGTGCTTAAAAATGAACATCAGCTGAATTTCATTATTACATTTTTATCTCTAAAATCTCTAAAATCTCTGTATCAGTGGTACAATCCACAATCCAGTATTGGTCAGATCAAAATATCCAAATATCTTTCACATCAGGTTTCGGAGCTGAATATCTGATAATTAATTAGTAAACTGACTTGAACAATTTTTTAGTGAAGTCATGTGTGTGCTTGAAAGTTTTAGCATGTATCACAAACAATATAATGTAGAATATTTAATGATGTTTTGAAGGGATTGTTTAATATCAGGATGAGCCGTCCGAGTTTTGACTATACTTGACTTCACAAACTGACTTGATGTTTTTTTAGTTTTTTCCTTTCTAATCATTTCACGTTTGAGCCTTTATTATTTTTTTTAATATTTATTTTGTGTTCACTGTGTTGTTGCTTTTTATTTGTTTGTTTGTTTTTTTTCATTTGATTTAAATCTGTAGTGGATTCACAGCTCGATACAGACCCACAGTTGAGTGTTTACTGTACAAATAAGTGTTTTTTGGTCCATCGGCGGGTAAATTCAGACGAATGCCAGCGTTGGATTAGAAGTCACAAATTGTTTGGTTTTCTGATAATGTTGTTGAATAAAATAAACATCAGACTTCCTATTCTGTGTTTCCTCAGATCTCTGTTCCTGCTATTATGTAAAAAAAAAGAGTTTAAAGTCATTTATTTAAGCATTTTTCCACCAGAACAACCCAACAAATATTAGTTTAACACGCTTGTATGCTTTGCTTGTGAGTTTGATTGTTGTTGTTGTTCATACTGACCATTAGAAGATCCCTTCATAATAAACTTACAATGGAAGTGATGGAGGACTAAATACACAGTCCTCCTTCTGTGTAAAAAACTTTATATTTAAAAGTTGATCTGAAGCTAATATGAAGCTTCACTCGTCCAAATGAGTCAAATCTTCATCTTCTATGTTTCAATGTTACAGTGTTTTTAAGTACTTTTACTTTTACTTAACATTAGTCTAATATTTTTTTAATGCAGGTTATTTGTAATGGAGTATTTTCATATACTGTATTTTATGCTGGATTGCTACTTTTGCTAAAAGCCTCTACTCCCTTGCAGAATAATGTATTTGCAGAGTTTGACACTAGAAGTCTGTAAATGTTCTCGTGCTTGTTAATAACTTGGTTTTTACAGGTGGGTCTATGAACAGGATTAATGATATTACAACTAGTTTGGAAGTTAGTTGATTCAATATAGTAAAAGTTTGATATTTTGACATTTGAAGCCTCCAGTGAACACAACACTGAGAATAGACTCCACAGTGAATTATGAGACATGTTGTGTCCAGCAGTTAAACTTTTAAATTAAACAGATTTGCATATTTATAGATTCTTGAATATTTAATGAGGGAGTTGATGCCAATTTTAAAGATTTTAAAGTAGTTATCAGGAACACATTATTATTCTAAGCATTCAAATATCTTTTATTTGTGTTTTATGTATCTGGAGGGAATCTTTAAGAACTGAGTATTTCTTCCACCTCTGGTTATTACTTCATACAACATTCAAAAAAGTCTACAAACAATTAATTTGCCAGTTTTATGCAATCACATTTTTTTCTGTTGGGGGCAGAACTCAAAGCAATGCACTCTCCTAAATCGAGGCCACACCTTGCCACACCCAAAAATAACGACCAAACTCCTCCTGTCAGCCTCAGATAAGCTAATTATTCTGCATCAGTCTGGCACAGCGAGCAGACTCGCCTCTGAGGTTTCACCTCAAACTGGAAGCTGCGAGCAGTACAACACTTTGAATGTTGGTGTATTGATACAGCGTTATGTCTGAAAGGGAAGGTGAGAGGTGTTTGGCTCCTAATCCTCTTAGTAGCATTATGCTGAGCCTCGTTCAAGCCCTGACATGCGGTGCGCCCTTGTAGCTCCCCAAAAACCGGAGTCAGCATCTCTGCGTCCGTTACGCACAGCTGGAGGGACGGTCCGCAGGGGCGAGGAGCCGAGCAGCCGGCGGTACAGGTAAGACCCGAACCAACACTCACCCCAAACATCTGCCTTGTTGATTTTCATGTGTGTCTGTGTCGTTATTTTTAGATCGTGAAGGAATATAGATTAAAAGGTTTGTGTCGACCTTGTGTTATAATCCGCGCCGGGCTCAGTTACTCCACAATTAAACCTTAACACTCCCTTTTTTAATCTTTATATTTGCTCGTTTGTTTTATTATTAACATGCAGATGTTAATTCACTGCAGGTTGGGTTAATTAATGTTTCGTTAATGGTCGTTTGCTTGGCACGCGCGCATTTCATCACGTCCTTTTTCGTGCGCGCGCTCACTCTGTAACAGCGCTAATTATAATCGGCAGTAAATTAAACATTAGTTGTTTCTTTTTGACGCTGATATCTGGCTTTTCTGGTCGTTTAAACATGTTGAACGTGTCTTTAAATGGACTCCTGTTTTGTGAGAAGCCAAAGCCAGTGTGATTATGTAGCCATAGTAACAGGTGGTTGTCTGCATCCCCCATAACCCCCCCCCCCCCCTTACCCCAACACACACACACTTCAGCAGATCTCCCTCTGCAACTATGCAAGCAGAAGGAATCTTAAATACACACATGATGATGATGATGATGATAATGATGATGATGTGGTTTTTTAGCTGTGTGTGTTTTCTGTTTTTAGTCCTTCCACAGGTTAAGGCCGCCCGCTGTAAAAAGATGAAACACACTATGGATGGACGTGTGTGTCTCTTCTCTGTCAGCGGCATCTTCTCGCCACACAACGGTGCTGGATATATCAAGGAATAGCAATGCATCTGACATAACTTCCTGTTTTTTGGAGTCGAGACCACGAGGGCAATGAACGTGCACTCGCCTCCGAGGAGGAGACTCAGGCGCAGTCGCGTCCTCTTCTTCATCTCAGGTGTGTTGCTGTGCGTCGTCTACACTCTGACTCTGAAGGTCAGGCTGTCGGAGCCGCGAGCCTCCGCCCAGGCGTATGACGTCTTCGCAGGAGAGGAGGGCGGTGATGACGCCGTGGAGGTCAATATTCGGGAGGTGATTGCATCCAATGAGACGCAGGAGGAGGTTGTCACATCTGCACCTACACCTGCACCTACACCTGCACCTGCACCTGCACCTGCGAGCACCAAACCTCCTCTAGTAATAATCGTCAACAGGACAGATATCGAACAGTGTGTCTATGTGGATCCTAAACCTCCCAAACCTCCTCCAACTCAACCTCCTACCACTCAACCGCCCACCACCACAGCTCGCACACGCCCCCCTGTCCCGCCCCCTCACAGGAAGGGCGAGTACCCAGAGGACCTCTTCTCGGTGGAGGAGCGACAACAAGGCTGGGTGGCCCTGCATGTTCTAGGTATGACCTACATGTTTGTCGCCCTGGCGATCGTCTGCGATGAGTTCTTCGTCCCTGCACTGGAAGTCATCACCGACAAACTTCAGATCTCTGATGACGTGGCCGGAGCCACCTTCATGGCGGCCGGAGGCTCCGCTCCAGAACTCTTCACCTCCCTCATCGGCGTGTTCGTCTCCCACAGCAACGTGGGCATCGGCACCATCGTGGGCTCGGCCGTCTTCAACATCCTGTTTGTGATTGGCATGTGCGCCATCTTCTCCCGGGAGATGCTGCACCTCACCTGGTGGCCGCTCTTCCGGGATGTGACTTTCTACATCCTGGACCTGATCATGCTCATCATCTTCTTCCTGGACAACATGATCCTGTGGTGGGAGAGCATGATGCTGGTGACTGGCTACATCAGCTACGTGACTTTTATGAAGTTCAACAGTCAGATCGAGCAAGCGGTCAAGACGCAGCTCAACAAGCACATGAGCATCGTCAAAGTGTGGACTGGCGAGGAGCCGGAGAAGGTCAGTCACAGAGAAGCACGGAAAAACCAGAGGTGGCGGTAAAACAACACTCTGCCAGTGTTTCTATCAATCTGTGTCCATCAAAGATAAATTAATAGTTAAATATAGATGTAAACTGCTGCCTCAGAGTCGTATCAGCTCTTTGATTCAACAAACAAATCTCCATTCAACATCGACACCTCCAAACATCTGATGACGGCCATAACTTGGCAGCATCAGATGAAATCAGAGCCACACAGCACATTTTCCAGCAACAGTGTCTTTAAACTACCATTTTTAATTAAAGTGTTAAAGTGTATCTGTTGCCTGGAGTCAAAGCTGATGTGTTCATACTTGCATAGTTGCAGATGGACTTATGAAATTGGTTTTGAGGTGTCTTTTTAAAATTTGTCTGGATGATATGGTTGAAATCTGTATCTCAATATCACAATATTAGAATAATGTATGGTATCAATATTCATCACAATATGGCAAATTATTCCAAAGATTGATACTCTGTGCAATAGACATAACATATTTTCAATCAAAGTCCCATATTTTGATATTATATATTAATATAATCATATAGTGGATGGTCAAACTAAAGAAAATAAATAGTTAAGATAATTTTTCAAGCAAAACTGTCAAACATGATCTGGTTTCAGCTTCTCAACATTGAAGGTTTGCTGTCTGTGTTTGACTCATGGGATTAATTGAATTTATCTTTTGAGTTTTGTTGTGTTGAAGGCATCACCTTGTGGGCTTCAGGATGTTATCATGATCATTTTTCACAATTAAACAATCAATGTATTAATCTGGAAAATAACTGGGGGAAATCATTTTTAGTTGCAGCTTTCAGTTAAAGTTATTTAGAGCTGAAAATAAATAATCAGCAACAGCAGATATTACTTACATCCAGCTCCTTGGATGAGATGATTTTCAGCTTTTCTCTATTTTTATATGATAGTTAGTTGAATCTCTTTTAGGTTTTGGATTGTTAGTCGGACAAAACAAGACATTTGAAGCCTTAATCTTAGACTCTGGGATCTATTTTCTGATCTTTTTATAGACAAATTTTATTTAAAACTAATCAAAAATGAAAGTAATCATTAGTTTCATCCCTGAAAATACAGAATTATCCCCCAACCCCAGTATACAGTGACCAGAAGTGATGATTGAACTGCATGCAGCCACAATCAGATGTAACAAAAGACAAGCGTTTCTGCAGAGCATTTGTTTTCTGGACAACTTCCATCTCTCTATACACACTATATTTTCTGTCCTTTCATCTCCTCACAGTTGGGACTGCTGCCTGCTCAAATACAGTAAAAGGGGGACAGTGGTTTGTCTGTCTGAGGAGGGGGACAGCCTGTATTTGTGTAAAAACCCTTTGATGCTGCTGCACATAAAGGACTCCAGGTGTCACAGACAGCAGAACAGTGATGAAGTGATGGAAATGTCACTTTGTCTCTGCCACAGTCCTGAAATACCAATATGAAGAGTTTCCACTTTCATTTATTATAACAGAAAAATAAATGTATTTCCTGTTTTCTATAAAATGGTTATTTTTGCAGACTGCCAGCAGACATGCTCACAGCAGTTAAACGTCTGAGCCTGATTAACATGCAGAAGTGTGTTTCAGTATTTCAAGTATCTCCAGCTCATTCTCCAATTAGCCTGAAGCACGTCTGCAGTTTGCATGTGCCCCCTCAGTCATAACACTGAGTGTAATGAGACATGATGCCACATTAATGGCTCATAATTACTGGAATTCAAATAATCCCCCTACCACAAATTCCATTATATACTTTTTATCCATGTTTTATTATCCATTTACATCCATTTTGGACAATTCAACACTTTTTTTAAAGTTTTTTTTCCCCTCAGTATTTTTAATCTTATCTATTTAATACATAGATACCTGTTGAATAATAAACATAGGAAACAGAGTCAACAGGTTTTATTCAAGGACCACTTAATTATAAAACTGATCTGTTCTTAAGTGGCACCTACTAATAATGTAAGAGAACCAAAGAAACACTTTAGAGTAATATTGCTTCTCCTGAATGAACTTAAACATGTCACTGAAATAAGTTTTAAGTTTTGTTTTGTTTTTGTTTAAATATTAGCAAACAGTTTTTTATTTCCACATCCAGCAGTTATGGAGCAACATTATCATTCATTAGGAGTTGTGTTTCTGTCCACCTGCTGAAACTTAGTCCAGTATTCACTCTCTTTTAGCTCTTTTTTTGCTCTCTACCAACTCGTGAGGGAAATATCCGTCTCTTTAGCTGCTAAATGCTAACTGCTAACTGTGTCTGTTTGCTGTTTGGAGCTGAGCAGGTCGTGTACAGTGGGCTTTTTTTTACAGCTTTTTCTTATGAAAATGACCCTATAAGAGCTCTGAGAGTGAACCAGAACAGTAAAGTTACAGTCACACAGCTAAACAATGAGCTGAAACTCACTATAAAGCTCTTTAAAGCCGAGAGGAGCTGCACAGTAACTGATAATACTCTGTACAGTCATCGCTACGAGCCAAGACCAGCTCATTACACACTGTCATGCTGTCATTAGACTCAGTGTTAATATGAAACAGTTGCTCATTGCCACTTTAAGCCACACAAATGAATATGTTTATACTTTTAGCGTCTTTCAGCTCATTGTTTGGATTTACAGCTCATAGATTTACCATTTTGCTTTATTCACTGGTTTCATAGCGTCGTTTTCAGCCACAGAAAGCAGCTGTCTACTATCTGTGCAGCACCAAATGTGGCGACCAGGTGGTGAACATAGTGGAGCATCTAGCAGTACTTTTCTCAGGAGCTGGTGGAGACCAACAACAGAGCTAATAATAGTGAATATTGGACTTATATTCACCAGTTTGAGAGAAACATAACTCCACAATTAATAATAATGTCGCTCCGTAACTGCTGGATGTTGCAATTAGTCTTTGCTTCTTTCTGTTGTCCCCAAACTGGAATGAATTAAGTGGACCAGGAAGTCTTACAAGCATGTTGGATGTATCTTATGAGAGCACACACAAACAGGAAGCAGTCATTCAACAGGGTTAGTTGAATTGGGAGTAGTTTAAGTTGCCCTCCATAGAGAAAAGTAAGTTTAGGATAAAAATACAAAGCCGTCCTGCACAATAAGAACCTGTAACAGTTTAACATTAGACAACCTGGTCTGTTCACACAGTCAAATCAGCAACAGATGCAGGTTTCCAAAGGCGAGTGATCGAGTGAAACCAAGATCTTCTTAAAGCCCTGGCCGGATTAACCTGCAAGGGGTCCCTGCCACAAAAAAATGAGCTGCTAGGGCTCTGATTAACCCCTCGTGCTACAAAACCTTCTCTCTGTATGCTGAATACTGGAAGGCTTATCCTGCGTTTGCTGTGTTTAAATTTGATCAAAAGTACTTTTTAAAAAGAATTTCGAGGTATGCACTGTGAAATAAGACATCATCTGAAATAACGAAGGTCGTAAAACTAGATTTTGATGCTCTTCCAAGACAGAGCCTCAAGATCAGCTAATAAGCCTCAAGGTGTGACATACATTACTTAGCTGATAGCGATAACACTGTGTAGCATGTATGAGTTTAACTAGATTGGATTACACTAATAGTCTTTTGTCCGGTCCACCCAAGAGAGGGAGCACAGTTGCATATTCACAGAGTACAAAACACAGCAGCTAGAATATATTAAACCTAAATCAGAGGGTTAAATCTTTACACTGTCTACCAAAGTCTTTTGATTAGATTCATGGTCTTTTTTATTAACCTTCCTGTCGTCCTCTGTTTTCACTGTTCCTTCTTTCCTCCTTCTCTCTTTCTTTCCTCCCCCTACATTCCTCCCTTCCTTCTTTCCTCTGTCCTTCTTTCCTTCCTTCCTCTTTTCCTTCCTCCATCCCCCTTTCTCCCCTCCTTCTTTTCTCTCTCTCTTTCCTCCCTTCCTTCCTTCCTTCCTTCCTCCCTCCTTTCCCTCCTTCCTCCCCCTACCTTTCTCCCCTCCTTCTTTTCTCTCTCTCTTTCCTCCCTTCCTTCCTCCTACCTTCCTTCTTTCCTTCCTCCCTCCCTTCCTTCCTTCCTTCATCCCTCCTTTCCTTCCTTCCTCCCTCCCTTCCTCCCTTCCTTCCTTCCTTGACTTGAGGACAACAGGAGGGTTAATGAGCAGTCAAAAAATGGGCCAGTTTTCAGGATTCCCCCCCTCCTCTTTAACTTTTCTCTGATCTATATTTTAATTTCTATATCATATCATATCTAACATGAACTGACTCACTTATTAAATTACAGGAGAGTGAAGCTGCACCTCCTCCTCCTCCTCCTCCTGCTGCTGCGGCTCCTGCACCTCCTGCTCCTCCTGCTGAAGACAAATCGAAACCAGAACCGGCGCCGCCTCCGGGAAGCCCTCAACACAAACCATCAGAATCACAAGAGGACAAAGGGAAACTCAAGGTACGAAAACACCATTTTACTGTTGACTTTTTTATTGTAGGGCTGTGATCTGTTCTACGTGAGGAAGAAAAACCAGCAGGTCAGTGCCGTGAAGTCTTTCAACAAATAAACACTATTATCTGTTCCCTATTTAAAGCCACTCTTACCTTTCTTACATTTCACACAGCACTTGGATGTATTATAGAGCCGTGGATACACAACAGACTCTCTTTGGGTGGGGGTGACAGGCAGGTCGCTCGGCCAATCATATCATTCGGGCCAAATGATATGATTGGTCAGAGTTTTCACAGTATATTATGAGAATAGAATAATGATGAGTTTCTATGCCTGGTGGATCTCGCTAACATTTTAGAGTACCATTACCTTATTAATACATTTTAACCTAAACAAAAAATGTGTAAAAATGTAACAAAGGTAAGGGTAGCTTTAAAATGTTCATGGTTAATCTTTCCACCTGTTTGCTTTTTACAGTGGAGAGTTTTAAACGTTTGTCTGCAAGTCATAGAAAAGTGTCTGCAGTCATCAAGTTCACGGCTTCAAAAGGTTAAAATCTCCTTTACAAGTCTTAAAAATTATGTTTTGTGAATCAATTTTGGTCAGAAATTAAAGCAGACATAGAAAATGTTGTGTAATTGACTGTTTTTAAGCTTTGCCTAGTGTAGTTAATGTTGCTGCATCTGTCTAGCTTTCTATTCTCAATTGGCACATAAGCAGTTTATAATGATGAAACTGTAGTAATCTTAAAAACTTTGCAACCTTGATTTCAGACTGATGTAGAGAAAAGTGCATTTTTCATAGCCGACTGAAATAACAACTGCAGCTGGTGGATTTTATCAGCTAAAACTTAATAAATGAAGAATTTAAAGATGAAGAAAAGACTGAGGCTAAAGCTAACAGCTAAATAATCTACACCTTTTGATAAACCATGACATGGAAATAAAGAAAAAAGTTGTTGCTGTATTTCAGTTTAGAGATACAATGATAAGGGGGGAAAATGTAAAATCAGACTGTTATTTTGTGTTTTAATAACCCATTTGGCTGCTTAACTCACACACCTGTTACAACATTACAAGAGAAGCATGTTTTAGGATGAGGACTTCAGTGTTTGGCAGATATAACTCTATCTTGGGTTTGGCTATCAATGTTGCTGGAGTAAAAACCAGCCAGTAAAGACGAGCACATAGCTGCTAACATTACCCCCAAACTCTGATAGCAGTTTCCACACAGCAATTAAGCGCTACAGTGTGTGAACTTTAATATATCTGTGAACAGATATCTTTGACAAAACCAGTAACCCAACAGAGCAATGTAGTCCTTTTTTTTCCCACAATAAAACTTTGCCCGCCACAAATTGATTTTCTATATTTGGACACCTGCAGCACACAAACACCTTCCTCTGAGTTCTCATCACGTCACATCTACACTTGAGAGGCGTGTTTGTGCTATTTCCACTTAAAACATAAACACTTTAAAAACTGATTGTGTGTCTGTATCACTTCGTAAAGCGCCAACCATACACTGTAAAAAAAGAGGGATTTCATGATGCATTCAGGTACATCTTAAAAGCTCTGAAATCTCCATTGCTTTGTAGGGCAAAGTGTGTGACACTATGGTGGGTTTAAGGACACCTTGTAAACTTAGAAATCTATACTCAAAGGTTGTTTAAAACAAGCAAGTTTCTATTTTTTTTAGGTTAGTCTTGTCGACAGTAAGATAATTAGCTAAGTATGCTAACAATGTAAGCTTACATTACAGCAGTCAGACACATTGTTAAATCCATTTCATCCACTTTTGATCTGTTTTTTGTTTTTTTAAAGGCTCTATAAAAAGACACAACCCTCCAAACTCCTTAAATGCTGAGTATCACTCTTACTTGATGCACTCCACTTTAACATGTAGAGAAAAAAAACCTACTTATGGTTGTTATAGGGCCAGTGTAGAAATTCATAAGTATGTTTTCATTAGTGTTTAATCACCTGAAAATAAGACTTGTTGAGACCTTTTATATCTACATAGGGAGCCCGCCATGTTTCTACAGTAGCCCAGAATGGACAAAAGAAACATTGGATCTAGAGAGGGCCATTTCTGTTTTACATGCTTGGGGAGGGAGGGAAGGCGTACTCACCGCTAAATGCCAATACATCTTACAAACTGGTCCTATAATGTATGATCAGTCAGTAGCTGTTTAGGGAATGATTGTTGTTTACTTACTTTTCTAGTTGTTTTGTGATGAAATCAGTCATTTCTATTATAGTTGCCATTGATAATTCAAAGTGAAGATTTCAAACTGTTTAAAATGTGGTTTTAGAGGATTTTTAGTAGTTTTTAGGCATTTAACTGTCAAATAGTTAGCTAGGTTGTAGCTGATCACATCAAAATATTGGTGTCAGTCATTTACTTTTCTACTTTTTTTTATATAAGCTGGCATTGATAATTAAAACTGAAGCTTGCAAATTGTTTAAAATTTGGTTTGAGAGGATTTTTCATAGTTTTTGAGCATTTAACTGTCAAATTGTAAGGTAGGTTGTAGCTGTCAGCTCTTCACATCAAAATATTGGTGTCGCTCTCGACCCTCTAAAGTCTGCACTGGCTCAACTTTACTGTTGTTGCTGCTGTTTGGTTTCTGACTGTCACTGTCTGCCTGTCTGCTGATCGTCAGGTGCATCCCGGCCTGCAGCGAGGAGGCAGCTCGGCTTCTCTTCACAACACGTCGCTAAGGAACACCATCTTTCAGCTGATGATCCACACGCTGGACCCTCTGGGTGAAGGTAAAAACCCTCATCAGAGGTTTTTCTGAAGTCACAAATTAAAATCTGCATCTCAAAACGATTGGACGGAGAGATGTACGTCTATATAATGATCTGAAGTCAGGTGTACTATTTAAGAATAAGCAGGTAAATCATTAATGAAAGGTAAACTTCTTACCCTATGACCTTCTTCTTATAATCTCATAATCTCACACTTCTTAGAAAACATATTTAGCTTCACTTCTAGAGAACATTTTGAACCTCAACATGTATCTAACAATAGAAGCAGTATAATCATAACTCTCCCAGTCATTACGGATATATATATATATACTTGGATAGATTATAATAGTTCACACTGTGCTGTCGGATGTAGTGAAGCTGGCAGTGACTCAGCTCTGTCCTTCCGTGATGAACCACGGCGACCTTCAGCCTGTCCTCGAACTCGGCGGGTCGTGTTCCTCGCTCTCGCAGCACTCGGCCACCGCTGATCCTTAATCAGCTTTTCAATACAGGCTAATAAAAGCTGGATAAGAGCCAGCCTGCTAGCAGACCAAGCTCTTTATCCCGGAGGAACCGGTGAAGCGGTGGGACCGGAGCTGAGACCGGCTCCTTCCATGCAGCCCGGACTGTGCAGGACGCCGTTGCCATGGTAACATGTCAGGGTCTTTTTAGCATGAACCTGAGATCTCATACTTTTTAAGGTTTTTTCTTATTAAAACACATACATTTAGATATTTAGATGAAGAGCAGCAGATAATAAAGTGCTCAATGTGCTGCAGTGTCATGAGGAATTTGTCCAGATCAGTTTTGGTTTTAGTTTGCAGCATATTGCATTGCAGTTTATCAGCACAGTAATATAAAACTCCAGTCTTTTCTTTTCTTTACCTCCTTTAATTAAATATAAAGCACCTTCTTTATCTCAGACATTAGCAAGCAAAGCTCCAATTTAAATTAAACATAGTTAAAGAACAGATCTCAGTTCCTGAGAGTTCCTGTAATTCATTCCTGGATTAACATTTGAGCAGTTATGTGTCCAGCTGCAGCTCTGAAGAAGAAGAAGAAGAAGAAATTATGTAGCACTTCAGCAATTACAACACTTCTTGACAAACTACAAACATATTTAATCAATTTGTTGTCAACTCAGAATTGAATACGAAGAGATTTTGTCTTTCAAACCAACACTAAAAAAAACTATCTAGTGATGTTGTTGAGAGGCATTATGGGAAATGCAGGAGATCTCAAGGTGAAATTGTAAGAAGACAAATCATGTGGAAGGAAAGTAGGTACATAGAATAGAATAGAAATACTTTATTGTCATGTCCTGTATGAAAATTGTCTTTGGTCTCACTGATAAGAATAATATATAAAAACACATCGAGTACATAAAATAAACACATTCATTCCATTACACATAGACATATGTCCGGGAGATGGACACAGCACATCACATGCCCCCCCCCCCTCCCCTCCCAGCCCCCACACATATGCATGCATATCAGGTATAAGGCAGAAAGCACCAACCAGCCCATTTATAGTGCTCTTAGCTACACCTCTCTTTCAGGACGCACTTAGGCCCTACAACAATCAAAACGACAGAGACAAACAAACAGGTGAGACACAGGGTCAGCAGCAGAGCCGCGCCCCCCGAGCCCAATTTAATGATGTCACCGCTTTGTGTTTTAGGAAATTGTGATGGAGATTTTTGCTGTTGTTTTCCTGTTGAGCTGTGGTGGAAGTATAGTAACAAAAAGACTTTGCTACTAAAAACACTGTAACGTTGAAACATAGAAGATGAAGATTTGACTCATTTGGACGCTGAAGCTTCATATTAGCTTCAGATCAACTTTTAAATACATTTTATTGCACAGAAGGAGGACTGTGGAAAGTTAAAGTCAAGTGTTGTGCAATATCATAAAAGTTAAATGGACCAGAAATAAAAGTGTTTGCTGTGGTTTTCATGCATAGACTCAGCCGCCCTTAGAGGGGCGCTCAAAACCCCCGGCCCGAGGAAATCCAGGCGAGGTAAGAGTGGCCTCGCTGTTGTGGTTCTTATCGTGTTTGGTCGTGATCGTAGTTAGTGTGTGTGTGTGTGTGTATGTGTGTGTGTGTGTGTATTCTTTGGTGCTAAACTGTGTTGCATTCAAGTGCAACCGTGTGAGTAAGTAAAACCAAAACACCACAAATGTTTCTGCTAGTTGTGCTTGAGAAGATATATTTGAAACTTGATTTTTGCTTCATCGTCCGGCTTCAAATATCATTCAGGAATCAATTTTTATCATTTTATATAACGGATGTCTGATAGCATGAAACTAAGGAGTCACATGACTTGAGTTAGACAACATATAATAATTCTGCCGTGTGTTTCTGTCAGAGACGTCCTTTAATGGTGATGTGAGAGGGGAGGGGTCAGTGCAGAGGAAAGGTAAGGTTTAGTTGTTGTGTCGTGTCCGTTGTGCTTCTGTCCCAGATTTACTGATTTTGGATGGTGGCATGTTTCTGTGTTTGCATCCCGTCGTTTCAGTGCTGTTGTCGTCTTGTTTTTCGGTGTCATTGTGAGGATCACTGACCTTCTTCACACACTGGCTGATGGCAAAACTTGAATTGTACCGGTCCACCTGGTTTAAATACAGTATGTCCTGTCTGCCAGGTCTTATTATGTATGCAAAAAGTACACTATTAACATATCAATAATATATATTTAAAAATAAAAACTAGAAGAAATTGAAAGGATTCATTAACAGTGATGTTTTTCATATTCTTATCCTATGTCCACTTTTTCTTTTTAGTTTTTTTCACTTATATATTTTATTGTAGTTCAGTATCATATATAAACTCCAAAATTATTGACATTAAGACATTATTTACTTATTATTTTGCTTATTTACAACAGTTCACCCTTTTATCAATTGGACTCTATAACTGTATTTTTATTCCTTTTTTTTAACACAGTGAAACTTGAAAGCATGACTCTCTACATAAGAGGAAATACAGCATATTGCATCTAAAATTATACATATGTAATAAACATATTGTGTCATATAATACACTAAGACTTTATACCAGTGTATTCATAGCTCAGAGAATAGTCTGAAAAATTGCTGGTTGGTTTATAACAATTTGTATTTCAAGCATTCATCATAATTCTACTCTAATTAACCCTCCTGTTGTCCTCGAGTCATGGAAGGGAGGGAGGAAAGGAGGGAGGAAGGAAGGAAAGGAGGAGGAAGGAAGGAAAGGAGCGGGAAGGAAGGAAGGATGGAAGGGAGGAAGAAGGAACGATGGAAGGGAGGAAGAAGGGAGGAAGGATGGAGGATAGAAAGAGGGAGGGAGAAAGGAAAAGAGGAAGGGAGGACGTAAGGAAAGAAAGACAGAGGAAAGAAGGAAGGGAGGAAGGACAGAAGGAAGGAAGAAAGGGGGGATAGAGGAAGGAAAGAAAGAGAGAGGGAAGGAGGGAGAAGGAAGGAAGGAAGGAAGGAAGGACGACGGAAGGACGACACAAGGGTTAACTCTAATTTAACTCAATATCAAACTTTTATAAAAATGGCCGGTGTGTGACTCTAAGGTCAGCAGTGTGTTGATGTGGAGGACGTTTGTATCGCCTGATTTTAAGATCACAAAGTACGAGCGATGATTCTCTTAATTACAGCAAAGAACAAAGTAAAGCCTCTGAACGTCCCGGCTGCAGGCAAATTAGAGAGCAAGTCACATCACCGCCGATATCAAGGTGAGTCGCATGAGAGTATTCAGGAATAATCTGACTCTGATTTATTTTATTAGCCTAGCTTAGCACAAAGACTGGAAGCAGGTGGGAACTGTTAGCCTAGCTCTTTTTATATTAGCATTGTTCTTTTTTCTCTAGACTTTCTCACCAGTCATCCATTCACTTGTAGATGGAGGCAGGATGAGAGGAGTGTTTGTGTGGCTGACGGTGATCATTCATTTCATACTATACTAACTTTATTTACAGTGATAGAAAAGTGCTTAAAAAGTAAAAACTAGTTCATGTGCTCAAATATTTAATAGTAATTTGTGTAGCTTGGTGGAGTGCCACATGTGCACCATCTATCGGCCGGATGATGTCATTACTGCCCACTAATCACAAGATAATGATCAATGAGTAACATTCAATGAGAGGAGAACCTGTACTAGAACTAAACTCTAATTACTATACTATACTAATTAATACTAAGTTCTTATACATATATATATATATAATGTATGTGTGCACATTAGAGCTGCAGTGATTAGCTGATTAACCTTTGTGTCGTCCTCCCGGGTCAAATTGACCCCGTCTGTTTTGACTGTTCCTTCTTTCCTCCCTTCCTTACTTCCTTCTGTCCTTCCTTCTTTCCTTCCTCCCATCCTTCCTTCCTTTCCTTCTTCCCTTCTGTCCTTCTTTCCTTCCCTCCTTCCTTCCTTCCTTCCTTCCCTCCCTCCCTCCTACCTTCCTTCCTCCCCCCCTTCCTTCCTTCCTTCCCTCCCTCTCTCCCTCCTACCTTGCTTCCGTCCTCCCTCCTTTCCTTTCTTCCTTCCTTCATTCCTTCCCTCCTTCCTCCTTTGCTTCCATCCTTCCTTCCTTCCCTCCCTCCTTCCTTCTTCCTCCCTTCCTTCCTTCCTCCTTTCCTTCCTTCTTCCTCCTTTCCTAGCTTCCTTCGAGGACAACAGGAGGGTTAATTAATAAGTCAATCAGCAGATAATTAATCTCCCAACTAATTGATTAATTTAATTAATTAATTTGAGTAATCTTTTTGAAGAAATGCCAAATATTTCATGGTTTCAGGATCTCGAAATTGTAGAAATAAAGTCGAGGTTTCAGGGTGACTTTAGTTTACTTTAGTAAGTTAAGTCTTTCTTTTAGGTTTTACTTTAAAGGTGCACGAAGAAGGGAAAAAACATCCAAAGAAGTCAAAACTCCAGCATCACTTGTAGAATATAGAGCACCTTTTATTGGTGTTTTGATCTCTTTAGGTTCTTAAAATTGAGGATTTGCTGCTTTTCTTCATCTTACATTGTGATAAATTGAATATCTTTAAGTTTTTCTGACTGTTGGTCAGACAAAATAAGACATTTGATGACATGATCTTGGAATCTAGGATATTATGAAGCACATTTTTCTCTGTTTATTTTTTTCTTAATGTCTTATAGGCAAAAGCAATTCATCAAAATATAATTGGAAGATTAATTGATAAAGAAAATGATTGTTAGTTGCAGCCTTCATACTGTACACATTCAAAAATCTGAGTCTGTGTACAGATTGAGATACAGTTCATAATTCTCCATGCATATTGGTAAAAAATAATAATAATGCTGCACTATTAAACTCATAAGTGCTATTTAAAGAATCTCCACAGTTCAGAAGCAACAGGTCTGTTCTTGCTGTTCTGTTTTCTGAAGGTTTGCTGGTAGTTTTTATTATAACATCATACTGTGAGGAGTTTTTTTTTTTTTTTTGAGGTACAGAACCCATAAAACATTGATGGTCTGTTGATCGTCGGAGATGGTTCGGGGGGTTGAAGGAGGTTGTTCTCCACAATCAGCCGAGCCCTCTCCGTCAGTGTGTTTGTGCGTCACAGTGTGGAGTAATGAGGTGCTTAAGAGTCTGAGGTGGAGAGCAAAGTGGGGCTGCAGGGAGCTTAGAGAGGCCTCAACGAGCCCGAATCAATCAGCCTGAGGATTAACATGCAGATGGGACTGTGTGTGTTTTTCTGTGTGTGTGTGTGTGTGTGTGTGTGTGTGTGTGTGCCTTTTCCTCCATTAGAGAGTATGTTTATCTCCAAACACTTCAATCACTCCCACTGGTACTTCATACCAGCCCACACAGCATAATAATTGTACTAAAATGAATCAATGTTTATGTTCAGACCACAAAAAGTGTGAAGAAAACAACAGAACTCTTTAAAAAATGCCCAAAACTTCAGGATTAAAGCCATTAAGTTAGAATATTTGACTCCATCATCCATAGTGAATCTGATCTTAAGTCCTGAAATACTTCTACAGATCTGCTGCATTTGTGTTTTGAGTAGCGATGCATGCCAGTGATTTGCTGTGTTCTTCGTCTTTTCCTTAGATGAAGAACAAAAGCCAAAGTCTGATCAGGTGGCCGCTGCAGACGCCCCTGCACCGGGGGGCGCTGCACCCGAGCCGTCCACCTCACAGCCTCCGAAGCCTGAGGAGACGGCTGAGAGCGTGGCTGAGAAGACGGACGAGCAGCCGGAAGAGCCGAAGGTACGCGATGATGATGATGATTTCAACTCTCTCTGCCCTCGTCTGATACCAGAAATATCCTTCCTTCCTTCCTTCCTTCCTTCCGTCTGTCCTTCCACCCTCCTTCTCTCCTTCTTTCCTTCCTCCATCCCCCTTTCCTCCTATCTTTCCTTCCGCCTTCCTTCCTTCTTCCTTCCCTCCTTCCTTGCTTCCTTCCTTCCTTCCGCCTTCCCTCCTTCTTTCCTTCCCTCCTTCCTTCCTTTCCTCCCGTCTACCTTCTTTGCTCTGTCCTTCTTTCCTCCCTCCCTCCGACCTTCCTTCCTTATTTCCTGTCCTTCCTTCCTTTCCTCCCTCCTTGCTTTTCCTCCCGTCCTTCCTTCCTCCTTTCCTCCCTTCCTTCTTTCTTCCTTCCTCCCTTCCTTCCTTCCTTCCTTCCTTCCTTCCTCCCTCCCTCCTTCCCTTCCTTCCTTCCTCCCTTCCTTCTTTAACTCAAGGACAACAGGATGGTTAAGATAAAGACCCAGCAGCATCTGTATTCCTCTTTTTCATTCGTTGAACCACTTGAATGCACCTGCTTCTTACTAACAACTTCACCACCGCAGGGAAATAAGAAGTCTTAATGAATATGTGAAGGCAGAGTTCATGTTGCGCTTGAATTAGCTGGAAATTCATATCTCTGCTGAGAGCTATAAACTCATATTATTATTGTTTTATTTTTTTATATAACAGAGAACATTCAGCCTTAAAATGCAAAATGAATCTTGTTAATGAGAAACATAGACAACATGATATCACACAGATATTTCCAGCTGCTACAATGAAGTTCAGTGGCAATAAACAATTTTAACAATATGTAGATTTTAGGGGAAATGTTAATAGTCCATCACAAAAGACCTCCCCTACTCACCGACCCTCAATTTTATGCTTTTCCATGAATCATCGTCATGATGAACGCTGCCCTGATTACTCATATCCTTTCTTCTCTGAGTAAAATCGAGCAGGAGACGAGACGCTCTTCAGCCCTCTGATCAGGCTCTCCAGACAAGCTCGAGTGAAGTGCAGAGTTACCGACCTTAAATACATTTTAGAATAAGAAACTAACACAAAAAGAGAGTTTTAACAGATATAAATGTGTGTAGATGCATTATGGTACTGCAAGTACTCAGATCATTTACTTAAGTAAAAATACCAATACAGCAATGTAATTATACTCCATTACAAGTAAAAGTAGGCTACTGCAGTATTATGAGTGACGTAGTATGCAGTATTACAGTAAAAGTACTACAGTATTATGAGTGATGTAGTATGCAGTATTACAGTACAAGTAGTGATATATTATTATATATGACATCATTAGATTATTAATAGTGAAGCATCAGTGTTAGAGCAGCATGTTACTGTTGTAGCTGCTGGAGGTGGAGCTAGTTTACACTACTTTATATACGGTTAGCTAGTTTACACTACTTTATATACAGTTAGCTAGTTTACACTACTTTATATACGGTTAGCTAGTTTACACTACTTTATATACGGTTAGCTAGTTTATACTACTTTATATACGGTTAGCTAGTTTACACTACTTTATATACAGTTAGCTAGTTTACACTACTTTATATACGGTTAGCTAGTTTATACTACTTTATATACGGTTAGCTAGTTTATACTACTTTATATACGGTTAGCTAGTTTATACTACTTTATATACAGTTAGCTAGTTTACACTACTTTATATACAGTTAGCCAGTTTACACTACTTTATATACAGTTAGCTAGTTTACACTACTTTATATACGGTTAGCTAGTTTATACTACTTTATATACGGTTAGCTAGTTTATACTACTTTATATACGGTTAGCTAGTTTATACTACTTTATATACAGTTAGCTAGTTTACACTACTTTATATACAGTTAGCCAGTTTACACTAATTATATACAGTTAGCTAGTTTACACTACTTTATATACAGTTAGCCAGTTTACACTACTTTATATACAGTTAGCTAGTTTACACTACTTTATATACAGTTAGCTAGTTTACACTACTTTATATACAGTTAGCTAGTTTACACTACTTTATACAATTAGCTAGTTTAGATTACATCACTGCAGCTCCTAACTCTTATAATTATATCCTCAGTCATGAGGAAAAAGTTGAATTGCTTGGTGTCTGCAGGTCAGATACAAAACACTAATGATTGTTTTGGGGTTTAAAACTTTTTAGGGCATTTTATGATGATTTTATAATGGACAGTGACATTAGAGAGATGACAGCAGACGAGGGGAGAGAAAGAGATGAGGAACGACATGCAACAAAGATCCACAAACAGACACAGACCAGGGAACCCTAAACTATTAAAATAAAATAACTATGAAACCCTTGTGATGTACCTTTTTAGAGGAGAAACAGAGTATGAATTTCTGGCACACAAGGTCTGAAGAGGTCCAAACTCCAGCAGCACTTCAGTATGAAGAACAACTTTACTGTTGCTCATGTCAGACTTTTGACTTTATTCATCAAATATCTTTATTTTATATTACAAAATCTACATGAACTAATGAATACATTTTCAAATGAGAGATAAATGTTGTTTTATAAGAAATGATCTCCCTTATAAATCATGTCAGTATCCATGAAAAACACCTGAACTTAGATTTTGGTGCTTAATGGGAACACTGAGGAAGGAAGGAAGGAAGGAAGGAAGGAAGGAAGGAAGGAAGGAAGGAAGGAAGGAAGGGAGGGAGAAGGAAGGGAGAAAGGAAGGACAGATGGAGGGAACATTTACCCTAACAGCTGAAAACATGAGAAAATTAGAAAAGTCATCAAATTTAATAAGTTACATTACTTTGATGAAGTAATTGAAATAGTTACATTACTTATTACATTTTAAATAGAGTAACTGGTAATCTGTAACTTATTACATTTCCTCCAGGAGGCAGCAGAAGGAGAAGAAGGAGAGGCAGCAGAAGGAGAAGAAGAAGGAGCAGCAGCAGCAGGAGCGGGGGGATCTGAGGGCCCAGACGGCAGCTCAGACGAGAGTGGTGATGAAGAAGGCAGCGGCTCTGATGAGAGTGAAGAAAGCGATACTGCTGACGATGACAAGGAGGGAGAAGAAAAGGAGGAAGAAGAAGAAGAGGAGGAAGAGAACGAGCCGTTGTCTTTAGAGTGGCCTGAAACCCCACGCAAGCAGGCCACCTATCTGTTCCTGCTGCCCATCGTGTTCCCGCTGTGGCTCACGCTGCCGGACGTACGCAACGTGGTGAGTAACAACCCCCGGTCCTCATCTTCACCGTAACCATAACAACCTGAGTCTGAGCATTTCAAAGAGGCCCGCTGGTCGACAACGACGAACAAATGATAATAATTATAGAAACGGAAGCTTTAATTAGACCAGCACAGATTTTCAGCTGGATCGGTGTTTGAACAATCCAATGAAAATATGACATTAAAGGGTCATTTCACCCAAATGCATTTTAGTCATTATGGAAGTGTGAGAGTGGCTGTCAAAGCTGTCAATCATGACGTCAAACCACCTTTTTATGAAGTCAAATTATAAATATAATAACATGCTTATCAGAAAAATGATACAAATGAGCACTTGGACAAACATGCAGTACTGCAGCCAGCCACCAGGGGGTGATCCTGATAATTTAGCTTCACTTTTTGTGGAGCTGTCATGACTTCTACATTTATATACAGTCAATTCGACCATAAATTGAGCTTTAGCTTGCTGTTATCATTTCTCTTGTTCATACTGACTATTAAAAGCCTCCAGCCTTTGTATTTATCTGCAGCCTGATGTTTACATGACAGGTGATATGTGTCTGAACATCTCATCAGTTTATGGGTTAATTATATTTTTTTGTGTCCATGTGGTTTAGTCAAATTTAAAGGGGTTAAAATGTGAAAATAAACATGTGAATAATAATTATTAGTATACGTACACTTAAATACACTGTAGGTGGATAAATATATTTAATTTTTATCATTCTTTAGTGGTTACACCATTTGACATTTTCAGGAGCATTCAGTCTTTTGGTAAAAAATGGTGCAAATGTCATTTTAAATGATATAAAACCAACAAAAATACAAAATGTACATTTGAACAAACCTGATGCTGCTATGAAAACTATTTTTTTAAGATATTTTTGAATTACTCATCTTGCCAACCCTTATTTGTCCCATAAACATCTTTCATGTTTTTCAGGCATCCAGGAGATTCTTTGCCATGACGTTTATCGGCTCCATCCTGTGGATCGGAATTTTCTCCTATTTGATGGTGTGGTGGGCTCATCAGGTCGGTGGACTCTTCACACACATGTTGTGTCACAAAAGATTGTTGAGTCTCCTGCTGCAAGAGGACAATAGTTACATATATAAACTCTGTGTGTATGTATTTATATATGTGTGTGTTTCAATATTTTTCCCTTTTAGTGTCTTCGTTTTCTTCCTTTTTTCTTTTTTTTAACATAAAGATGAGAAATCCAAGGTTTAACATGCTTTACTGGATGAGTCACAGATTTTGATCCATTGCGTAGGTTGTAAATGGGTAAAATGACCAAAAGCATAAAAAAATGTGGCCTAAAAAATCTGCAGTTTACAATCAGACTGCTGGGACTGACTCTCAGTTAACCAGCAGCAACACTTCCTCAGCTGTTCACACGTTCTCCTCTTCTCACAGGTTGGTGAGACCATCGGCATCTCAGAGGAAATCATGGGCCTGACGATCCTGGCGGCCGGGACTTCAATCCCAGACCTCATCACCAGTGTGATTGTGGCCCGGAAAGGTCTGGGTGACATGGCCGTATCGAGCTCAGTGGGCAGTAACATCTTCGACATCACTATAGGGTGAGTGACAGCAGTACCCTCCCCTCTAAAAGTAAACATTATGATATTTAGTTTATTGTTATAGGTAATGTTTTAATGTGAGAAAACACAAGGAGGTGTTGATTTTTGTGGATGGGTTTTTAGGGGTAAAGGCCAAAACAACTGGAATTAAACAGGATGAAAACATTTGGAGTAGCATTACTGTGTTGTTGTACTAATGGCATTAATGATGTAGAAATGGACATTATACTACATTTATGATGTTAGTTAAATATTACCTGTTGGAAAAGGAGAAGCAAGAAGTATTTATTCATATCTCTTTCTTAACCCTCCTTGTTGTCCTCGAGTCAAGGAAGGAAGGGAGGAAGAAGGAAGGAAGGAAGGAAGGAAAGAAGGAGGGAAGGAAGGAGGGAGAAAGGAAAAGAGGAAGGAAAGAAGGACAGAGGAAAGAAGGAAGGGAGGAAGGAAAGGAAGAAAGGAGGGAAGGAAGGAAGGAGGGAGGAAGGAAGGAAGGAAGAAAGGGAGGAAAGAAGGAAGGAGGGTGGGAGGAAGAAAAGAAAAGTGGAAGGGAGGAAGAAAGGAAAGAAGGAAGGGAGGAAGGAAATCACTGATACAACTGATGGATTTTGGACTTGCTTAAAGATCATTGTTTTCTGTTGGACATTATAATATGTGACATCACTGTCTGTCTTCTCTGGTTCTAGTCTGCCGGTCCCGTGGCTCATATACACTCTGTTACACAACGGCGAGCCGGTGGCCGTCAGCTCCAACGGCTTGTTCTGCGCCATCGTGCTGCTCTTCCTCATGCTCCTCTTCGTCATCATCTCCATCGCGGCCTGTCGCTGGAAGATGAGCAAAATGCTGGGTTTCACCATGTTCGTACTGTACTTTGTGTTCCTCGTCCTCAGCGTCATGCTGGAGGATCGCATCCTCACCTGCCCCATTTCCATCTGAGCGCCCCGAGTGGAGGCGGAAGGGGAGCGCACCACACCGCTGCACGTGACTTAGGACGTGCAGACAGGATCAAATACTGTACGTAGGATATTTTAGATAGTAAAAACCAAACCTTATCTCAAACGGCTGAACCTGGCGCAGCTAGACACGTGGTAGAGACGTGGCTAAACGAGCAGTGATGTTAAAGGAAAAATCCACCCTCGACACAGCTTCACATAGTCTGTAGTGATATTCAACATTTTCTACCTGCTACTGTCACATACCGGTACAGTATTGTGCACTGTATTTACCCTCCAGCACTTTTATTTGAGTGTCTTAATTCTGTGAAATTCATTATTATATCAAAACCACCACGATGGAAGTAGAAAAGTAGAGTCCGTGACGATTTAACGCAGCATTTCCTTCAACTCTTCTTCAGTAATTGCTTTCCTACATTTCCCAGAATCCATTTATGCAATCCCTTTGTGAGGACGGCTTGAATAGATGCTGCAATCTATTGCAAGTAAGAAGTTGAAAGCTCTGAGTCGGTTTTCTTGATTTCCAATCTAAATGCATCCCAGAAAACATGAACGCCTGCAGTAAGCTGATGTTTGTATGTCACGTCTCTGAACTTCTAAAGAAAGTCAAAGCTCCAGCAGCACCTGTAGTATAGAGGAACTTTATTAACACACCAACATGTTTCGGATGAAGCGTGTCAGTCTGTTAATAAAGTTCTCCTACACTACAAGTGTTGCTGGAGCTTTGACTTTCTTCAGACTTTTTCTTCCTTCTCCGTGAAGTCGTGCCAGAAACCTCCATCCTGTTTCTGCAGGTCTCTGAACTTCACAAGCATCCACTGAGGACTTTATCAATGAGCACAACTATTATGGCACTTTTCCACTACAGAGTTCCATCACTACTCGGCTCGACTCCAGGAATGACCTTTTCCGTTACAAAAAGGTACCTACTTAATGTGGGCGGGGTTGTCATAGCAACGCTCCACGATACTGCCGTGACTTCATTTTATACGCGACACAAACACATAAACAATGGAGGACATGGAGGCAGTGGTGTACTTGCTGCTGTATGTGGCTTTCTGTCACACAAAGCAACAACATTGAGCCGTATGGTTGTAACGCTGTTGTTGGTATTTAAAAATGCTGGGTTTGATTCTTGTGTGGGACGGCTCATGACTCATCCAGTGAAGACTCTTTGACCAATCAGTGGCCGGCAGTCTGTTGACGTCACATTTAGTATCGGCTCGGCTCGCTTGGAACCTCAGCAGAGCAGGTACTAAAAAAGTACCAGGTACTATCCCTAGTGGAAACTCAAAAAAAACTGAGCCAAGCCGAGTCAAGTCGTGCTGGAACTGTGTAGTGGAAAAGCGCCATTAGGCGAGTACAACATACTCATGAAGACGTCTATCAAGCACAAATCAACTGAATAGAAATAGAAATGTCAGCTACAAAGTTGTTACAGCTCATTCCACAACATGAACATTACATAAAGGGATGAAAAGGTCATTCTCCTTATTGCTAACTGTGTGCATCGCCTCGTTACTATGATGTCAGGTGTGTTTAAGTGCAAACTCAGGCTAGATGGATCTTATGCTAGTTTTCATTTTTTCCTCATTTTGTATAGTGTAAAGTCAAGATGTTGTTTTTATGTAGCAGAACAAGCTGTTGAAGCTCTGCAAACAGAGCAGCGTACTAAGAACCTTCAGGCCTTAGATTAACAATCTCATCAGTGTTATTATTCTTTGGAGCTGTTTCTAAACAGACTAAAGTAACCGCTGTCTTCAAGGACGAAGGAGCACATCATCATCAGCCAGAGCAGCAGAGTGGCTCATTGACGTGTTTTTAATAGTTTTTACACAACAACAGAGGCCTACAGCACAGAGGATTTATCAGACTTTGGATACACACAAGATACTTAGTAGTAGATCAGTTCATTGTTAGTTTGGCTCTGCACATGAGATTAGTTAATAATAAGAACAATGTAAAAAATCACCTGTGTTATCCTTTTTATATTTAAAATTACAGTTCAGTGCAACTTGTAGCTGCAGTGTATTTGTCTTTTTTTTTTGGCTCCTGTGGGTGTCGAAGTTATGGACTCAATAGTAAATGGACTTATATAGAGCTTGTCTAGTCATTATGATCACTCAAAGCACTTTTACATTACATCTCATTCACCATTTCATACACATTCATACACTGATGATGACAGGGGGTTACCATGCTAACCCTAACCCGACCTGCTCATCAGGAGGAAGCTAATCATTCATAAACATTCACACACTGTTGGCATAGCAACAGGAGCAATTTGGGGGTTAAGTATCTTGCTCAAGAACACATCGACATGTGGACTGGAGGAGCCGGGAATCGAACCGCCAATCTTCAGATTGGTGGACGGCCTCCTGAGCCACAGCCGCTCAGGAGGTCTAGTACTTACATCTTTCATCTTTTATACAATTCATTTCTCCTCTTAGGACTACAAGCACTCTAGAAAGAAGCCCTCGCTCTTTGATTTTTGTGGGGATTGACACCAAATCAAAACCTCAGACTCCACTGAAGCTGCTGGATTGTATCAGTCACATAAAGATGTCACATTAGTTATTATGACTCATCATTTTCTAACAATGAAACATACATTACATCACCATTAGTACTGACTATTTTAGTGAAGTGTGCAACTGTGTTAGGGTGGGTTTCTCATTGAAAGCATGATGCTTCTGGAGGTGAGGTGACTTTTTTTTAATAGGTTAAATAAATTCTGTCCATTTTAACCACTGACGGTACAGATTCACTGTGCAGCACTTCCTAACTACTGGATGCAACTTCAGTACGTTCAGTATGCTCTGAACTGTATCCCTAAAAAACTGTTCTGTATTCAACCAAACTAGTGTTTGTTCGTGTTCAGTGTGTTAAGAAAGTTTTTTTTGTGTGGAAAAAAAAAAGAAAATTTCATTGAGTCAACATTAACTGTGTTGGGGAGAAGCAGTGGTTGTATGTGTGTCAGACTGTCGTAGCTGTGAGATCAGCTGACAGGTGTCATGTTGTAAAGATGTTACTGTCTTGTTAAATGCTCTTGTCGGATTGAAGTGGATGCAAAATGTGTATTATTGATAGGAAAACTATCAATATTTAAAATTAAAATTCCATGCTGCAATAAATTATTTTTTTAACAGTGAACATCAGCTGTGTGAAGTTTATTGGAGAACGGCTGTAATGCTTGTTTACACACAGATGATGATGTTTGTGGATCGATTCTCACCACTAACGGAACTAATGGAGCTAAATATGTAAAGTTTAGCTTGATGGTGCCACCAGAGGAAGGCTTTAATCTTTCATTTACTGTTCCCTCTTTCCTTCCTCCTTCGCTCTTTCTTTCCTTCCTTCCTTCCTTTCCTTCCTCCCTTGCTTCCTTCCTCTTTTCCTGTCTCCGTCCTTCCTTGTTTCCCTTTCTCCCTCCTATCCTTCCTTCATCCTTCCTCCCTTCCTTCCTCATCCCCTCCTTTCCTTCATCCCTCCTTTCCTTCCTTCTTCCTTCATCCCTTCCTTCCTCACCCCTCCTTTCCTTCCTTCTTCCTCCCTTCCTTCAGCCCTCCTTTCCTTCCTTCCTTGACTCGAGGACACACAACAACAGGAGGGTTAAGAGTTGGTCTAGGCGGATATTTTGTGTTTGTCATGCTTGTGATCTCCACGGCGACAAACTATGAGCACGTCTGAAAAACATTAAAATGTTGCACAGCTAAAGTTTTAAATAAAGAAACAAACAATCAATAAAGAAACCAGAAGTGAGAGTGTAGGTGATTTTTATTTACAGTTAAACAGTCCTGAAGATCTCATCTCTGTACAGAACCTTCAACAACATCTAAAAGGACCTTTTTATTTTTGCACGTGTGAATAAACTGCTATAAAATGTGATTTCTACAAAGGGCGAGTTAAAATGTACAGGGCCCCAGATTCTGTAAAATCATTCATTTGTACAACTTTGTTTTTTTTTCTTCTTTTTTTTCTTTTAAAACAACAAAAATCCACAGATGAATGGCAGCTTTTTTTTTTTTTTTTACAAGCTGCTGACATCGAAGACGATGCGTCCTCTCCTGGACCTGCCGGGTCGGTGACAATTTCAAGCTCAAAGCAGTTCACTTTTTTGTGTGAACTGCGACTTCCTGACTTTTCCAGGACTGGTTTCACATGTGGTTGACGTTCATAAGACCTCTGAGTTTAAACTAGAGGTCCTCCTTCAACCATCATATCAGTCCTGTTCGATTAACAGTCACATGAAAGCAATAATTAACCAAGTTTACAAGTCTTCCTCCGACCAAAATCCAGTTTTATCCAGAATCATTTGGCCAAAAAATGTGTTAGTGCAAATGTGTGCAGAGATTTATACATGGAACAAGATGAAAAACAACCGTACAACACATACAAGTCATTTCCACAATCTCAGCCCACTTTTGTGTCACCTTTTTTTTTTAAGTCCTGATTTACCTTCCGTACTTTTACAATTAAAAGACTCAAAGTGAATGTTAAATGAAAAACCAGCAAATGCTTCGATGGTGAATCTGATTTTCTTTAGTGTCAAAATTAGTATGTATTAGTATGTCTCTTTTGTGTCCAAACTTATTATTTTTAGGGGGGGGGGGGGGTGTCACGGCATTAACGTTCATTCCCTTAACACAATCTGACCTCTCTCAGCTTTCACAGCCTTCACAACTGACACAAAACAATCTTTATTTATTTCATCAACAGAAGCTGCTTCATGTTCTTTCCAGAGATAAAGCTGCTTAAATAAGTCGTGGGTAAAAATAAACACAGATACAATAAAAATGTAACCTTAACGGACTGTGAAGTGTATAAGAGTTTAGTGGTAACAACATCCTGTTTTGATAAGGTTTTTGTGATGATAAAAACAAACTTGGACATAAACTTCAGGTTCTGAATTTGCGTCAGAGTCTGAGATAAAGACTCTCTTGACACTAAGACGGCTAAATTCATAAATGCACATTTTTTCTCTGTTTTGGGTTTCGGTTCAGACTAAAACAGCATTTTTGTCCTCCTCAAAAAATGAGCTTTTCCAAACTGTGTAAATCAGAAAACGCTGGTTTGGCTTGAAACGCTGTTACTGTATAAAACTAGCGCTGTATTTAACTGGGAAACGAATAAGAAACCATAGTTACAACCAAGGTGAGCGGCTTCACAACAAGTGTTCTCCTATTTTAATTTGCTTGAAATAAATTTAATTTCAGAAACAGAAAGAGAAACCATGTAAGCAACAGTTTCTTCATCACTGCTTTTCTGTGGCTGACTACCCATTATGGTGTTTTAATGTAGACGGAGGTATCTGCCAAAACGAGCTGAAACACGTACAGTAACGCTAACGGTAAGTAATGTATAACGTAGTATGGTAACATGCATTTTTTAGAATTGAACCAACTTCTGTTCAGTCAGCTTCTAACAGGCACTGAGATGTGCAGAACAAAGCAAAGTTACCCTGTGGAGTTTATAACCTCTGGTAGCGCTATGGAGAAGTTTTTATTTTATTATGAGTGAGTCACAGGAGAAGAGACACACGTTCATTTAACTAAAGTCAGAGACAAAGACGACTGCAGGCTAGTAAACAAGGATGTAAAAAAGAAAAAAAGGAGAATCTAAAAGAAAACTGACTTACATGGATTCAACACTTCTTTTTTTAGACCTAACAGTGTTTTAGGGTGAGTTCTCCACAGGGCGGCTTTAACTAGCTACCATCTGTTCTTTACCATCATTACTCCTTATTATAACAGCTCCCTTGTTTTACATATATATGGTTATACTAAAGCTGATGTTTAAAGTTTATACAGGATGATGATGATGATGATGATGATGATGATGACGATGGATGTTACTTTGGGGATATTTCCAACATTTTCCCTGTAATAGTAAATTAACTGCACTTAACCCTCCTGTTGTCCTCGAGTCAAGGAAGGAAGGAAAGGAGGGAGGGAGGAAGGAAGGGAGGAAAGAAGGAAAGGAAGAAAGAAAGGAAGGAAAGAAGGAGGGAGGGAGGGAGGGAGGGAGGAAGGAAGAAAGGGGGATGGAGGAAAGAGAGAGGAAGGGAGAAAGGAAAAGAGGAAGGGAGGAAGGAAGGAAAGAAGGACAGAGGAAAGAAAGAAGGTAATGGGGAGGAAAGAAAGACAGAAGGAAGGAGGGAAGGAAAGAAGGAAGGGAGAAAAGAGAGGGAGGAAAGAAAGAGATAAGGAGGGAGGGAGGAAGGACAGTTAGACCCGGGAGGACGACAGGAAGGTTAAATGACACTTTTCTACATTCTCTAACAAAGTGTTTTAACTCTTTGTCATAAACTTGGAGAACTTACAGAAAACACATTCTGGTGCAAGACTCATAAAAACAGTTCATCAGTGTGACGGTTGAAGTTTGTACCGTTCGATTAGTAATGTCTGACTTATCAGTAAAGCTTCTGAGATTCATTCAGTACCGTTACAGACTTTGCCGTAAACATTCAGATATGCTGCTGCTGCTTTTACAACGTGAACCATCAATGTGACATATAACAGATATGTGTTTATGTATCTAAATAACCTGTGACAGCCCGACAGTAAAGGCTTTATTAGGTAAATAACCTCTGTGCATTGGAGGATTATTAGAGTTATAATTTGTGTCATAATAACTGAACAAAATCTCCCATGAATTAAAATATTAATAAGAATTTAATTGAAAGTGAATAAATCTAAATTAAGACCAAAAAAAAGAGAAGAGCTTGAAGGCAAAACTTACAATACAAGTGAGTCATTTGATTATAATATTATTTTCATTTTTCTTTCACTCATCAAAAACTTTGTGTCAGGACTGAAACTAAAAAAAGAGAAATCCTGCTCAGTGAAAGAAAAGTGAGAGTATTATAATTAAATGTAGCACTCGTAAATTTTGCTTTTCAATTATTCTTTTTTGGTTTCAATTTATTTATTTATTTTTTGTTTGCTTATTGGGAAACTTTGTTCAATTATAACAAGACAAATTAAATTATTATTAAATCATTGAAGTATTTTTTTCATTTTTCCTTGTTTCTTTATTGTCAGACGTCCGCCATTACTTTTGAGTTTAATGTTAACTACTGACTGAAATGTTGTCCAAAACTATAAAAATATTATAATTAGTTACATTAAAGAAGTTAAACAGGCTCGTATCATCGTATCACTGCCTGAATGTGTATTAAATCAACTAAAAGTGTTTTTTTATCAGCATGGACAGAAAAGTGACAAATTATTTCGTTTTAGGGTTTGTTAGGGTTTGTCTTTCTTCTATCAGAGCAGCTTCTGAGTTTCAGGATAAACTTCCAACACTTCAATTCATCTCGTAATGACAGATAATGTAAACTACACATTTATCATCACGGTGTGTGTGTGTGTGTGTGTGTTTCAGTACAAAGACGATGAGCAGTAATACTGATATTTGCGGTATAGAAAACTAACCAAAAAAAAAAAGTTATTGTTCATATGATGATAAAATACCAAAAATATACTGTTTTTGTTTGTGTGTAAACTTCAAAAACGTAGAGCTCTACTTTAACTGTTGGACATTAATCTTCAGACTCGGGACTAAACGTTAAAGGCAGCTTAAAAACATTCTCTAACTGTTTTATTTTTATTTCTTTTAAAGCACTGAAACTTAAATCATCTCTTAACAGCAGACACTAAATACAAACAACAGCAACATACTCTCCACACACACGTCGGTGGGAGTTTAACGCTGAGTGTTCAGGTTCAAGTCGAGATGAGGACACGACACACACACACACACACACACACACACACACACACACACACACACACACACACACACACACACACACACACACACAAATAAGAAAAAAAAAGAAGACACTACAATAAATAAAGCTTACTTTGTATAAATAGAATTCAAGTTAAAATATTGCTAATATTAGTCTTCATATGCTGAGTGTGACTATACAATATAAATGTTGCATTTTAAAAAAATCCTCTACTGCTGTGTATGTACAAAGACAGCGCTGCATGAAGTGGGTTTTATGAACGCTGTGAGTCGTGTTTCCATCGTTAGTTCAGATAAAATCAGTCTTTTTCTTCTTCTTTTTGTTTTTTTTTTAAATTTTCATAGTCAGGCTACATAACGCTGACGGCTGTCCGCTCTGCCCTTTTTAAATGAAACATTACCACAGTGCACATTCACAGTCTTCCATAGAGGTTTTTCCTGAGCTCGTCTTTTAAAGCAATGACTCGGGTGGTGTGTGTGTGTGTTTTTTGGGATGTGTGTGTGTGTGTGAAGTAGTGATTTTTGTTGGGTTTTTTTTTTTTTTTTTACAGGTAAGGCTCTCCGAACGTCCTGCGACACTCCATGACCCCCGTGCTGGGAGGACGGTCACAGTTGTGGGTCAGCTTCACCAGGTTGGGCGTCAGGCGGTCGTACGCCAGCTTGTACTCACGATCGAAGGCGTCTGAAGGGAGAAGAGAAGGTTTGTAGAGTACTTAGATTGTAATAATAACAATAATAATAATAATAATAATGCTCAAAGACGCTTTACAAAGGACACAAAAAATATAGAACAATGTAGAAGGTTAAAAAAAGACGGATGGAAAAGAGGATAAAAGCAGTTTACAGGTTAAAAGCCAGTTTAAAAAGGTGTGTTTTTAGGAGTGATTTCAAGGTATGGGGGTCTGTACAGTCTCTGATGGGTTTGGGGAGTGAATTCCAGAGGGTGGGGGGTGGCAGCGGAGAAGGCTCTGTACCCCCAAGTTCGGTGCTTGATCCGAGGGGGTAGGGCAAGGAGATTTCCCTCTGAGGATCGGAGGGCACGGGGGGGGGGGGGGGGGGGGGGGTGTAGTGGTGGAGCAGGTCTGTGAGGTAGGTGGGGGCCAGGTTGTTAAGTGATTTGTGGGTGAGCAGGAGGATTTTGAATTGTATACGGTGTGAGATGGGGAGCCAGTGCAGTTTTTGGAGGATGGAGTTTTATCCATTTTATTGTTTTTACTCTGTTCCTTTCTTGTGCCGTACGTCTTGTGAAATATTATTCTGTGCAATATGCAATAATATAAATTAAAACATAAACAATTCAAGACTCACCGATATCAATGTTATCTTTTCCCAGAGCCACCAGGGAGAGGAAGAGGATGTCTCTGTACAAACTCCTGATGAAGAAGAGAATCCAAGTCAACAAGCAGCAAACACACATCGTATCTGTTTAACTCAAAATCCTAACTAACTCATTACATCAGGGCTTCAAAATAAAATCAGTTTCCAAATCATTACTTTCTGGACAGAAACTCAATTAGCATTTTAATTGGTCCAATACAACCAGAGGGAACAAAATCAATTTTAGTTCATTCCACACACCGAAATAAATAATGTGGCATTGAAGCAGCGTATTTTAGTGGAGATATTAGTGGAGCCTAGATCAGTGATGAATGACTCCTTCATGACTCCTTAGTTACTATACAGTCCACTACATTTACTATAGCTGATTATTTTCAGTACTGATTCTTCTATAATTATTTTATTGATTAATATATTTGTTTGTAAAATGTCAGAAAATTAAGGAATTGGCATCACGAGTTCATCTTCAAATTTCCTGCTTTGTCAAGAAAAAAAATCAAAAACCCCAAAATATTCTGTTTTTATCATAAACAACAAAGAAAAACAGAAACTATACAGATCAAAGAAGCTGGACCACGTCATATTTTGACATGAAAATTACTTTATTAACCCTCCTGTTGTCCTCGAGTCAAGGAAGGAATAGAGGAAAGGAGGGAGGGAGGAAGGAAGGACGGAAGGATGGAAGGAAGGTAGGAGGGAGGGAGGAAAGAAGGAAGGAAAGGAGGGAGGAATGAAGGATGGAAGGGAGGAAGAAGGAAGGAAAGGAAAGAAGGACGACGGACGAAAGAAGGAAGGAAGGTAGGAGGGAGGGAGGGAGGAAAGAAGGAAGGAAGGAAAGGAAAGAAGGAAGGGAGGAAGGAAAGGAAGGAAGGACGATGGACGAAAGAAGGAAGGAAGGAGGGAGGGGGAAAGGAAAAGAGGAAGGGAGGACGACACGAAAGTTAATTATCAAAATGGTTGCAGACTAAATTTCTGCTGCTCGACTAATCAATTAATAGATTGTTGCAGCTTTAATGTTTATCCTTTATCACGTTCTCTCAAAAATCCCCACAATGGAACAAATATATATATGTGCTATTCTATAATTAACATCCATGCCAGCTAAACTACTTTAAACTAACAATCCCACAAAGTATTACACATTTCATAGATGTGGAAATTACCACTGTGAGACTCAAATGATGCAAAATGATGATGATAAGTATTCAGTGTCTACTATGTAGGGAGTAGTGAATGAGTGAATGGAGGACTTTGGAGAGGTATAATCAAATGTAATAAGCCACATCCTTTAAATAAATAAATATATATATATATATCAGTATATCTAAAGATATACCTTTGCCTTTTGACCCCGAGTGTCTGGCCCAGCAGCTGCAGCAGCTGTGCCATCGGTCTGCTGACGTCGTTCCTCTGGATGCTCTTCACCACGCTCTGCAGCAGCTCCTCAGTGAACGGCTTCTCCTCCTCGGGGATCCGCCGGGACAGAGGGTAACCCACATCTACCAAAACACACACACACACACACACAGAGAGAGAGAGAGAGAGTTCAGCGGCGGACTCTTTGTTAGTGGAGACACCAACGATGATTAAATGATGATGGTTTTATCCCAGCAAGAACAGGATTTCACTCAAATGAGAAGTACTTGGGGCTGGGTATCTGGACTGGTGTTCAATAAGATCTCATTAAAATATGATAATAAATATAATATAACAATTGGCACTGGTTAACTGTGTGTTGAATAAAAGTTTAATATAGTAACAACAGCCTGAATTGCTTCACTATGATCTTTTAGTATGACATCATAAAAACAGTACATTTAAATAAATTATAAAGTTTCATGTATTTTTAATCACTTAAACTTTATATTATGAAAAAATCTGTGATGTGTCCAGATTACGATAATCTCACATGAGAGAAAATCACATTTTAGTTTAATCCAAACTCAGATTCAACTGGATAAAACTATATTTATCAGACTGAATTTAAAATATTTACAGATGAGATTAATTAGTGCTCTCAAATCATTAATTAGAGAGTTTTATTCATTTATGCATCTTTTCCCTGTGACACCTGCAGGGCTCTGTACTTTTAAAGGATCAGTCTGCTGATTTTCTATATTTTGTCTGATAGTCTGATATATGTTATTCTTCCCTTCCTGCCTGCCTCCTTACTCCTTTTCTTCCTTCCTTCCTCCTTGCCTCCCTTCCTCCTTCCTTACTCCTTCCTAACCCTAACCCTTCCTTCCTTCCTTACTCCTTTTCTTCCTTCCTTCCTCCTTGCCTCCTTCCTTACTCCTTTCTTTCTTTCTTTCCTTCCTTCCTCTTTTCCTCCTTACTCCTTTCTTTCCTTCCTTCCTTCCTTCCTCCCTTCCTCCTGTCCTTCCTTGACCTGAGGACAACAGGAGGGTTAAACAAATTAAAAAATCAGCACTCAAACATGTTGTTGTATTCATCATATTCTATAAAATGTTTTCCTGGATCATAAATTCATTTATTAATGACTGATGGGGAATTTATGAATGTGAATTGGTGCAGAGACTAATAATGAGTCAGAATATGAACAGTATGTAAAAGGTAAAGGTGACTTTAACCTTCCTGTCGTCCTCCCGGGTCTAATTGACCCCGTCTGTTTTGACTGTTCCTTCTTTCCTCTCTTTCTTCCTCCCTTTCTTCTTTCCGTCCTCCATCCCCCTTTCTTCCTCCCTTCCTTCCTTCCTTCCTCCCTCCCTCCTTCCTTTTCCCCTCCCTATGTTCTACCTTCCTTCCTCCCTTCTATCTTCCCTCCCTCCTCTCTTCCTTCCGTCTGTCCTTCCACCCTCTCTCCTTCTCTCTTTCTTTCTTTCTTTCCCTCCTTCCTTCCTTCCACCTCCCTCCTTCTTTCCTTCCTTCCTTCCTTCCTCCCTTCTTTCCTCTGTCCTTATTTCCATCCTTCCTCCCTACCTCTTTTCCTTTCTCACTCCCTCCCTCCTTCCTTCTTTCCTTGCTTCCTTCCTCCCTTCCTTCCTTGACTCGAGGACAACAGGAGGGTTAAAGAGTTTCTGCCACATCATGTTCCTCCTGAGAGAGAACAAGGATGCTGTTGCCTAAAGCAAGCAGATCAATCAGCTGTGAGTGGATGAAAGATAAAGAATAATTAAGTACCCAGCCCTTTAAGTACTGCAGCAATGTCTGTGTTTAAAAACTAAACGTCTATGTCAAGTCAAGCGGGTGAAATAACACAGTGGACATTCAACCAGAGATGCAAAACCTCACATTCAAATACAAAGCAAAGCTGTATTTGAGCCCAAATCTTTTGCTTTTTTTTTGCTTCCATTACATATCAAGTAGCTGAAATATTGTGTAGACATTGCAGAACACATCTACATCTATACATTCAGGTCATCACATATGATTTTTTTTTTTAAAACATCAAAAAACATTCAACATTCACAAAAAGACAAAAAAAACAACAATCCCCTCCTCCCCCTTAAACCTCCGTACGATTTCACACTCGCACTTTCATTCCAAAAAACACGGCAGCTGAAAGAAACCACGAAAAACTAAGAGGCTGACTTTCCACAGACGACACTACAATGCATCAAGCGGGGGGGAAACAGACGACACAGAGAGCGAGCGAGCAGGTGAGCAGGCCGGCCTCAGACGGAACAGTCAGAGCAACGAAAACAACAGGACTCATCTGTGGGAGTCTGCAGCAGAGGTGAACACTCACTCTCTAACAACAGAGTACAATTAAGCCCTGGAAAAGACAAGAGAGCAGACAGAGCCTGTTAGCAGAAGGATTAGCCGGCTCTCATGAGGAGGAGGAGGTGGAAGAGGGGGAGGAGGAGGAGGAGGAGGAGGAGGGGGATGAGGAGGAGGAGGAGGAGGAGGGGGAGGAGGAGGAAGAGGAGGATGAGGATGAGAAGGAGCAGGATGAGGAGGAGGAGGATGAGGAGGAGGAGGATGAGGAGGAGGAAGAGGAGGGGGAGGAGGAGGATGAGTATGAGGAGGAGGAGGAGCCGGCTGCCTCCACGCCACCTTCTCCATAAAACAATCAATAACTGAGGCGAGGCACGTCTGTTCGTTTTCAGAGACGTAACAAATACAGCTGTTGTGCAGTTGTTGTATCACTCTGACATCTTTGTAACAAACTGAGATGAAAACTCTGATACTACTGAAGGTCTAAACTGCTGCTTATTCAACAGTCAGTTCAGGTTTTCGTATAAGTGAGTTTTTTAATGAGCATCTAAAAGGAAAAACAGGTTAAAACTTCCATATGAGATTTTTTTTGCTTTCAAAATGAACCATAAATATTTTACCAACTTGGAAACTGGCTATCACAACTGAACTCTACTTTTTTTCTTTCTTCCTTTTATCTTAATAGAGTAGTTTCACAGTTTCTCAACTCTGTATTAGAGAAACATTCAGGAGCACAAATGAACCCTGAAATAGTTTTTTCTAGCTGTAATCATTCCTCCTGTTCATACTGACCTTTAAGAGAGCCCTTCATAATACAATTACAATGTAAGTGATGGGAGGGCAAAATCTACAGTCGCTCTCCTGTGCAAAAATGCATTTAAATTGTATTTAAAGCTCATATGAGGCTTCAGCAGTCTGAGTTAGATAAATGAAGTCAATATCTTCAAGTTACAGCTCAACAAGGAAACACAAATAGGTTATTTTATATTAAAAAGACTCAGTTTGGAAGATACCCACTTTATTTAACACAGACTGCTGAAGCTCTATTTCAGCTTGAGTTGACCCCCATCACATACAGTACAGTGGAAGAGCATTAGTAGAAGGATTTCATAACCATAGACTGTATAAAAGAAATGGAGGTAACATCTGTGACGTCACCCATTGGTTTGTGGACTGCTGCTCGGAAGCCAATAGTTTCGAATCTGGGCAGCGCCATCTTGAAAATTTCTGGTGCATGCTGGGAAAAATAAAAACAGGGATTCTACTTATATGGGTATGAGGCGGGGACATGGGCGGGACCATGGGCGGAGCGGGGAGGTTGCTATGGTTGCGAGGGCTGGATCTCGAGGACATTGGTCAATTAACCTGTCAATCAGGACGTAGCCATACCTTGTTTTATCGTCAAATATAAAATCAGAGAGGCCAAAATGTCCCAAATGAACATCATACTGCATTGAAGAAGGCTTTAAACTAGCGATTGAGACCATAAACACATTTTGAAAACGTTTACTGAGGTTAGAAATCAAGTGAGAAGTTGGTGAATTTTCCATTGACTTGTATAGAGACGGTTGCCCCCTGGTGGCCTTTTGATAGAATGCAGTTCTAAGTTACTTCTGTGTTGGCCTCATTTCAGAGGACCAGAACTCCCCGCCTCCTTATAACGAATATAATTAACACTATTAACATGATTACAGTAAGAAGAACCTGTTTCAATGCTCATATAAAGGCACCTGACTAATGTTATAAGACATTTGTGAAAAACGGTGAATCTGTCCTTTAAAGACAAGAACTAAGAACAAAGTGCAGACATGAAACAGAAGACTGACTAGCACAGATATATCAGTAGTTACAGTCATGCAGGAAACAGGAAAAAAGGTGTTAATGACAAGAAGAACGACTTGATTTGGAAATTCTTCTCAGCTGGAGAATGAATCTGTTTACCAAAGCTGAGCTGAGAATAAAAAAATAACACTTTCTGACTGAAGGTTTGACATATTCAGCTCCATCTGTCCACACAGTACTGATGTCTTTTTACTTTAGTATTCATGAGAGACGCTCCAGCTTCTTGAGATCTTCAACAGGAAGAAGAAGTTATAAAAAAAAAAAAAACACACAGATGTCAGGTTTTATTCCGCACACGTTCTGCCGTCTTTTCCTTATCTCCGTCGACAGCTGCTGTTACTTTCTGAAGCCTAATAAAAACATAATCCACACGCTGCCCTTTTGTTCATCTGCATATAAATTACCACTTTGTTATACTTTTGTTTACTTCACATTTTTCTCTTTTTCATTTTTTTCTACTCTTTTGCTTCGAGGATCATTAAAGTTTAATTCCTGCTTTTCTTTAGAAAACGTTCCTAAAACCTTCCCGCTGGCTGGATCCTGTTTGGTGTGAGAGAGTCGAGTAAATGATCCCCGCTACCTGATGAATATTAAACGGGTCTAATCTGCAGACCGGTTTTAAACTTAAAGAGAGAGATCGATGTGACTCACTGTATGTGTTCCAGAGGATGTAGAGAGGCTGCAGCGGGTCCTGGTGCAGTTTCAGGTTGTCCCACAGGATCTGGATCAACACGTGTTTACTGTCCTCTGACATCCAGTGACGAGGAACCTGCAGCGATGAAAGAGAGAGAGAAATGTTGGAGTCATTCTACTGTTCATCAATTAATCAATCAACTAATCAATCATTCAATCAGACTTCATTTTCATATAGCACTTTTCATACATAGTAATGTAACACAAAGTGTTTTACATATTAAAAAATAAAATAGAATAAAATAAATTAAAATGAAATAAAATACAACAAAATAAAATAAAACAAAACAAAAAATAAATTAAAATAGAATAAAATAAATTAAAATAGAATACAATACAACAAAATTAAATTGAATTAAAAAAATAGAATAAAATAAAATAAACCAAAACAAATTAAATTAAAATCAAATAGAATAAAATGAAATAAAATAAAATAAAATAATGACTATGAATTGGCAATCAGGGTAAAAAATTTAAAAATTCAGAATACTCAAATAAAATAAAGGATAATAAAATATATATAAATATATAAATAAATAATAAAATAAAGTGGGTAAAACCAGAAATGTGTCCACCTAAAACTACTGACTACAGTTGTGGAATCAATTTCTTATTCTTTGATTAAAAAGTGTTATAAAATTTGAAGTTTTCATTATATATATGTGTGTTTGTCTCACCTGGGATTCTCTGTTGCAGTGCTCGGAGGTGAGGATGAGACCCGGCAGGTTGCTAGGCAGATCCAGACGTCTGAAGTACCAGACCAGGTTCCAGTAGATGATGGGATGATGGTCCACCATGTCGGCCTCCGTGATCACCGGGTCGCCCTCGTTCTCCAGCAGGCTCTCCAGCTCCTTCCAAAGAACCAGCGGGCTCAGGTAGGGAACCGTCACCGGCTCGGGGTTGTGGAGCCGCCAGTCCATACTCAGCGGATCCTGCAAGGGGGACAAACATGACAGAGGTGAGATTTCTTACATTCAGAGGGGAGGAGGAGAGGAAGTGAGTAGGTTTAATGCTGTTGAGCTCTCCAAAATGTCTGACAGGTCGTCCAGATCACAGACTGAAAAAAAGTAGACAAAGCCAGGAGACTGACGACTATCCTGTCACTTTTTGGAGATAAAGAGTCAAGTTAGAGTCAAATCATTAAACCTAAGCTAAGCCTGATACAGATTACCTGTGTGAGCCCATTGGGGTAGGTGTAAGGGGTGTCGAGGCTTTGCTGGACGCTCATTGTGAAAGCTTGACACCCTTCTTGGCATCACAGGAGCAAAACTAAAGCAGAGCCATCAAGTCCACCATAGAGGCTGAGGATAAGGCCTCATGAGGTCAGAACCGTGGACCGATGCTACTGAGGGACACAAGTTGGGGTCTGATCACACCTGGCTGAGTCTCCTGAGTGAAGGTGTCTGATGTTGCGAGACCCGAAACAACCGATCACTGTTGATGTGTCCTAGCACATCCTAGGATATATCTTTAACCCTCACATACTGTTCATATTCTGACTCATAATTAGTCTCCACATCAATCAATTCATGTTTGATAAATCCTTAATGAAGCTGTCAGAGAGCATAAAAAAGATCACTATTTTATGGTCCAGGAGAATATTGATAGAATATGAAGAATACACCGACATGTTTGAATGGTGAAACACAGGTCAAATTTGGACATTTGCAAACATTTATATCAGCTGCACAAAAATGAAAAAATTATCAATTTTATTTCTTTTTTTTGTATATTCGGGGTTACTTTAGGAAAAGTCCACCTAGAAGAAATGTGTATAGGGTGTTTTTAAAGCTCTCAAATGTTAAAATGGGTCAAATCTGACCCTGAACAATATATAAGGGTTAACCCACATAACTACTGCCTTTACCTCCACTTCTGCATTCTTTTTTTCGTTTCTTGTCTTAAATTTGGATTACAGTGATAGCTGCAAAAATATTGAGCTAATACTGGCCGGTTTTTGCCCGTGCAACTGACCTACATTAATGGTATCGGTGCGCAAAACCTGTCTCCCTACACAACTTGTTAATGTCATTAAGCTTCATGCAATATTTTTTCAACCCACAAAAGAACAAAAAAGAAGTTAACAACACAGAAAAGAATACTTGTAGTACTCTGGTATCAAAAGGTGTGTGGTAAATGTGCTTATACAGAACAAAAACTGTAACCAGGTTCTGAACCAACGATTCAAACGTTCAGAAGAAGGAAGAGAGTCAGCACACTGTAGCTACCTTTGCAAATACTGATTTCATTGGGAAAAGGTCTGACCACTTTAGTACTCTGGTATCAGTAATTTCTGCTGGGACTTACAGTGGTTTCGTTGAGGCGGCTGGGCAGACTGCCTGAGGTCGGCACACAGCGGCTGTGCTGGGACGTTTCGCCCAGAGGCCCGAAGGCGCTGACACTGCGGGCCATTGGAGCTCCGGGGCACTGTGACCCCTGCCGTCGCTCTGTGGGGATGTCGATACCCTGAGCCCTGGTTGACTGAGGCCTGGGGAGACAGATGCCATAAGGATGGTGAACTACAACTCGTAGTAAAGTCACATTTTACACATCGCAAGCTTGCTATTAAAGGAAATGTGATTTTAGTCTGAATGACGTTCAATTAAAGCCCAGATGTTTGAATCATATTAGCAATATTCAGCAAAGAGATAAAATCCTGTGCTGCCTGATATTCTGATAACCTCATGAGGCTGTTTATACAAGCACACACACACACACACACACACACACACACACACACGCACACACACACACACACACACACACACACACACACACACACACACAGGCAGAGCTTTGTTAGGACCAGGTGCTGCAGATCGTCTCACACTGCTGTTTTACAATGCAGATGTGGATCCATGTGGATGCAGCAGCTACAGTAGGTTCATACTTCAAAAGCACTCTGTAATCACACAAACTGGAAGCTGCATGACGATGAGTCAGGAGGGGAAAGAAAAGACATATCACGCAGCTCATCTGAGGAAACGCCTCGACAACAAAGAAGTTTTTATCCTTTATTTTTTTGTCATGTTTTTTTCTCCTTAAAGGAATTGTGAGGATGACTGTGAGTGCTGTGTTTCAGGCCTCGTGTCTGCTGCTTTCTGGTTGTATTTTATCATCTATAATCAGGCAGTTATCACAAAGATTAACTGTTATTTGTTTTGTTGGTGTGTAGAAATATAAAATATAAAAAGATAATTTAGTTGATGAATTGAAAACCGATCAGAAGGGAAAAAAAGAGGTTTTGAATCAAGGAAAGCATTTAAAAATGATTCTACTTATTATATTCAAACCTTCCAAACACAGATTTTGCATGTGATGTATTGATTGACATTAAACCATAATTGTTAAAAAAGTCATCTTGAAGTAGAGATATATAGGTATGTAGATGAAAAACATGTGATGCAGTCTTATTCTTTTACTTTGAAGGGTTCATCTGATTTCCTATATTGATATAAAACACAAGAAATCTGCCACACACCACGAAATACACTGTTGTAAAATACAGTGTGTGCATGCTAATATATTGTAAAAATTAAGCTTTGTATAAAGAAGAAATAAAGTGTGTTGTGTGATGTTGTGTTCAGGGGTCAAAACGACATTTGGCTTTTCTATAAAAAAAAGGACATTCTGCATATCCACACGGTGCATTTCAGCAGCTTCTCCTGATTACAAGCTGATTGCTGCAAGTGAGAAAAAGGCAAAGCACCCAAATACCTTTCACCTCATGTTTAGTAAAGGCCTCTAATGATGAAGCCCACCCTCCCCACCCCTCCACCATCTAACCTAATCACATTCTTCAAGTGTGCAACGGAAAACAACGCCTTCGCTCTCTTTTTCATCTGTACGTGTTCAACTGGGTTCAGATGTGGTTACCGTGACACCGTAACCGCCTGATTCACATCGTTGTCATAATCATCGAACCACTCAGTGACCCCTCGTTGTCCCTGCATGGAAGACTCTGCATTCATTATGTCTCTACGCTCATTTAATCAAGTTTTTCCTTTCATTTCCTGCATACTTAGGATGCACTGTTGGCCTCTATAAGCATCCATGAAGTGTGTGTAAAATATACACTCTATAACAGGGGTGTCAAACATGCGGCCCGTGGGCCAGAACCAGCCCATCGAGGGATGCAATCCGGCCCACTTTCCTTCCTTCGATCTGTCCTTCCTACCTTCCTTTTTTCCTTTCTTCATTCCTTACTTCCTTTCACCTGTCTTTACTCCCTACCTTCCTTTTTTCCTTTCTGTGTTCCTTCCTTCCTTCCTTCCTTCCATCTGTCCTTACTCCCTACCTTCCTTTTTTCCTTTCTTTGTTACTTCCTTCCTTCCTTCTGTTCTTCCTTTCATCTGTCCTTACTCCCGACCTTCCTTTTTTCCTTTCTTTGTTCCTTCCTTCCTTCCTTCCTTCCATCCATCTGTCCTAACTCCCTACCTTCCTATTTTCCTTTCTTTGTTCCTTCCTTCCTTCTGTCCTTCCTTCCATCTGTCCTTACTCCCTACCTTCCTTTTTTCCTTTCCTTATTCCTTCCTTCCTTCCGTCTGTCTATCCATCCTTCACTATCTGTATTTATTTCCTTCCTTCCTTCCTTCCTTCCTTCTCTTTAATGATCTGGCCCACATGAGATCAAATTGGTCTGTATGTGGCCCTTGAATGAAAATGAGTTTGACACGTCTGCTCTATAATGTAGTCAAAGATAAGAGCTCTTATGTATAGCATATGAACGCATTTTAAGCATGCACTTGTATATTTCTTAGTAATTCCAATACTAAAGCAGCTAAGATAGAGAAGCAGTGTGATGCACAATGACACAGCCTTTTTATCCCCATTTTCAGCTGTAAAATTATTAGGGTTTATTTAATAGGGACAGATATAATATACACAGACTGGCTAGAACAGCTGTCTGATGCAAGTATCACAGTGTTTATAGCTCATGTGAGTTTGCGACACCTGTCTCTAGCTAGTAGGGCTTTGTGAAAGTAAGAAAATGTCCCGCAGCCTTGTCTAAAATCATTATGCCTATCATATTTTAGTAAACCTCAGTTATCAATATCAATATCTGGTTGAAAAACTCCATCTCCATCTGTATTTGTGATCTAAATAAGTAAAATAATGCATGTTAATGTCAGATTTAAATGCAATCAGAGAGTATTGTGATTCTGAGTCAGGTGTAAATGTATAATCTGTACACTGTGATCACATGCATACGAAAATAACAGCTAAACAAGTTGAAAGTTCACCACTTCATCTCCGACTCATCCTGCTAGTTTGAACCTGGAAAGAGCTACAAGTGGTATCTGTAGTTATAAGTCTTCCCTCACAAAGAATGCGAGACACACCGATCCACACCAATGTTTTCCTTCATTTGTTGACGTGTCTGCCAGCCTCCTCTGACTAATTTGTAAATCAATATCCAATCACAACGAGGGCATAATTGAGAGTACGAGAGTGGATTTTAATACCGGGTGTGAATGCAAAGACGCATGAATCAAACATCATTACCCAGATATAATGTATCCAGATAATAATTACATGTTAATGTTTTTGTCTTTAGACATGTTCAGACAACAAGTTGTATAATGTACTGTTGTTCGTTTCAAATGGACTGTACTTATATGGACTGTATATAGCGCCTTTCTAGTCTTTACGACCATTACATCTCATTCACCCACATTCATACACTGATGGCAGCCAACCTGCACATCAGGAGGAAGTTAATCATTCATTCTCATTCATACACCGTTGCAATTTGGGGTTAAGTGTCTTGCCCAAGGACACATCGACATGTGGACTGGAGGAGCCGGGAATCGAACCGCCAATCTTCCAATTGGAGGACAACCGCTCTACCTCCTGAGCCCCCTAGGCATACTGAACCTTTAATCACCTCCACTTTCTGTCTTTCTGTTTCTTTCTGTTAGTATTTATAGTTTATCTGCACTTTGATGGAGTCACCACCACCTGTTCATTAGAATTTCTTTACCCCTGATTGGACTAACACATAATTAGATACATAAAGCTAAATAAAAAAACAAGAAGTTACAAAAAGGAGAATATGTCGTAACCCAGAGAGATATTGAGTACCTGTTTCCTCCTGAACCCTCCGGGACAGTGATCACAGGTGAGGGAGGGGACACAGCTGTGGTGGGACACGGAGTGGACAAGGTGGACGTCCCTGTGTCCAATCCTGTGGATGCAGAGTACGATGATGTCATCGCCTCGTCCACCGACGGGCTGCCCTTCAGGAACAACCTGAGGCGAAAAGAAAAGAAAGAGATTAAATTTATATCCTTTATTTTATTAGATGGACTAGTTTATTATTCTATGAGATGATCTAGTTTAGTTTAGTTTAGTTGGATCACTATTTTGCTCTTACAAATGGTAAAAACTATTCTTCCTGAGGTCCACACACATCATACACAACAACAGACACACAGATATACACAAGAAATATATGAGATTAAGTTAACAAGTAGAAAAAAAGAACAAAATAAAATATAATACAAAAGAATGCTAATACAAAATATAATAAAATAATATAAAACAAGCAAACAACACATTTTACATAGCTCCTTTCCATCTACACCAGATTAATGTCATATTATGTTATTTATATATTCATGACAACAGACTGACTGTTTAATTATTAATAAGTTAATAAGGGATCATCACTAAAATGCCCTTTTTAATCCACATTTATAAAATCCCTGTTCTGTCAGTATTTATAGGGGGAAACATTTTGATTAGGAGCCTCATTACAGCATTTAATCTTGTCTACATTAAAAATTGTGCTGATTTTTTAATGATCAACTCCACTTCTATTATCTTAATATAAATTCTTAAAAGGCACATTTACTCCCTCTATTAAAAAAAAAATCCAGGATTTATGAATATGCAATCATTCTTGTCACCGCTTAAAGTCAAGGTGAGCACGAAGAAATGTTTCCCCCCCTCTTCAGGAGATGAAATATGAAATCAAACTCTGCTCATACATCATCCTGAGCAGCGAAGCTCAATCATTCAAACTGACGGACCACAAACCGAGAACACAAAATATATTTCCGACGGTAAATATTAAAACATCGGTGTGATTGCTTACCCGCCAAAAAAAAAGCTGATTTATTGATCTCTATGATTTTCAACATGTCTTATAGGAAGGAAAAACTTTAACTTTATTAACCTTTTTTTTTTTTCAAGAGTTCAAAACTCTTGTTTAACCCTTGTGTCGTCCTCCCGGGTCAAATTGACCCTGTCCGTTTTAACTGTCCCTCCTTCTCTCTTTCTTTCCTCCCTCTTTCCTTCTTTCCTCCCTTCCTCCCTCCTTTCCTTCTTCCTTCCTCCCTCCTTCTCTCTTTCTTTCCTCCATCCTTTCCTTCCTTCTTCCTTCTTTCCTTCCTCCTTCCCTCCTTCTCTCTTTCTTTCCTCCCTCCTTCCCTTCCCTCCCTACTTCCTTCCTCCTTCCTTTCCTTCCTCTTTCCCTTAACTCCCTCCTTCTCTCTTTCTTTCCTCCCTCCTTTCCTCCCCTCCTTCCTTTCTCCTTTCCTTCCTCCCTCCCTCCTTTCCTTCCTTCTTCCTTCCCTCCCTCCTTCCTCCCTCCTTTCCTTCCTTCCTTCACTCAAGGACAACAGGAGGGTTAAAGGAAAATTCAAGCTACAACAGCAGTTTCTAAAAGCTTGTCAATAAGTAAACACTGAAATAAAGTGGTCAGGATAGAAAGGAGAATGTATTCGACAGACCTGTTCCTGAACACAACACAACGCCAGCCCCAAAAGCAAACAGAAAAACACACAGAAACACATTAATATATAATATATTAAAAAAAAGAGGTTAATTAATATAATAATAAACATCCAGCAGCTCAGTGTAGAGGTGTCGTCTTTTACCTGCCGGGTCCTCGCATGTCTCTGATCTCCACGTTGAGGAAGGGCAGGAAGGGGTTTCCACAGAAGGGGCAGGTGGTGTTCAGGTTGGAGTCGTCTGCCGTCCAGCCGGCCATGATCTCCTCGTCGTAAACCAGGCAGTCGCACGTCTTACAGCGAGAACAGCTGGAGATCAGCAGCTGGGAAGACACACAGAAAGGAAGAGCTCGGTACTGAACCAGACACATCATACATTTTATTATAACCAGTCTCACTTATTTAAACTCTAATTATTAGTTATAATCTGATCAAACAGACCAACTGTGTCAATTTTGCTTTCCTTTATCTTAACTTTTGAATGCTTTTATAAATGGACTCAATTTATATATTATTACAATTCGATTTTTACTTTTTTTCTTCTTACTAAAACGATATGTTGTCTACTTGTACTCTTCAAATATCAAATAGTCAAATTTAAATCTAAGTAAATGTTCTGCTGAAGTGAGATTATATATGATTTAGCTCACTGAGTAGTTTGATAATAAAAGGCTGTGAAAGCAAGTTTGTTAAACAATTCATTCAACTTATATTTACAATGAAGATTTTATTCCTGCCGTCCTGCTAAAATCAGCCAACGTCCACTTACAGTTGCAAAAAAACCACTAAGAAAATTGTTGATGGAAAAGATGCTTCCTTTGTTTAGAATAAAAAATGTAAAGAACACCTCAATACCAGGGGAATTCTTGTATTTAGAAACAAATAATTAGAAACAAAAGTTGGGAATAATCCAATACAAAGGGGAAAAGGGCTCAGACAATAACAGGAAATGTGCTAAACTGAACAAATCCAGAGGTGATTATCATGCATTATCATTATATACTTCCACATAGATCATATCGCACAACTGCTGCAGCATTACTGGTAAATCAATTGAATCTGTATCAAGCTATCACTCCTGGTTTGTTGATTTTTTGCATCCAGTATATAAGTCCTGCAACCAAATGACTGAGTTCAGCTTTTCTGCTTTCCTCTCCTCTGGTGCTTTTACCTCCATGGCGAAGTTGTTGAAGATGCTGGTGTTGCTGGTGTAGCGTGAAGAGCCGAGGTCTGACTTATCTGGCAGAGGGAAACCAGGAGGAGAGAGGATGCAACCTGCAAGAGTATGAGAGACACAGAGAGACAACATATATCACCTACATGTTTCTGGACATCTTTTAGAGACAATCATCAACACTGAAGACATGACCGACAGTCTTTAATAAAGATTTAGGAACATTAGATCTATATTGTTTTGTACTTTAATGTTTGACACCTTTCTAATTAATTATTAAATCATTCCTGATACTTTCTTTCTTAGCATCTAATTGTTTGTCATTGCGCACAAGACAAACATGACAATAAAGATTAAACATTCAAATAATAAAACATAACATTTTTGCCTGAATTCTTTTAACCCTCCTGTTGTCCTCAGGTCAAGGAAGCACAGAAGAAGGAGGAAGAAAGGGAGGAAGGAAGGAAGGAAGGACAGAAAGACGGAAGGACAGGTGGAAGGAAGGACAGATGGAAGGAAGGAAAGAAAGACAGAAGGAAGGAAGGAAGGAAGGAAGGAGGAACGGAGGGAGAGGAAGGAAGGAAGGAATGAATGAAGGAAGGAAGGACGGAAGGAAGGAAGGAAGGAACAGTCAAAAGAGATAGGTTCAATTTGACTCAGCAGGACGACAGGAGGGTTAAAAATGGGTCAGAAAAACTTTTGGAAACCATGAAACCTTTGATTGGAATGTAATCATATTAGAAACTATCAAGTAAAGTTGTTAATATGTTTCTTTAGCTGTGAAGACGCTCAGATATTTAGTTTCTATGGTTTCGTACCAGGGAGCAGAGATGTCGGTCTTCCCAAACTGGAGCCAGCGGTGGGGCTTTCCAGTCTGTTGTGGAGCGGACTGCGTCTGGGGCTCCTGCGGGGCCCGAAGGAGCCAACATGGCCGTTCTTCTGTGGAGACACCATAGAGCTCTTTGAGTCCCTGCAGTCCTCATCGTCTAGTAAGGAGGAGCAGTCTGGATCAATACCGAAGGAGGACACGCTGAGGCGGTCACAGTGACCGTCCTGGAGGAGCAGAGGAGAGCAGAAAGGTTGATGGAGATGTGGTGAGAACAGGTGACTGATCTTAACACTATAAATACAGAGAGCAACAGTAGATCACATACTAATTATCTATCAATCAATCAAACTTTATTTATATAGCTTCTTTCATATAGTTAGCTGATTGACAAGCTGATGATAAGACGGAACAAGTGAAAAAAAAAATACAAAAAAAAAAAAAATCATAATAACAATTTTAAAAGACATAACTGGAGACCAATGCATGAAAAAGAAAATAAAAATGCTTAAACATGTAAATAAAATAAGTAAAAAATAAATTATTAAATAAATTATTAAAAATAATTAAATAAATAAGTAGAATAAGAGAATAGGTTTATTAAAAGGTAAAGTAATAAAAAAGGTTAAAATAGATTAAAAAGACAAAAGAAAAGTAAAATAGAAGATGAAGTTTAATAAAAGCTGGACTACAGCTAAATGAAGAGACAGACTAAAGATGAAAGAAATAGACAAATAAAATTGATAAGAAGATAAAACAATATAATGAAAATAATAAGATAAAGTAGAAAATAATTAATGAATAAAAAATGAATGAATAAAACATCAAAAACAAGCACAATAGAATAAAATGAAAAGACTATAAAGTATTAAATTATTCATCAAAAGCCAGGCTGAACTAGTAGGTTTTGAGGTTTGATCTCGGTTAACTCCATTAAATCTTCTCTATAACATTAATCACACATTGAAATCTAACATATATTAAACATGGACACTGGTCAGGTGCAGTTTGTCTACCTCATCCACAGTCTTTGTCAGATACTCAAAAGGCCACAAGATGGCAGCAGCACTCTAACTTCAGGCTTATCTTGAATTACTGCTTTATATGAGAGCTTAAAATCTTCTGCTACTAAAACTGATTTACTAAAATACTTAAACTGGATCACACAAGTGTTTATGAAGGTTTTTCAGCTGATTTACCACAACTCACTGAATACCCAAAGATTAAGATGTGTTTGATGTGTAGGTTTAAAATAACATGAGTATTACTATTTGGAGGCCAGCGGGCTCTTAAAAACATAACATAACATCTAAGACTCACTTTCCAATTTGATATGATTGATTATGAAGATTTTCGGGCCTAAAAACAGTTAAACAGACCAGAAAAGGTTGAGAAATGCTGTGATTAAGATTCTTCCCCTTATGTCCAAGCAGCTTTTACTGTCTATCCACTTCCTGTATGATATAAAAATTAATGAATTTGTGTTTCCACCTGTGTTACCACTTGACCACAGGGCTGCCTACCTTAGTAGGTGTGGTGTACGTAGCCAGGCGGGAATACCAGCGGCTCGCCTTCTCTGCCACGCCCTTCCCAGCGGACACCATGCTGGTTTTGAAAACATCCAGCGTCGGCGTGAGCAGCGTGTCCAGAGCGAAAGAAGACGAGGACGGTGACTGCGACGACAGGCTCATCCGGTCTGACCTCTCCCTGTAGGGGCTGGGTCGGGGGCTGGGGCTCGGAGTGGTGCTGGAGCTGCGACGGGGCGGCGACGACCACAAACGTTGGCGTGAGATGGGTTGGGAGGGCGATGGCGGGTGGTAGGTGCGGGAACGCGGCACTCCGGCAGTCCTGAGTGGGGAGCTGTAGGGTAAGCTAGCTCTGCGGGGGGCTGCGACTGAGGCAGGGTGGAGGAGGAGGGGGCTGGCTGGGTCTTGCAGGTCCAGGCTGGGTGTGCGGCTTCTCAGCGGGCTTCCCATGTGGTTCATGTAGAGCTCGATCTCTCTGGCCAGGTTCCTACGGGCGCTTGGCGTACTGGCCTCATCCCCATCTGGGTATTCATCCTCTTGTTGCTGCTCGGACTGGGACTCGGCCGCCAGCAGGGACAGGGGGTCGTAGCCCGTCTCGATGCCTGTGCGCTTCACAGCTCCTCTGGACGCCACTCCGCAGTCGCTAATGCTGCGTTCAACAAGTTTCTTATGAGGTTTGCTGGTGTTGTGAGAGCTGATTCTAGCCTCTTGGGCAGGCTTGTCCAAATCCAAGTCCTCCAAATCAAAAATGGCCTCTGTATTACTTCTGTCCTCATCACTGGAGTCCTGTCCTTCTGTCTCCTCTTCTTCCTCCCTGTGTCCATGACTTCTGGCAGCATCGACCTTAGGAGTCACCTCCTCCAAGCCGCCCAGAGCCAGTGAACGAGGCCTCTTGCTCTTACTGAAATTGGCACCGGAGAGAATTTTTGCATCTGCGCCAAGGTGTCCCGCAATCTTATCGGGGTCGGTCTCACCTTGGCTCATACCCAAGCCGAGGACGGTGGTGCCGCTGCCGCCGCTGCCCACCGTGTCGCCGCTCAGACGACGGCCCCTCACGCCCTGCCAGTCGAGAGCAGAGCCGCTGCTGGCGCTGCCCACCACATCCTCCAGAGCGCTCTTGTGTCTCCTGAGCAAACTGTTGGTCTGGACCTCGCCAATCTCATCAAGGGAGGAAGTGAAGAGGAGACCTGCAACGTGACCTGAGAGAGAGCGGTCTGAATTAGGACGTGACATGAGTGGGCAATAGATTTTTTAATCAGTGGGAGGATATATTTGATATTTTGGGTGCTCTGGGTGTGTACTGTTCATTTTCTGCATAGATAGTGTGAGATGATTGATTGTTTTGGAGCAATTTCAGGCTTGAATGGACACGAAACGCTCCAGGTTGAATTATTTATTCCAAATATGAGCAACTTATGAGTTTGAAAATTTCTGGTCTCAAGGTTAAAAATCAACCACTAAGCATTTTAGTAAGTTTTAGAATACACCCAATCACTGTGTTTAAAATTGCGTTGAATGGGTTGCTAACGGCGACCAGAAACTAAAGACTATAATTTTTCAGAAACCCGATACTTTGACAAATTCAAATCAATTCATTTTTAGGTAGGTGTTGAGAAAAGTGAAGCATTATTAAATGTTCTGAATTTGCTAGTTATGATTCACATCTCTGTTTTTCCTCGTCTCCACAGCAACACCAGCTGAGGATCGTGGGTATTGTAGTATTTAGAGCCATCCTCATTACCAGACATGATATCTTAGTCACACAAACAAGTCGAAATAATTAAAAGCTTTGGCCAAAAACCCACAAAATCTGTAAGTCACACAGGAGGAGATTCCAGCTTTTGACTTAAACGTTGAAACCAACATCCTTCACCTGTGCTGACGGAGCTCTTGGGTTTACAGGACGAATCGTCATACGGACAGCTGCTCCGAACGATCCCACGAGGTTTGAAGGAAGACTGGACCTCCACGTCCAATTGAGGGAGGCAGTCTTTACTTCCCTTGGCGCTCTCTGACTCTGACACTACAAACACAGAAATCATAATTTAAAATTCTTCTTTTTTTTTTTTTTACTATCTGCACAGCTTGATACGCAGCACTTGAAACACTGAAGGACAACACACACAACTGAAATGCTTTGATGTGCATGAGAAACCAAAAAAGAATGAGTCGTCTCTGGAGGAGACAGGAAAGATCAAGGCAGAGAGGAAGGGGAAATCCCATGTGGCTACGAGGCAGCCAAGTTATCATGTTTTTTTAAAGAAGGTAGGTAGAAATATCAGGTGATATCAGATCAGACAGACTACTGACAAGAGCTGCAGTCGCTCTCCTTCTTGTCATCTTTGTCAGGGGCCGAGTCCTGGGCGCCGGCGTCTCCTCTGCGAACCTCCTCTTTGGACAGCGAGTTGTAACCCAGATCTGACTGATCTCCTAAAGGACAGTGGGAAACAGAGAAAGACACAGATGAGATACAAGAAGAGCAGCAACCTGAAGTATCTGATATCAAACCACAAGATCGTAGCAATATGCAACGCAGCAGAGGAAAGGACTGGAGTGCAAATTTCTCAAGACAGCACCGTTTTTCTCTGGAAAAAGAGCTGCACCACTGAACGTAACACCTCGCCTATTACTTTTCAAGTTTGAGGGCCAGGCTCTTTATTTTCAGAGTATCTATTCTACTACACTGCGAAAAGAAGGCTTTAGGGGGGAAAACGTGAATCTATTGCAGCGTTATACTCCGAGAGCGAGCGGTAGGAGAGTTAAATTAAACAACATAAGAGAAAACTAGTGAGGCGTTTTTTCCCTTTCATCTTCTCAGTTCTGGGAGGCACATCGCTGTTGCAGAGAGAGAGAAGAGAAAACGCAGATAAGCTACAAGGGATAAAACAATCCTTCTCAGGGCATGCAGAGATATATAATAACTGTAACTGCGGATTCACTGCTGCTAATGAATTTATCTGTTAAGGCTTGACTTTGGGAGGAAGAGGGAGGAAGGAGGAGAGAGGAGGGGGGAAGGGGGTGCAGCCGTCACTCCAGGCAGACTCTTCCATCTGTCTCTAAAACTTCTCTGGGTCGCCAGGCAACCAGCCGTCTGCCGGTTTGGTCTCCCCCTTTCATCTTTTCCATGAACCTCTCTGGTCTTCATCTCTAAATAAAGCATGAGGCAGCGCGGCTCGGCTGTAATATGGCGCGGTGTGACTTGCCACTGATGGCAAGTGACAAAACTCATTTGAGGACTGTAATAATCAATGAACTGCACGTCGAGGTCCCTCCTGCTGCACTGTGAGCCGTGGTTGCCTTTCTGCATCTATGTGCACGGTGCATAGTCTCCTGCCGAGGTGCCGTCTCCATGATTAAAATGATTTCCGTAATCAAAAAAGAATGTGCCGCTGGGTAATCATTCACCGTAATTGACAATAACAAACCACTCGGTGGTGAGATTGAGAGAGAGAAAAGCAAAAAAGACATGAGCAGAGGGAGAGGAGCGGCAGACTGATGTGCCGGATAGAAAGATGGCACGGAGGAGGAGAGGAAGACGAGACGAGATCACAGACGTGTCTGAGGCAGATACAGAAAGGCGTGACGATGGAAGGGTTGAGGAAGTCAGAAAATAAAAACATTGCAGAGCAAGTGAGATGAGACAGAGAAATGCAACCAGAGAGAGAGAGACAGACAGGCCGACTGACAGAGAGGTTTACCTGGGTGGAGAGTGGCTTCTCTGAGCTCAGAGCCCCCCCAGTGTGAGTGGGCCACCAGGCCCCTGGCGCCCACGCTGCCGCCCCCACGGCCGACTGCATGCAAGGGCAACACAGGCAGGGCCAGAGTGAAAGGCAGGGTTAGGGACAGAGCACAGCAGAAACCACAGCCGCAAAACCAGGGAGAGACATGGATGGACAACAGGGATGAAAAAGGAAGGCGGAAAACAAACAAGACAGTGGAAAAAGGAAGAGGGGAACGAGGATGAGGCCGGTCGGTGAGTGGGACAAATGAGGAAGGACAAAAACAAAAATAAAAGTCATTGACAGAAAAGAAAAAAAAAGATGTAGAAAAAGACAGCTGCCTGTAAAAAGATGGAGTCAAGCAGCGGCCGTTTGAAGTGTACCTGTGCTAGATCTATCATCAGTGGGGTCTACTTTGACGGAGTCAGTGGGGAAGGGGCCCTGCTCGGCCAGGTTAGTGTCGGCAGCGCTATCCAGGCTGCCGTGACTCACAGCGTCCAGGTCGCTGCCATCTGCCCAAAAACAACAAAGTGTTAAAGGAAGCCAGTCGCCATTTCTGCCTCCCTGGGAGTTAAATGTTCTTTTTTATATCTTTGAAATTAGTTTGGTTTTGTTTTTTTAATGCAAGTGACAAAGAGACTTAAAAAGGATAAATGACACCAGAAACTATTAAAACTTTCTGTATAAATGTTGACTTCTAAATGAATCATTTTCTGCCACCAGGATGAACACAGTGGTTGTCACACTTTGATTTATGTGTCACATAGTTTCATAACATTTCCTAGAAAGAAACTGATACTTTGAAGAGGTTCATATGTAAATTGGTGCTAATTATAGGTCAATCAGACACTGACTCAGTTGAAACACTTCCCATTAATTAACTCTAATCAACTGGTTATGTAACATCATAAATCTTTTTAGTGTCAATGCTCAGCAGGTCAGGTGAACACATGTACAACTATGAAATGTGTCTGCAGTTTATTTGAGAAGGTTATACAATCAAAGTTTATAATAACAAATGAATATCAGCTTGAGTTTAAATGGATATTTGTCATGTTTTTAAGCATTTAACTCTCTGTACTTGATCCTAATATTAACCCTTGTGTCATCCTCCCGGGTCAAATTGACCCCGTCTTATATTTCTTTCCTCCCTTCCTTCCTTCCGTCTGTACTTCCTCCATCCCCCTTTCTTCCCTCCTTCTTTCCTTCTCTCCTTCCTCCCTCCTTTCCTTCCTTCTTTACTTTCCTCCCTTCCTTCCTTCCTTCCTTATTTCTTCCTCCCTTCCTTCTTTCCTCCCTCCCTCCTTCTCTTTCTTTCCTCTGTCCTTCTTTCCTACCTTCTTTTCCTTCCTTCTTTCCTTTCCTCCCTTCTTCCTTCCCTCCTTCCTTCCTCCCTCCTTTCCTTCCTTCTTGCCTTTCCTCCCTTCCTTCCTTCCTCCTTTCCTTCCTTCTTCCTTCCTCCCTCCTTTCCTTCCTTCTTTCCTCCTTTCCTTCCTCCTTCCTTCCTTCCTCCCTCCCTTACTTCCTTCCTTGACTTGAGGACAACAGGAGGGTTAACAGTTCTTTCCAGACAACTTCCCAGGAAGTTATTAGAAAATGACAGGAAATGGAAAAATTGAGTGTTGAGACCTGTATTATTTTTATAGGTGCACCATTTGCATCACTGTGAAAGTGCAATATATAAATGATATATATGAATGACAGGAGTGCAGAAGGAGTGTGGGTGAGGTCAGGGAGTGCATTATAATTTATTTCATCTGTGTAAATGTAACACACCGTAGAAAGAAATGAATCTCTGAGTGGTTTTTGTGCATATCTATGAAGTGTTTTACGAGTATCTGCGTGTGTTTTACAGGAACTTTTATGTCACCTCTGAACTCTGAAGCTTTTTAAGAGCATGACGCTTACGACTGGTAAGAGGGAGAGTCTTTAAAAAAAAAATTTAAAAAGAAGCGGGGGGATTAGCAGGACACGGATTAGCATGCACCGGGTGTGCAGGTGTTCACTTAGCATGCAGGGGGGAGTTAAACCACACATGTTGATGTTTCATAGTTTTACCTTTCAAGTCTGCAGGTCGTTTAGTTCAACTGACAGATTAAATGAGAGAAATATGGACTGAAGCTGAGATTGCTTCAGATCTTTAGTCTTTTGACAAGAGTTTCTTTAGATTATATTTAAAGATTCAATCTGGAAGTAATAAATCAAGGACCACTTCTCAGCTAAATGGTTCTTCAGATTGCTCAAATCAACTGAAGCACATTTTTTCCATTTGATTTTATTACTTTCTATCATTTCCCTGCTATTTTAACTAATAATGTCTGAAGATGAAGGTAACTTTTACAAACAGGTGGTAAGATTAGTAAGAAAGTTGTTTAAATTTCCAGAAGATAATCACTGACTTGTCTTATGTTCCAGCTTTCTTTAATAACCAAACATCCCCTTATTTATACAACACACACCAAATAAGCTCTGCATGTATTTGAAATTGAGTCTCCACCTGTTATTAAGAACATGTGACTCTGTCCTCCTGAACAACTACTGTTTCATACATCTATTATTATCATCATTATTTTACGTGAAAAGTACAGACCAAATCAGCTCTGCATGTATTTGAAATTATGTCTCTAGCTGTAGTTTTGACAGGTGTGAATGATGCCCTGCAAAATTTCAGCTAGTACCTGAACATGTGACTCTGTCTTTCTGAACAACTAAAAAAATGGAAAACAAAAATTGTTAGTAGTTTGTGATGCAGAGACAAATATTACACCTGATTACCAGGAGTCCCTCACATTTCACAGAACCACAGCCTTGACTACTACTTAAGATGTCCACACTGGGATTACTAAATACGCTAATTCATGTGATGAGGCAGTTTTAACCTCAGCAGCCTAGTTACATCAATAAAATGAAGTAAAACTATTTAAGAGTGATTTAATGTTAACTTCAATCATGTGTACAATCTGTTTAATAGACTTTTAATGGTTTCTGGTCCCAGTCAGTAGTGTTTATTGTGGCTCTGGGGTTATTTTTTATGAACTTTACAAGCTAAAGCGAAATGTTTCACACAGAAATATAAACTGTCCGTCTGCAATAAATACCACAAATATAAAAACCACAGCTTGGGAAATCTGTCGTGTTTGTAGGGGGGGAGGCGGTTGTTAGATGTGTCAGATACTCTTCATGAACAAACACTAAGTGACATGCAGACTGTTATTGATCGTCGTGGTTACCTGACAGCGGGCTCTGAGTCAGGGGGGCGTGTTTCCGTAGCCCCTGTTTGAACTGAGCCACACCCAGGACGACGTTCCTCAGCTTCATCCACAGGAAGTAACCTCCTCTGGTGCTGGAGGGCCACGTGCTCTCCAACACCGCCTGGACACAAAGAGGAAAAGGAAGAGGAGGATGAGGAGAAGGAAGAGGAGGAGGAGGAGGAAGAGGAGAAGGAAGAGGAGGAGGAGGAGGAGGAGGAAGAGGAAGATGAAAATTATTAGGAAAGGATGGCAGGAGGAGGAGGAAGATTATTAGGAAAGGATGGCAGGAGGAGGAGGAGGAGGACGAGGAGGAGGAGGAGGAGGAGGAGCAAGAGGTGGAGGACGACGAGGATGAGGAAGATTATTAGGAAAGGATGGCAGGAGGAGGAGGAGGAGAAGAAGGAAGATTATTAGGAAAGGATGGCAGGAGGAGGAGGAGGAGGAAGAGGAGGAGGAGGAGGAGGAAGATTATTAGGAAAGGATGGCAGGAGGAGAAGGAGGAGCAAGAGGTGGAGGACGACGAGGATGAGGAGGAGGATGATTATTAGGAAAGGATGGCAGGAGGAGGAGGAGGAGGAGAAGGAAGAGGAGGAGGAAGATTATTAGGAAAGGATGGCAGGAGGAGGAGGAGGAGGAGGAGGAAGATTATTAGTAAAGGATGGCAGGAGGAGGAGGAGGAGGAAGATTATTAGGTAAGGATGGCAGGAGGAGGAGGAGGAAGAGGAGGAGGAGGAGAAAGAAGAGGAGGAGGAGGAGGAAGAGGAGGAGGAGGAAGATTATTAGGCAAGGATGGCAGGAGGAGGAGGAGGAGGATGAAGATTATTAGGAAAGGATGGCAGGAGGAGGAGGAGGAAGACGACGAGGATGAGGATGAGCAGGAGGAGGAAGAGGAGGAGGAGGAGAAAGAAGAGGAGGAGGAGGAGAAAGAAGAGGAGGAGGAGGAGAAGGAGAAGGAAGAGGAGGAGGAGGAGGAGGAGGAGGAGGAAGATTGTTAGGAAAGGATGGCAGGAGGACGACGAGGATGAGGAGGAGGAAGATTATTAGGAAAGGATGGCAGGAGGAAGAGGACGACGAGGATGAGGAGGAGGAAGATTATTAGGAAAGGATGGCAGGAGGAGGAGGAGGAAGAGGAGGAGGATGATGAAGATTATTAGGTAAGGATGGCAGGAGGAGGAGGAGGAGGAGGAGGAAGATTATTAGGAAAGGATGGCAGGAGGAGGAGGAGGAGGAAGAGGAAGATTATTAGGAAAGGATGGCAGGAGGAGGAGGAGGAGGAAGAGGAGGAGGAAGATTATTAGGAAAGGATGGCAGGAGGAGGAGGAGGAGGAAGAGGAAGATTATTAGGAAAGGATGGCAGGAGGAGGAGGAGAGTGAGGAGACGAAGATCAGAGGACTGAAGGAAGAATGTTTCTAATATATTACTTTTAAAAGTCTCTGACTCCACTTAATATTTAATTCACATTACGTAGCATGTGGATGTTTTTTTGTATTTCAAAGATCACCATCAAACGTTGTTGTATTCTTATTCAGTTTCTGCTCCACATTTTAAACTCGGTGAACTAAAAAACAGAACTTGGTCTGTTTAAAATCATCTTGAGGGAATTTTTAATCAAAAGGTTCTAACTGCAGCGGAGTGAGATCCACAGTCGCACTCAACATCCCAAAAAAAAAAAAAAGGGGAGAAAAAGAAAGGCAGCTGTTGGTGGCCAAGTCACGTTCGACTGTCTCTGTCTGCTCCTAAAATACACTTCAGAAGCCTCCTGAGAAAAACATGATTGGTATGCCACTGAAAAGGATTTATTATGCCGGCTGCTCTTCTGTGAATGCTCCCAGGATTTGGGCTGCCCTCCTCAAGATGTTGCCAGAAGTGTTGTGATGATAACATAAAGCACGGCAAGCTGGCCGCTGGCCTCCGATGAACCCGGAGATTGACGTTCCCCGGCTAAAGGACATTGACTCAGTGAATTTTTTTTAATATAATTTAAACCACTGAATGAACACTTCAGTGCACAGCCAAGATTTTAATTGCAGGTTTTGTCAGTTCCAGTTTGTCAGAAGTGGATTAAAAAAACTGGTCGATACTTTATATTTAATTAAAAGAGCCAATATCACCCTGACATCTGGCCTTATCAAGAAGTAAAATGTTAAATAAAAAATATCTTCTGTTGTGTAGAATATCTATTTATACACACAGAAACATTACACTGTGGTTTGTCATCCAACCTAATGTAGCTGAAAGGAGAAAATGTTTATTTGGCTTCCTGCCGTGATGTGAACACCCTTGACTTCCCCTGACCAACACTGCCTCGACCTTCTTTGTTTGTTATTGTTGTTTTTCTTCACGGCTGAACTGTCTGGTTTTCCACTGCAGCTGCTCTGATCTGATCTGCAGTCTAATGGAAGAAATGAAGGAGGATTTTCTAACACTCTTGAGCTGAATTTAATGATAAGCTAATATTTGGTTGGTTTTTTAGGCAGCTTTGTGTTTTCTTGTATTAACTATTATGTTGAGTGAAAGTCACTTTTTAATTCTTTGCTTAGAAATATTCAGAAACAACTCTTTTTTCAGCTTCTTTCTTTATTAACTAGAGATGCACTTATCGATACCTGCAGGTTTTCAGCCGATCAGTCTCAAATAATCAGATTTTCTTGCTGGTCAAATTTACACAATGATAGTTCACGTCTTGCCAACAACGTACATAATCAGTAATGTCACATCCACACACACACACACACACACACACACACACACACACACACACACACACACACACACACACACACACACACAGTCAGGGTTCTCCAGCGTGAGTGAAGGAGACACAACGTTTGTAATATCTACTACCTGTAACTCCAAAATAAGCTGCGGAGGAACAACCTTGAAAACATTTGGAACAGCTAACTTTTTCGACTTCTTGGTGAGCATGCCTTTTAAATGACTCATAAAATCCAATCCTGTACTTCTTTTATTGTTGTATTTATTTATTTGTTGTTGTTTATGTTTGATGTTTGACTGCTGGCTGTAAACTGAATTGCCCCTCAGGGATAATAAAGATATCCTTGAACCCTTGAACCTTGAAAAACTTCAACTTCTTGGTGAGCATGCCCAATTTCATGAAGCTAGCAAAGGCAAAGCAGCTAAAGCTTTTTTAAACAGTTAATGTTTTATAAGAAAATACAATTGAATTTCAGTTTTCCATTAACAGTAACAGTATTTCTCAGTGCCACAGAGTAAAAGACCGACTTAACAGTGCTGTTGTGGAGGTTAACCTGCATTGAGTCATGCTCACACATTGTACTTCACCTCAGGTCCTGTTCTGCAGGGAATAGGTATACTTAGACTGCAAATGACAGGGCGCCATAGCAACAGATAACTACAGCAAATGCAAAATTTCTAACCCAACAACTGAAATAATTATTTTTTTGGGGGTATTTTAGAATAAGGGTTCAGTTATTTTTACTGAGGCTAACCTTAGAGGCTTTCCACTCACCCATCCCTGGACTCTGGATGCTGTTTTTATCAGTGGAGAAAACAGCCTTGTGCCTCTGAGCCTTCTCTCACTACGATGAAATAAGACCCTCCAAGGCATCGAAACACCCCCGAGTAACCTTTACTACGGCCTTGTGTCCTGACGGGCTGGTCCCACCTCAGCCAATTTACTTTTATGCTCCCTGGGTTGCCAGATCAGGGTCAGGCTGCGACGATAACAGAGTCACGATTTATCCTGACACCTGGGTGTGATCACACACGCCAACGTCCAACAACCTTGGGGAGGAACTGCAAATGCCACCGATGTTTCTTTTTATGTGAAAGCCAAATGTCTGCAGAGGCATTACTGTGATGTAGTGTCTCAGCTGGGTAAATACCAACCAGAGAGGAGTGAATTTAAGTGATGAAGCAACCAAGCTCTTAATGCAGCCATTGTGCATCATGAGTAAACAATCAGCATCCAAGGCTGGAATCAGTCTACGCTATGATGTATCATACAGGTTTATAGACAGGCTTCTCTTTTTGAGGAACTGCATCTCTTTAGGTGTCATTTAGAGGTAACTTGATGTTAACGTCATGTTTAACATCCTGCAATAAGTTATGATGCTTCTCTGTATCAATATTATAGGACTGCAACTAAAGATTATTTTCATTATCAATTAGTCTGTTGATCATTTTCTTGGTTAATCGATTATTCATTGGGTCTTCTCCACATTGCACATGTAAATGCATCAGCACTTTCAAGTTAAAGCTGCTCTTTTTTTATATTCTTATGTTAAAAAAAAAAAACGTCTCACCCTGATCTGTCAAGAACGGCATTTTTACCCCCCCCCAAAGTATGCTGAGCGTGTCTTATGAAAGGTCTTTGGTCTATGAAGTGTCAGAAAATGGTGAAAAATGTCAATCACTGCTTCTTGTCTTCGAATGTCTTCTTCTGTCAACGACTCAAAGAGACTCAGTTTACGATCAAAGAGATAAGGAGACTCATTCATTTTCCAAACCGCTTACCCTCTCTACAGGGTTGCAGGGGGCAATCCCAGCTGTCATTTGGTGAGAGGCAGGGTACAACCAGCCAGTCCATCACAGGGCTAACATAGATTAGACTGACAACCATTCACACTCACATTCACATTCACTCCTACGGACAATTTAGAATAGGTAGGTTAATTTGTCAGAAGAAGACTTTTTATTTTTTCTTTAAAATGATTCAAAACTATTTGATTATCAAAAACAGTTGGTGATTAATCTTCTCAATCTCAATCAACTAATCAAATAAAGGTCTAATCGTAGCAGCTCTACAGTACTGACTTTATATTGACTTTATCAAACTTCTTATATTACACTTGCTGCATCAAACTTTTCTCTTGTACTCGAAAGTGAGCTCACAGTACTTTCCTCAATAGTTTGCCTATCCCTCTAATAAGAGCACTGGGACCGTTTCATTTGAATAGCAGCCAGTCCTCCAGACTTTTATAGCTTTTATTGTTCCGACTTAGTTTTCATATTTCATAGTTGATGGAAAAAGAAGTTTCCCTATTGGAAAGGCTTCCCAGAGATTTGTTTGACATTTACTTGTCATGGGTGTGTTCGCATATTCGTCAAACTAGCAGCCGAATCAGCAGAATATTAATAACACATCCACCTCAGGAACACCATGTCAGTACTTGGAGCTCCCCCAGCACTAATATATTATTATAAGATCCTGTATAAAACTGCACTGCATTGGGTAGTTACTGGCCATTTGCACCAGACGTTCACCCTCATACCAAACACCTCTTTTAGTGAATAGGCAACAGTGTAAATCACATATATGTGAATCTGGTGACTTGCCAAAAGAAATTATGTCCTGTCTCTAAAGGTATTTGCTGACATAAATAAAAAAAGCCCCTGACGTTTATTGGCAGATTTACATCACGCTACTTTATCACCCATCCACTCAGTTTTGGCTTCTCTATGATCAGAGCTGTATGTACCTTGTTGTAGTAACCATAAGTGATGGCGTTGGGGTGGACTCCAGCTTTCTTCATCTCAAAGAGGACTCTGACTGCCAGGACGGGCTGGCCGTACTGTCCGCACAGCTGCATCAGCACCCGGTAGCAGACCTGCACATGAACATGTATGGCTAACTTAATAGGAAGACAACAAACTCTTAAAAAGTGCTTGATCTATAATCAATGCCAACGTATTTTTGGGAGTAGGTCATGTACCTCGTCTGGTGGCTGCAGTTTCTTAGCCTGCATCTTCCGCAGGACGTCGTAAGCGGTGCGAAGCGCCCGCACCTTGGAGTGGCACACCTTCACGTACGCTGGCAGGCAGATGAACCACAGGCCGTAGCAGTGACGGAGCAGGCACTTGGACCACATCTGGGGGATGGACGAGTACTTCTTGGCTATCTTCTGGGCCGATTTGATTTCCTGTGGATGAAGAGGAGGGTTTGGAAAAGAGGTTATTTAATGCAGAATTCAGGCTTGTTGGATATGTGGGACTTTCAGTTGGGAGATAATGTGTGTGTGTGTGTGTGTGTGTGTGTGTGTGTGTGTGTGTGTGTGTGTCTGTGTGTGTGTGTGTGTCTGTGTGTGTGTGTGTAAGTCAAATAAAAGTCATCAAGCAGCAGTCACGAAATCTTCAGGCTGAAATCTTTTCTTTTAAACAAGTATTTTCCATTTCTCTTCCATTTTCTTACTACTATAACAAAAGAAATTTAATTTAAATCTATTCCCTTAGCTTTTAGTCATTTTTGACTAAATGTCTGGCAGTTCTTGGTGTGAGATATATTGTCAGTTGTAAAATAAAAAATATACTCCCTTCTGCAATTTTGGCAATCTTGTATTTTTGCTCTCATTTTGAGAAACTACAGAGAAAGCATCAGCTTAACACTTAAACAGATAATAAATTAATAAATCCATGTGTGACAGTAGTTGAGATATTGCCGTGCTGACCTGCTTGGTGCGTCTAAACATGGGAGCGGGGCTGGTGGGACAGCTGTGCCGAGCAGTGAGTCGTGAGGAGGGGGTCCGCAGGCCCTCGACAGGGTCAAACAGGTCGAGACTTAACACAGGGAAGCCGTCATACCTGATGAACAACATGCACACAGACAGACACACAGAGAGATAAGGCAAGTATTCTGCTAAATCAGCCCTTTTTATTAACCCTCCTGTTGTCTTTGAGTTAAGGAAGGAAGGAAAGGAGGGAAGAAGGAGGGAGGAAGGAAGGAAAGGAGGAAGGAAGGAAGGAAGGAAGGAAAGAAGGAAAGAAAGGAGGAAAGGAAAGGAGGGAGAAAGGAAGGAAGGAAGGAAGGAAGGAAGGGAGGAAGGAAGGAAGGAAGGAAGGAAAGAAAGGAGGGAGGAAGGAAGGAAAGGAGGAAGGAAGGAAGGAAGGGAGGGAGGAAGAAGGAAGGAAAGGAGGAAGGAAGGAAGGAAGGAAGGAAGGAAGAAAAGAAAGGAGGAAAGGAAAGTAGGAAGGGAGGAAGGAAGGCGGGAGGGAGGGAGGGAGAAAGGAAAAGAGGAAGGGAGGAAGAAGGAAGGAAAGGAGGAAGAAGGAAAGGAAAGTAGGAAGGGAGGAAGGAAGGCAGGAGGGAGGGAGGGAGAAAGGAAAAGAGGAAGGGAGGAAGAAGGAAGAAGGAAGGAAAGGAGGAAGAAGGAAGGAAAGGAAAGGAGGGAGGAAGGAAGGAGGGAAGGAAGGAGGGAAGGAAGGGAGGGAGTGAAGGAAAGGAAGGAAGGAAGGAACAATCAAAACAGACAGGGTCAATTTGATCCGGGAGGGCGACACGAAGGTTAAAGAAGCACGTCCGTCGAAGATCACGAGGAGTGAATCAGCACTGAGAGTCTGAGGAAACTTCCACAATCTTCCAAGGTTACGGTGATTATAAACGTGGTTGGCTTGGAATTATCTCCAAAAAAGAGCTGATAAGGAATTCTGGAAAGCTGTTGGTCATTATAGATTATTAGAGGAGCTTGACTTAAGTGGTACGGAAAAAATCTCTCGGCATCAATTATTTAGAGTGAAACATTGCAGCAGAATACAAATCGTACATATTCTGATCCACTCAAGTCCAGCAGTCGTGCTTAGTGTGGTCCCAGTATGGGAGCTGGACCCCCTGCTGGTCTCCAATCAGCTATTCCAGGAATGAAATTAACCAACTTTCATCTCAATCTGTTAGTGAGAATTCTCAATTTATTCCCGCTGTGTAGGAATGTCAGTCTTGTGTTTGGTTAGTATGAAGATGACACTGACAGCAGTAGTTCATCATTTCCATTTAAAAATATTATTAAAACTTGTTTGTTTTCAAATTGCACATTGAGATGGAAAAGATTAGGACCCTGTTGGATGATTAAAGTAACAACTTAGCACATGATTAATGTCACTGGTAAATCTATCAAAGCAATTACTTGTGCAATTCCTGGTGTCATAATTCTGTTGCAGTGATTCAAAAGTAAAATGTCAGAGTTAAGATTTAAGAGGATTTAAGAAGGAAGGGGGATGGAGGAAGGAAAAAGGAATGGTGGAAAAAGAGAGGAAGGGAAAAAAGAGAGAAGGAGGGAGGAAGGAAGGACAGAAGGAAGGAAGGAAGGAAGGAAGGAGGGAAGAAAGGAAGGAAGGTGGGAAGGACGGAGGGAGGGAGAAAGGAAAAGAGGAAAGGAGGAAGAAGGAAGGAAAGGAGGAAGAAGGAAAGGAGGAAGGAAGGAAGGAGGAAAGGATGGAGGGAAGGAAGGAGGAAAGGATGGAGGGAAGGAAGGGAGGAATTCAAAGTAAAATGTCAGCGTTAAGATGTTACTGAAACAAAATAAAAATGTATCTGTAATCATCTTTTTTTTTTTTGGCGGCTCCCATTATGGTTCGCCACAGCAGATCATCCGTCTCCATCTCTTCCTGTCCTCTTCATCTTCCACCTGCATGTCTTCCCTCACTATATCTATAACCCATTTTAACATTTTGCAATTTGTTGTTCCCAAAAGTAAGAACTGAATTTGGGAAAGAAAGCTTTTAGGTTTTTGGCACCTGATGCTTGGAACATTTTACAATCTGAACTTCAAAACCTTGTGCACTCTTGGATTTAAAGCACTAGTGAAAACCAGGCTGTCTGTGTGCAAATGTTTTATATGAGGAAGTTTTAATGTAGCTATTTTATATGTTGTCTGACTCTTTTACTGTAACTTTGTTGCTGCTGTCTTGGCCAGATCTCCCTTGTAAAATAGATCCTTGGAACTAACTTGGTTAAAAATGGACCCCAGGAAGAGTAGCTGTTGCCTAGGTAACAGCTAAATGGGGATCCAAATAAACTAAAATAAAATAAAATAAAGGCTAAATAAAAATAAATAAATAAATAAAACCTCCTCTTTGGCCTTCCTCTTTTGTGGCAGCTGCATCTTCAGTATCCTTGTGCCATTATAACTTAAGCATCTCTCCTCCAAGGATATATTCAAACCATCTCAAGTTAAGATGTTACTGAAACATAAAAATGTATCTACAATTGTCTTCTTTTTTTGGGTTCGACACAGTGGATCATTTGTTTCAGTCTCTTCCTGTCCTCTGCATCTTCCACCTGCATGTCTTCCCTCAGTGTATCCATAAACCTCTTCTCTTAGGCCTTCCTCTTTTCCTCTCCCAGTATAACCAGCATCTCTCCTACGTACACACACGTCCAAACCATCTAACTTCAACAGTCCCTCTACTATACTCATTCCTAATCCTGTCTATCCTCATCAGTCCCAACTAAAAACACCATCACCTCTTTTCATCAGTGCCATTGTCTGCAAAAATACAACGTATCTGGTCTCACTACCCTTTTGTGAACCTTCCCTTTCACTTTTGCTGCCTGGTACCTTTCTGTAGAAAACCACTCCTGATACTCTTCTCCACCCGTACCTTCTTCACTTCTCTTCCTCACCCCCCGTTACTTTGACCAATTGACCCCAAAGTATTTAACCTTTGTGTCGTGCTGTGTCGTGTTTTGACTGTTCCTTCTTTCCTTTCTCCCTCCTTCTCTCTTTCATTCCTTCCTCTCTCATTCCTCCCTTCTTTACTTCTGGCCTCCCTTTCTTCCTCCCTCCTTCTTTCCTTCCCTCATTCCTTCTTTCCTCTGTCCTTCTTTCCTTCCTTCATCTTTTCCTTTCTCCCTCTCTCCCTCCTACCTTCCTTCCTTCTTTCATCTGTCCTTCCTTCTTCCTTCCTTCCTCCCTCCCTTCTTTCGTCCTTCTTCCTCCCTCATTTCCTTCCTTCTTCCTTTCTTCCTTCCTCCATCCCTCCTTTCCTTCCTTCTTCCTCCCTTCCATCCATCCTTCCTCTCTCCCTCCCTCCCTCTCTTCCTCCCTTGACTCGAGGACAACAGGAGGATTAAACTCATCTATCTTGACCACCTCTCTTGTCCTTCCTTCCATTCACACACATATATTCCTTTTTTCTCCTACTGACTTTCATTCCTCTTCTCTCCAGTGCATACCTCCACCTCTCCAGGCTCTCATTACAAATCACAATGTCATCTGCGAACATCATCATCCACAGAGGCTCCTGCCTGATCTCGTCCATCAACCTGTCCATCACCGTCGAGAACAAGCGAGGCCTCAAAGCCGATCCTTGATGTAATCCCACCTCCACCTTGACACCATCTGTCACTCCAACTGCACACGCTGCTTTCATACATATCCTGCACCATCCTTACATACTCTGCCCGACTCCCAGCTGATCTCTCAGCATGCTGTGATGTCTTTCTCTAGATCCACAGACACACAATGCAAATGCCTTGTGACCCTCTCTATACTTTCTCCATCGAAATTCTCCATCACATCTGTAGTGCTCCTCTCAACCTAGCTTGAACTACTCCTCCTATAACTTCATGCTGCAGCTGATGGGTCACATTTAGGGAAAGGTCTGGCTAAATAGGTGTTTTTGCAGTATGTAAGGGTTAAACATCTCCATCCCTCTACATTTATGTCATCTGGACCACCTACCTTTCTACTCTTCATCCTCTTCATGAGCTGCCCTCACTTACTCTTTACTAATCCACCGCACCTCCTGGTTCACTATCCTCCATCCCTCTCTATCTCATGTTCTTCATTCATCAACCACTTAAAGTACTCCTGGCACCTTCTCAACACAATGTCCTCCCTTGTCAGCACATTTCCATCTTTATCGTTTATCATTTTAAGCTGCTTGCACATCCTTCTCCATTCAGTCTCTCTGTCTAGCCAATGATACAAGTCATTTCCTCCTTCTTTAGTATTTCAACCTCTCATCAGCTCACCATACTTCCTTTCCTTAGTCTTCACCTTCTCTCTCTTCATGTTATCCTGCATCTCCTTGTGCTCCTGCCTACTTTTTTCATCTCTTAGGCTATCTCACTTCCTCTTCCTCTGTATACTTTCCTGTATGTTCCTTCCTCCCTCCTTTCCTTCCTTCCTTCTATCTTTCTTCCTTCCTCCCTCCTTTCCTTCCTTCTTCCTCCCTTCCAAATCTCCTCTTCTTCCTTCCTCTGTCCGGATGACACACCGACTACCTTCCTAGCTGTCTTCCTCAACACTTCTGCAGCTGTCCGCCCGTGCCACCACCTTGCAGTCTCTTTTCAGATTTCACCCCCTGCATAAGAAATAGCCAACTCGTGTGCACCTTCCTCCACCTCACAGCTATTTCCATCCTTTTTTTTGTAAATTCTACCACCATTTGTCTTTTCACATTACTCTTTCCGACACCGTATGTGCCTCATCACCTCTGTTCCCTTCACCTACATGCCCACTGATGTCTGCTCTAATCATCTCTCTCTCTCCTCCATGGGTATACTCGCCATCACTTCACCTAGCTCTCTTCTCCAAATTTCTTCTTTCTCTCCCATCTCTTACCCAAATTGCAGAGCATATGTGCTGACAACATTCATCATCACACCTTCCAATTTTACAGCTTCCTCTTCACCTCCTCTTGACATACTTTTTCTTTCACGATTACTCCTACCTTATTTCTCCTCCCATGCACACTATGATATGGTATAAATTGCACCTAGAATAAAACACAGACGTTAGAAAATATGTCTATTCTCCCATTTTTCCTTTTTTTTCACCTGTAGCAGAGTGGATGTTCCTCCCCCTCAGGCAGAGGAGACAGCTCCGGAGGTGTGATGAAGACTGTGTGCTCGCTACGCTGGGATTCATCAATCTCTATCAGTCTGGTCTCCTCTGGCCTGTCACCGTCGACCTGCAGAACAGAGCACACATACACAAATGGAGACGTTTGGGTGGTGGTACCGTGACCCCTTCATCTATCACACTTGATGGAAACAGGGAGTATCCTGTTGGCAATGTGCAAACTTCAACACAGCATTTGACATTACGCCCTATAATAAATATTTCAGTGTTTGTATAGAAAGGTTGTGGCCTGACTTTTAGGTCGATTCACATCTGAAAAGCATTTTTTTTGGAAGGCATAATTCTTTGGCACAGGTTTGTAGTTGTCATTTTGATAGCAGGATTTGTACAAAATGAGTCTGGGAGAGCTGAGGGAGGGTGACAGCAGGTGACCTAGATTTCCCAAGTGAACACGCTTCATATTTTCTTTCTTTTTTTTTCCTCTTGTTTGAGGCTTCCTCTCCTGCTCTGCAGCCTCCACTTATCACCACATGCACACAAAGGGCCTGTGCAGTTCACTTCCCCATATTCATTATATTTGTATCCTACAGTGCAATATATTGTTTACTGCCTTCAATAACATTTGTAAATGCTAAAATGGCAAAATAACAAAAAAAAGGAAAAACACAATACATACTGCACTGCACTATAAGATATTGAGGTAGAAATTATGAGCAAAACTAATATATTCATAAACAATACAACTTCAAAATAACATCTCAGAGGATGTTTGTGCTTAAGGCTACAGACAAATTAAATGTCTAGTCAGGCAATTTATAATTACATGTGTGGGGCATCGGTGGCCTAAAGGATGGAGAAGCAAGCTTCAATCCAATCCAATTTTATTTATGTGGCACCAAATCACAACAAAAGTTATCTCAAGGCACTTAAGCTTGTGGCTGGAGGGTCAACAATCCAATCCCCCCAGGACCAGAAGGATAGATCTGGTGGGGGGAAGTGATGGAGCAGCATTTGCCCCTCCGTCATTACCACCACTGAGACGCCCTTGAGTAAGGCCCTTAACCCCAGCTGCCCCAGTGGAGCTGCTCAGTGCCAGCAGATCAGACTGTGGTCATACTGGCCAGCTTCCAGATGTGAATATGTGTGTGAATGCTTTCCTGAAAAATCTAACATTGCTCAGTGAAATTCCCCTGAATACAAAAGAAAGAATCAATAATCCATATCACAATTTCATAAAACTTTGTAGCATTCAAGCCTGAGCTGAGACGCTTGAGTAATTAGACTTGAGTAATCATCTCAGACTTAACCTTTGTGTCGTCCTCCCGGGTCAAATTGATCCTGTCTGTTTTGACTGTTCCTTCTTCCCTCCCTTCCTTCCTTCTTTCCTCCCTCCTTTCCTTCCTTCCTCCCTCCCTCCCTTCCTTCTTTCTTCCTCCTTTCTTTCCTTTCTTCTTTCTCCCTTCCTTCCTTCCTTCCTTCCTTCATCCTTCCTTCCTTCTTTCCTCCCTCCCTCCTATACCTTCTTTCCTCCCTCCTTTCCTTCCTTCCTTCCTTCCTCCTTTCCTTTCTTCTTTCTCCCTTCCTTCCTTCTTCCTCCCTCCTACCTTCCTTTCTCCCTCCTTTCCTTCCTTCCTCCTTCCTCCCTTCCTTCCCCTGCCTCCCTCTTCCTCCCTCCTACCTTCCTTCCTCCCTCCCTTCCTTCCTTCATTCTTCCTCCCTCCCTCCTTTCCTTCCTTCTTCCTCCCTTCCTTCCATCTTCCTACCTTCCTCCCTTGACTCGAGGACAACAGCAGGGTTAATAAATCTCTCACAGAGCCACAGAAGACTCCCACGACTAGTAACCTGATTTTGATTTTTGACGTGTAAAATTAGTGGAGAACAAACAGAAATTAGATTCCATTAAAGTCTTACTGTGATGAGTTCATGTGAGAAAATTACAGGCTTTGATTGACTTTAGGGATTTAAAATAAAAGGAGAGCAGAAGTGTCAACAACAGCGGGAATCTAAACAGCACAGAGAGGAGTTATAGTGTATAGTTGGGAGATAAATCAATATGTTCAGTGTGTGTCGACTCCATAAATCTAAATATGGACCTCGAGGGAGTCAGACCGGTGTGTGAGCAGCAAGTTTATTCTGCTGCAGATCTCTGCGATAGTTGAGTGAATATATAAAACCCATATTTGCATGGAAATAATCATCTTGTACTTATATCCATGTATTCACCGCCGTTATATACTGGAGTGGATTTGCACTTTTTTTTTAAACTTTTTGACAGCACAGTGAAATCCCACTTTATATTTATAGCTGAATTTAGAATAAAACATCAAACATTTCTTTCTAGAAAAAAAGCAGAGTAGCAGAAAACAACTCGGCAGGAGCATTAAATTAGTGCAAAGCTCAGTTTTTTTAACAAACAAGACTCAATGGTGTCAGAAGATAAGAGGGAACGTCGCAAGGACTCAAGGCTTCTCACTTCTGATGAAAATATTTATTATTCGATAGATGAAGGGAAAAAAGAAAAGTGGTCTGATTTTCATTAAAAGGCGCCAAGAAAACACATCAAGTTCTGTGGATGGCACTTATCATTTTCATCGGTGGAGTCTGGAGTTACTGGTCATATTTTACCACAGACATGTTGGTGGAGGGGACAGATAAGACTTCCAGTGGGTCGGAGTTTTATGGACGGATATAAAAAATGAAGGGTCACGCAGGGAGGTATCATAAATTAGGAAGTGCTTAACGACAAGCTTTAGCACTACAGTACAAGCAATGATATTATTAACGGTGCGTGGAAGGGAAGTGGAGCACTTGCTGAAAGTTCATAATTCAGTCTAGTTAGTCTGATGGTGATTAAAGTTTGATAATGACCTCAGTCAAAGCAGTAAAGTGCAGGAGACTAAAGGACGCAAAAGCTTTTAAGGGCTAAAAAAAATCTGTTATTATTTTTCTTTTGTCTCGCACAGCACATCTAACGCTAAAATAATGTTCTGAGATGTTTGTCTCAGCGCGGATTAAACCACAATGCTCAAATTTTATTTCAATATCTACACCTGATCTGATCTGGATAGCTTCCTTCCTTCCTTCCTTCCTTCCTTCTTTCCTCCCTTCCTTCCTTTCTTCTTTCTCCCTTCCTTCCTTCCTTCCTTCCTCCCTCCCTTCCTTCCTCCCTCCCTTCCTTCCTTCGTCCTCCCTTCCTTCCTTCTTTCCTTCCTTCCTCCGTCCCTCCTACCTTCCTTCCTCACTCCCTCCCTTCCTTCCTTCTTCCTCCCTCCCTTCCTTCCTTCTTCCTTCCTTCCTTCTTTCCTCCCTCCCTCCTACCTTCCTTCCTCCCTCCCTTCTTTCCTTTCTCCTTTCTCCCTTCCTTCTTTCTTCCTTCTTTCCTCCCTCCCTCCCTCCTTCCTTCCTTCCTTCTTCCTCCCTTCCTCCCTCCCTTCCTTCCTTCTTCCTTCCTCCCTCCCTTCCTTCCTTCTTCTTCCTCCCTTCCTTCCTTCTTCCTTCTTTCCTCCCTCCCTCCTCCCTTCCTTACTTGACTGGAGGACAACAGGAAGGTTAATGAAAATAAAGATATGTATCATGTTTATGTGTTGATAGTATGTTGTTGCTGCATCTTTACATTAATGTCCAGAAATCATCCTTTACATATTTGTAGTTGTGTGTGATTCGATGTCATCCTTCTCATAATATCAAACAAGCTAAATTTAAACTCAACTAAACAAATCTAAAATATTCCATTATTTGTGAACATTATTATCTGTTCTGCCGCTGCCAGCAGGTTTCAGTTCAGCATCACGTTGCTTGTAGTTCAGCAGTTAAACAGATAAACTGACATCATTAAATCCACCATTTCGTCTGATCTGCATCCAGGCAAATATTGGCAGGCGTCTTTTATCTACTCAGCAGAATCCCTCGTTAGAGTATTATCTGTATGTACTGTTTCATTACAGCTGTTTTGTAATTTGTTGACTTGAGAATTTGTAGACTTTAGTTTTTCTATGATGAGCTTACTGCTAACAAAGCGAGTCACTTTACCAGCAACCTTGAGCCAATATTTTACTCAGAGATTACTTTAAGCTTCTACTAACCCGATCCGCTCAAGTTCAACATCAACTTTATTGTCATCCCAACTTAACACACAAGGTGTTCACTGAATTGAAAGTACATTTCTGCCAAGATCAATAAAAGGCTAATAGAGACTTGGCCCATAAACTTGATGTCACGACTTTAAAAATTGCTTTTCTAAGCTCTAAGAAAGTCTTATGGTGCTTTTCCACTACACAGTTCCAGCACGACTCGACTCGACTCGGTTTTTTTTGCGTTTCCACTAGGGATAGTAGCTGGTACCGGCTACTTTTTTAGTATCTGCTCTGCTGAGGTTCCAAGCGAGCCGAGCCAATACTAAATGTGACGTCGACAGTCTGCCGGCCACTGATTGGTCAGAAGAGTTGTCGCTGGAAGAGTCATGAGCCGTCCCACACCAGAATCAAACCCGGCATTATTAAATACCGGCAACAGCGTTACAGCCATATGGCTCAATGTTGTTGCTTTGTGTGACAGAAAGCCACATACAGCAGCAAGTACACCACTGCCTCCATGTCCTCCATTGTTTATGTGTTTGTGTCGCGTATAAAACAAAGTCACTGCAGTTTCGCAGAGCATTGCTATGACGACCCCGCCCACGTTGAGTAGGTACCTTTTTGTAATGGAAAAGGTCGTTCCTGGAACCATGTCGAGTCGAGCCGAGTCGAGCCGAATAGTGCTGGAACTTTGTAGTGGAAAAGCGCCATTACAAGTATTGAAACTTGTATTGATTTAAAAACTCATGACACCAAAAGTAATATTTGATCTTATTTGCTGTTTGAGGTCTCCTAGCAACAGTTTTATACACACTTTTTAATGGTAATCTATGTGGAAAATACTTTTTTGGGGGTGATGTTTTTGCTGTAATACCATGAGTGGCCACTGGGGGAAAAAAGCTGAGCGGCTCCCTTTATACATGCATGATTCAAAGTAACTGCTGAACTATTGAAACTGAATTATTTCTCTATTTACTTCTTGTGGACTCAAAGTGTATGTTTACTACAGAGCTGACATTTTGTTTCTTTTTCTTTTGACCAATGTTAATAATATGACAGCACTCTTAAACTTATTTATCCAGTTTCCTTACTGTACTTATTTATTTATACAATAACCTTAGTTGTTTATCTTGAATTTTGCAGTCTTTCACCCACATGCGCCGACATATTGTAATTTATTCAGGAAAGGATTTTTTTAGTTGTTTTTTTTAGTAGGAGACAGCCGTACTCCGCAGTGACTCGAGACAGCTGTGATGATAAGGAGGCAATCTGTCAGTTCAGACATCTGAGAGCAATCAACCAGACAAGACTGAGGAAAAGAAAACATCTTTTAAAGAACGCTCATCAACAACACTGCGTCAGGATCACAGGAGAGAGAAACCGCACAGTGTTTGCCTGTTGACTGCAGATTAACTTGTAACTTCAGTAAATGCAGAAATAACTGTGTTTATATATGTATAACTGGCTCAGTGATGGTTTTTTGTGTTTCCATGTGGTTTAGTCAAATTTAAAGGGGTTAAAATGTGAAATAAACATCTGAATAACTTGCACACATTCTTTTTTTGTAGATCCAGCAATACATTTCTGCTTTTAATCCATTAAGAGAGAATATATTAGAGGATTATGGCAAAAATGTCTAAGTGGTGTAACCATAAAAACTTTGTACAAAATAATTCAACTTGCTTAAAAAAACACAAATTATCAATAAATCACCATATCAACTAGTTTGTCATGATCTTACATTATAACTTTTTATATTAAATAAAGCTAATGCAAAACAATTGTTCTAAATATTACATTTAATCTGGGTAACCATGGAGATCAGGAACCATTTACGTTATTTAACCCTCCTGTTGTCCTTGAGTCAAGGAAGGAAAGGAGGGAGGAAAGGAAGGGAGAAAGGAAAAGAAGAAGGAAGGAAGGAAACAAGGACAGAGGAAAGAAGGAAGGGAGGAAGGTAGGGGGGAGGGAGGACGGAAGGAAGGCAGGAGGGAAGGAAGGAGGAAGGACAGACGGAAGCAAGGAAGGACAGAGGAAGGAAGGAAGGAAGGAAGGAAGGAAGGAAGGAAGGAAGGAAGGAAGGAAGGAAAGAAAGAAGGAACAGTCAAAACAGACGGGGTCAATTTGACCCGGGAGGACGACACAAAGGTTAAATGAAGTAATTATTTGTATTAGTCCACTTAAATACACTGTAGGTGGATAAAATATTTAATATTTATCATTCATTCATCATTTGTGGTTCAGGAGCATTCAGTCTTACTTTTGGTTTTAAAAAATGGTGTTAACAAACCTGATGCTGCTTTTAAGACAATACTTAAAGATATTTTTGAATTGCTCATCTTGACAACCCTTATTTGTCACTGACCCACCTGCAAGTCATCCACTCACTCCCTAATATATTCAACCAAAACCACCCACCAACAGCATGCTTATAAATACACTTCCTGTCTCTGTAACGGCACCATACAGTAGCACCTGATCTCAGTTTTTATTTTGATTCACATTTGATATTTTGCTATTCAGCTGTGAAATGTGTCAAGCACATAAAACACCAGCCAGGAGAAGATTTGAGTGATTTGGGACCATTAATCAGCACTCTAACTAAATTAAGATGTGGATCTTTGGAGGTATAATCCTTAATCTAAATATAGACCAACAATAAGCTCCTTCAACAAAATCCAAATCGCATAATTGAACCTTTTATGTGACCATCTCTCAGTAGAGGGACGAATAATTGACAACTAAAGTTATGAATGTTTTCAGACTGTAGACGGCAGTAAAACAGGCCTTTATCATAAGTTATAGTGAAATGAAACATATATATTTATGATGAGTTGCATGACCCTTTAATTTCAAAGTTTAATTTTTAATTTTTACTGCTTTTAACAGTTTTAATTATATTTCATTTATATGATTAGTTTGTCTTTCGTCTTATACCCCTGCTGGATTCAATTAGTTTTATTGCTGCAATGAACTACTTTAGGATTAATATATCTTTCTGTATGGGACTGCTCTGTGTGTGTGTGTAGTAGGGTGTGACGTGTGTGTCTGTGTGTCTGTGTGTGTGTGTGTGTGTGTAGTGGTGCGGTTGTGCTGTCTCTCCTTGAGAGTACATAATGTAATCCAGCCACGGTGCAGAGTCACAGTCAGAGGATTTAATTGCCCGTGGAGCTGTCACACCGGGAGGATGAGAAGACCTGCGCCCCTTAGTACGGCTTGGGAACACGGGGGGGGGGGGGGGGGGGGGGGTTGTCGATGCTGGCCTTTGGTATTCACTATCACTGTGTGTCTCAATTAAAGGCAGAACACACACACACACAGGTACGCTAGTAATTCAAGGACAGCCAAGTCTATTTCAGAGTCTGTTACAAACGTCACCTGCTGAAACCAGTGAACCGCAGACGTGACCGGAGCGACCGAGTGGCTGTGTGTACGTTAAGACTGCAAAACTCAGAAACTTTAACCTTCAACATACAAACGCGGTCTCATAGAGTAAGAGTAACCTGTGAGCATGTGGGGGTCAAACCACTTAAAATGCTCCCAGTGGAGCACAGAAGATACACAGACAAGCCTCTTCATGGCTCTTCATGTTGTCACACTGGGAGATATGAGCCCGGGAGATGTTAAAAAAAAATAACTTCAAGCTCCATTAGTACTTCAGAAATCACTGGAGCACTAAAAGCCCTTACTCACTCGAGTCATGAAAAATTGAGCACAGAAATCTTGAGGAACTGTGCACACTGAGTTTATATGGAACTGTACATTTGCTATCTCGGGATGAATTGCTATTGCAGCAAATCTAGATGGTGAATACTCCAATATTTATTTTATATGAGAAGAATTTTAGGAAGAGGTTTGGATCATAAGGAAGTAATTTAAATGAGTTGAGTGGGAGCGCTAATATGAAAGCTGCAGGGGTGGAGGGTTGACTAAAGGAATACTACTATTACTACCTGCTTCAAGGATTTTAGGAGAATATCTTCCCATTTCGGGCTATTTTAATCTTTAATAATGCACCTGGTACTTTGCATCATGCACAAATCCCCCTTAAGGAACCCCAAAAAGTACCCAAAACAAGCGAGAATCTACCAAATACTTTAAGAACAGACTCTTACCTTGCTTCCTTTATCTGCACTCCGCTCTGAGCTGTAGAGCTGCTCGCAAACAGAAGGCAGAAGAGAAGAAGAAAATACTCAAGAAGTGTAAAAAAGAGGACAGGAGAAGAAGCAGGTCTAATCAAGAGTGGAAACTACCAATATTGCTATAAATGGTGAGAAAAATGGGGGGGGTGAGAAAAATATAGCCACTCTAAATTAAGAAAGACTGAGATGAGTGTAAAATTAATGGCCTGAGGATACGGGGGAAACCTTCTTTGTAGATTTGTTATAATAAGGCACAAAGCTCATTTGAAGTGATCTTCTAAAGGCCAGAATGAACAGGAGGCGTGGAGGAATGATTATAGTGTTCGTTTGGACTCCTGACTGTTATAATTGTTGTGATTGCCCCCTGCATCAAAACGAAAATACATGAATATAAAGTGTATTTTTTTCTTCTATGATTAAATATAAAGCTCACTTTGTCCACGCAGTCGTCGAAGAAGGCCAAGCTGGCGTCTTTGTCACTGACGAAAGAGCACTCCTCGATAAAGCGGATGAACATCTGGGTTTTTGTCATCAGGGAGTAAAACTTCTGGTGCGAGCGGTCGCGGCTCTTCAAGAAACCTGCGGACATAAATCATCAATGAATCATCAGGAAATCAATCTCAATCTCAGCTCTCTTTCTCTGTGTGTGTATATGTGTGTGTGTGTGTGTGTGTGTGTGTGTGTGTGTGTGTGTGACTCTTCTCATCTGACATAAAAGGACAAATGATGAGTATTTAGTTTCAAACATAGCAGAAGATTTATTTACATTTCATCGACTAAAAAAGACATTAAAACCTTCACACAGTACTACTTAACCCTCCTGTTGTGCTCGTGTCAAGGAAGGAAGGCAGGAGGAAGGGAAGGAAGAAGGGAGTAAGGAAGGAAAGGAGGGAGGAAAGAAAGGGAGGAGGAGGGAAGGACGGAGGAAAAAAGGAAGGAAGGAGGGAGGGAGGGAGGGAGGGAGGAAAGGAAACAAGGAAGGCAGGTAGGAAAGGATGGAAGACGGAAGAAGGAAGGGAGGACGGAGGAAAAAAGGAAGGGATGGAAGGAAGGAAAGGAGGGAGGAAGGAAGGGAGGTAGGAAAGGAAGGAAGGAAGGAAGGAAGGAAGGATGGAGGAAAAAAGGAGGGAGGGAGGAAGTAAGGAAGGAGGGAAAGAAAGAAGGGAGGGAGGAAAGGAGGGAGGAAAGAAAGGGAGGAGGAAGGAAGGACGGACGGAGGAAAGAAGGAAGGAAGGAAGGAAGGAAGGAAGGAAGGAAGGAAGGAAGGAAGGAAGGAAGGAAGGAAGGGGTGATGGAGGAAGGAACAGTCAAACCAGACGGGTCAATTTGACATAAATCATCAATGAATCATCAGGAAATCCATCTCAATCTCATCTGACATAAAAGGACAAATGATCAGTATTTAGTTTCAAGATTTATTTACATTTCATCTCCTAAAAAAGACATTAAAAACCTTCACATAGATCTACTTAAGGATGTCTTCCTGAGGTGTGCAACATTGTGGTTAAAAAATCCATTATGAACATAAAAAGCTCCATGTACAGTACGCGTCTCACTTCCATTTGTCTTGGTTTGGATAATGCTAGCCAACGCAATGTTATTAGTATAATGGCCAATTTGGGATGTACTACAATGTGGTGAATCACTTCCTTAATAGATGCTGAAAGCAGCTTAAGTGACTAATAAGCTTCTACTGCTGTGAGACTGAGAGCAGGATGGATGGCCGCAGACTCGGCAGCACGGAGACGGAGGCCAAACCCTGGCGTGCGTCCCCGCTGAGGAACACTTCCTGCTGCAGCTGATTAATATTTTAATCCTGACACTGCCTGCTTCACAGCCCGGACCATCAATTGATTCTGAGCGATCTCCTTTCATTTGCTTCACTGTGCAGCAACTCTTGTCTTTCTAAAAAAGCAGCTTCTGCAGTCGTAACTCCAAACTGCTGATTTAATGGAGAGTTAATTCATGAATTATTGAATCAACAATCAAAAATTAATCAGTGATATTTGTCAGAGATTATCTGGTTAAAGCTTTTATTATACGACAAGTTTCTTGCTTATTCTTATTTATTTAACCTTCCTGTCGTCCTCCCGGGTCAAATTGACCCCATCTGTTTTGATTGTTCTTTCCTTCCTTCCTTCCTTTTGTCCTTCTTTCCTTTCCTTCAGCACTTCCTTCTGTCCTTCTATCCTTTCCTTCTGTCCTTCCTTCTGTCATTCTTTCCTTCCCTCCTTCCTTCTTTCCTTCATTCCTTCCTTCTGTCCTTGTTTCCTTTCCTTCCTCCCGTCCTTCCGTCCTTCTTTCCTTTCCTTCCTCCCTTCCTTCTGTCCTTCCTTCCTCCCTTCCTTCTTCCTTCTGTCCTTCTTTCCTCCCCTCCCTCCCTCCTATCTTTCTTCTTCCCTCCATCCATCCCTCGTTTCCTTCCTTCTTTCTCCCTTCCTTCCTCCCTTCCTTCCTTGACTCGAGGACAACAGGAGGGTTAATTACAATCAATAAGCGGTCAACCTTTAATTTAAAAGAACAATACATGAGGGCTTTTTGTTGTTTTGTTGTTGCTGATTGTTAATTACGAACTGCCTCCAAATTGACTGACTTTTTCCTGGAGAATACTTTTTTTTAATCCTCCTCTGATTTTCTTGTTTTTCCTTGTTTAATAACATTGTTAATTTAATGCAGCGAGGCTCTGATGTAGTCATTATTAGGGACAATTTGTAGACCAAGTAATTACTATGTGGTTAATTGAAAAAGTCCAATCATCAACTCAAAAAAACAAATGCATGTTTTGTTATTTTTGCAGGTTGTAATGAAGTGTGTACAACATCAGGGTCAAAATGAATAAGAAATACGTGTTTTTATTAATATGTATGTTCCATATTGTACTTTTAAAGAAATAATAATGGTGCATTAGATAAGGCTGCACTGACAAACAAGCTTTCAATCAACAATCGACTTAAATGTGGTTTTGTCAATTGTGGAATGAAAATGCTCCTGAACATAAATGACTCTTGAGGTGAGATTGTTTTGAGATCGTTTGTTTCCCGAGGTCGAGATTTAACTTTAAAACCAACATAGATATAAAGAGTCCTTAAAGTGCTCACAAAAAAAAGACACCTTCAATTCAATGACAATGTTTAAAGTGTCACAAATAGAGCTCATTAACCACATTAAAACACTTAAAGTCTGTGTAAAGTAAGAATAAATGTATGTTCTGAGTTTGACATACCACAGAAAAATGTGTTGTTAACCACCCTGCCAAATTTGAATGATTAAAAAAAATCGGCAAATATATGAAATTAGGCTTGAAGTCTCTTTCTCTGCTCCCAAACGCTGTGGGCGTGGCTGCCGAGTCTGCTGAAACTCCGCCCCCTACCAAGTGTCACCTGTCAATCAAAGTCACCACCTCTACCAGAAACATGGACGCTACATCTGAGAGCTTTCTGCTGCTAACTCAGCTGCTAGCTCGGCGGCTAGCTCGGCAGCTAACTCAGCGACTAACTCACCTGCTAGCTCAGCTGCTAGCTCGGCGGCTAGCTCGGCGGCTAACTCAGCTAACTGGCTAACTATAGACTGTATAGTAGTAGTGTGCGCTGAATGTATTCATACCTCTTGAACACAGAAATCTTGAAACAATTTGTGAAGCCTAGCTCCACAATTCAAATCTAAATGGCTGGAATGCTTTTTAAACCTTTTTTAGATATACATTTATGGCCTATTTAATGTTTTTAGAAGAAAATGCTTGACCTAACTTTACACAGTCTTTAAATTGGTGCCAAATTATTCTAATATTATTGTACTAACCCACAGAGACAGTAGTGATGCAGCATATACAAATGCACTTCTTATAATTGTTTCTGCATAACTCATTTATTCCCATGTAGTCGTGGATGTTTCGACAGAGAACAACATAATCACACAGTGAAGGGAGCTATTCATTTTACAGGGCCGTAAGTATAAATAAAGGATAGTCTATTATTGTATTGTCTAATTTCACATTCAGTCATTTTTCACCATTATGTCGACTGAGTCCAATAACCTCCAACTGTCAGGAGTTCATACACATGACGCACAAGCTATTACATCTTTCCTCGAGTTATTACATAATGTACTGAAAAAGAGTAATTTCTGTTTCTGCTGTATCATATAACTCACACCGGACACGACCTTGGCTACAGCTATTCTCCGGTGAAGCGGCCATGATATCACCCTAACTCGTTTCAGCTGTGATGTGAAGCAGCTTTAAGGGGCTTCGGTCCAGAGGCACGGACCAAGGCTTCAGGAGTGTTTAGCAGCTGCGATGCTAACTAACTGACCTTCGCTCTTTTAAAACAAAACAGCCATGAAACCTCCCAAAATCTCAAATCCAGCATCTTCTTCTCAAGCCTCCCCCACCCTTCCTAACTCAGACTGTTACTGTGTTGTATTTACTCAAAAGGTGGGTGGGGATGTGGACGCTTATGAAAACTCATGTATTAAACAACACCATCTGTTTTCCAGGCCCCGGCCAGCTGTGGAGACGAAGCCTCTTTCAGATGACGCAGTATCGGTTTATATATTCATCGACTCATTAGCGCTAATCATGCACTGTAACTGTACAACTGTGGCTCAAACTGCCTCCGCAGCCCTTGGCTAATGACTAAATAATGATTACAAGGGCAAACAAACTCAAACTTCTTTTACTTTGTACTAATCTGAGCACATCGAGGTTCAGTTTCAATCACCAGGTGGACGATATGTTGCTAAAATCTGCATTCTCATTTTCAGTATGCTGCAGACTACTACAGTACTTGTTTTCTCTGCTTTCCTTCACTGCTTCACTTTAAATCAGCCCCTCTAGAGATGATTTAAATACAAATGAACCCAATGTTTGGGCTCGACGACCTTGACAGAGAAGTGATCTAGAGAAAGACGTCACTCCCTACTGAGTTGCAGATGTTTATAGAAAAGACTGAAGAAAAAAAAAAAGAGTGACATTTCTCATTGAGTTCAGACTGGGTTGGGAACATTAAAGACATTAGACTACATGCGCAGCTGGGCTAAACTAATAAACTTGACTGATTGACAAACACTGAACCCTTTATTCTTCTAATAATTGGGGGGGAAAGTGTCCAATCAAAATGCCCAGTTTAAAAGAATAAGCAAAAATAATATCTGCATAAACTTCTGTTTGAAAGGGTTGGCTTAATTCTTCACTTTGGAAAATAATCATATTTTAAGCTCCACTTACAAGATTCTGTATTAATATTACAATCAGTTGATCAGATTGTTTTATTGCTTTGTTTTTGTTTTATTTTATGTTTATTGTATTTTCTTAGTTTTTAATGTAATTTATGTGTTGAAGTGTGCTCTGCTATGTGTTGCTGTTTTAATGTATTTGTGAGGGGTCAATTATATCAAGACTGCTTTTGTTTATTATTGTTGTTTTTGTGTGTAATTCTGTTCATTTAATGGTTTAATTTACAATGCATTTAGTTCATTTATGAGTTGTGCCACCAGGTTATGCGGTCAGATTGTTAAATGCTCTAAGAGAAGAAGAAAACACAGTTCAGAGTTGTTATTGTTGTAACCAGCATGAGAGCTTACATGCTAGTTGCTTTAGCAGCTAAGGACACACAGGTGGACTGTTTAAATTATTGTTTCCTACTGGATATTGTGGAAAATAAATAAAAGACACTGTGAGAGACAATCCGGCTTGTGAATTCATCCTGAGCTGCAACATATTTCATTTGTTTTTTGATATTGTACTGTGTGGATGTGGATATGTGTCGAGGTTTGTAGGTTTTGTACAATCTTGTTACGAGATTTGTGCGAAAAGACAAACTATTAATGTGTACTGTCTCTAACTTTAAACTGCTGATAACTCAACAAGGCGACCAAATAGGATAGTGTTCCTCTTTTGTTAACTACCTGCACAGAAAAAACATCACTGGACACTAGGGCTTGGTATTGGTACTCAATACTTTTAAGGCACCAACTGAAATAAAACGATACCAAGTAGTATCGAAACATCTCCCATCAAATGATACTTGTAGGCAATCCTGCTTTGATTAATGCGACATGTGATTGGCCCATTGCCACAGTAGCCACAACCCATCTGTGGTGATGAAGTCGCAATTTAATGCTTCTATTCACATGATGGGTATTGAATGAAGTACTCAATGTGTATTAGTATCACTTTAAGGGTACTTGGATTGTTACTGGTACCATCATTTCTTAATCGATACCCAGCCCTACTGGACACCGTCCAAATCTCAGACAGAACAGATACATATAAATATATAAAATAAATATTACGGGTGTCAGCGTTAACGCATTAATCGTGATGAGATTAACGGCCGAGTTTAACGCCTTGGTAGCTCCTCGCTGACTTACTCACTGTCACAGACTGCTGTTATAATCGACCTCTGTAAACTCTGCACGGTGCACAGCATGTATTCATATGCTAGGAGTCTTCCTGCTGCTGTCATATTACTGCACACTGTTGGGACTTTCCTTCCAGTAACGGATTTTGATATGAGCAGTCACCCGGGGGGGGGGGGGGGGCATCTTACTGGAGGCGACACGGAGCTCACACACCAAAAGAAAAAAAAAAAGATTGGTTGTCTATCACTTATTTGCACGTCATGTCTTCTTTTTATAATGTCACTGAGGTTGAATAACAAGCCTAGAAAAGCAAATGTAGGGAGTAAAAGTAAAAAGTCAGTACAAATACTTAGTTACTTCCCACCTCTGTAAATATACAAGTTTCCATGAGCTTCATAATTCTCTCCCATCTCTCTGTTTTTAAAAACTCTCCCTCTCTTAAAGGTCTATTGTACACCAGCTGGATTTAGTCTTGTACACAATGTTTCTCATCGCTGGTGTTGAAAACAGGAAACCAGTCAAACCATCTGCGATCATGTAAACACTTTGGTGGAAATCATCAGAATAATTTCTTCTGTAGAGAATAAAAAATAGTTTGTGTGACTGGAGTCAATAGTGGACTTGATATTGTTCCAGTGTGAAAAGTTTGAGGAGGTTTGTGGGAAAAACAACAGCTGGATTAATCCTTTCACTCTGTTTCCTGTGTGAGTTCGTTATCCAGCTGACCTGCAGCACACGGACCGATTCGCTTAGTTTAGTTTCTGTGTTTTTTCCTCTACACGTGCTCACAGTGACAATATCTCACATACCTTGCAAGTCAAAAAGCGAGCTAGCGTCCGTGGCTTTCTCAGAAGGAGCCTGCGTGATAGGTCGCAAGAAAGAGCGGTAACCCTTCAAAATGGCCGCCATGAAGCGCAGGAAGGCTTCCTGGATCTCCAGCTCCACCGCGTGGAGGCTTTTCCCGCAGCTCAGCTCAGATGACTCGCTCATGCTCAGCTCCAGCAGTCCATCGGGCCGGTGCTGACCTGAAGACACATAAAGAAGCAGCGATCAGAATCAACGTAAAGATTGAATCATCACTTTAAACTGAGATTAATGTTGAGATGGTGGCATGATTTGTTTTTAGGCCTATTTACAGCTTTAGGTGCTTTAGTAAATATTCAGATTAGGATAGGAATTTTATGATTAGGATAAATAAGCTCCCAGTTGATACCCAAGTTTCTCCAGAGCTCCCTGAGGCTTTAGGGTCTCAACTAAAACCTCTGGCAGAGGTATCAATATTCAGCACTTCTCTGGCAGGGACTGGGCAGATTTTCAACTTCACTGAATTAGAAAATTCATTCATTCAATTTCCACAGCTCAATAAGCAGCAAGTTTCATGGTTTCCCAGTGAGCCTGCTCCTCGAAACAGCGGAGAAAGTTGAGTACAATACAATGAGCGCTACGGCGGGGCAGACGGCTAATTAGAAAACGATGCTGTGATGGGATTATCGCTGGCTTTCAATTTGTTATACAGAGAGCAGAACAGTGCAGATTGAATAAAAGACTAATTGTACAGACAATAGAATAAAACAGTCCAGTCCAGAACTAAAGATGATGAATGAAGCATAACGGACTCTGCGAGGGTCTTAATTAGCCATATATCTTCTTTTACATTTGATTACATTGAATATCAGTAAAGATACAGAAGTAATGCAGTCTGAGGTTGCATTTTTTTTACTTTTAATCCAGTTCCAAAACTTTCAATTTACTTTTATTTGAAATGCAATAAAACACACATATGTGGCGGTGTTTAGCTCAGTGGGTAGAGCACCCGCCCCATGTGTTGAGGCTATAGTCCTCACTGCGGGCGACCCCGATTTGAATCCCGCACCGAGCGGTCCTATCCTGCGTATCATTGCCCCCCCTCTCTGCCTCCCATTTCCTGTCTCTCTCTCTACTAACCTGTAGAATAAAGGCAAAAAGCCCCAAAAATATACTTTAAAAAAACACACACATATTATACCTGAAACAGTGTGTTGGGTTAATGGTTGATGGGTTAGGGTTAGTAATGATTTGCTTAAATGAACTGGACCTGTGTATTCACTCAGACTGGGTTCGGGTTAGGCTGAGTTTCAATTAAACCTTTTAAAAGAACACAGTAACTTTACATATTTGATACAGTGTGTAGCTGTGTGCTTAATCGAGTCCCAAAAACTCTTCATCAGAGCTGTCGCTGTACTCAAATAGACTACTGCACCAGAGTCTCGCTTCAACATCACTTTGGTTTGTAAATATTGATGCATCACAGCAACTAGTGTCCTGAAATACTTCTGCTCAAAACACAATCATTTTTCTGTATACAGCATTAACGGGTCATCTGTAGTTTATTTTCATTAGCTGCTGAAACAGCTGGAGCACGCAGCATGCGCTTTACTCTGCTGTTTATAGAATGTTATAGTTCATAAGTGTGGACACTCACATCATCATCATTATAGTGATAGTTATTGCTCTTGGTGTGGATGGCCGTTTACATATTTATAATCATATCAAGATCCAACCTCTCTCTGTATTTTACTGTTATATAGGACACACTGGTGTATGAGACACATACCACTTTAAAATGAAAAAAATATTGTGTTAAAGGTGCGTCTTATACCCTGGTTTTTACAGTACCTGAAAGATTGGACCAGTAATAATACAACAAAATCAAACTGATACATTTTTAATAGTCGTGGTTTCCACCAGTCGAGTACTCACCGTCAATCAGCTGCTGGTACAGATTGCTCAGCACATTCATTAGGTTTTTACAGGCTTTCTTTGGCAGGATCTTCCATGTGAGGGCTCGCTTATCTTCATTACTGGAAAAGCAGAAGCATACAGTACTCTGAGCTCTGGAGAGAGAGACGTGTAGAGAGAGAGAGAGAGAGAGAGAGAGAGAGAGAGAGAGAGAGAGAGAGAGAGAGAGAGAGAGAGAGAGAGAGAGAGAGAGAGAGAGAGAGAGAGAGAGAGAGAGAGAGAGAGAGAGAGAGAGAGAGGCCAAAACCAACATGCACTGCGGTCGGCCCCCGGAGGGAGTTCAGACCACCCTAACGCTGCGTCTGGCTGGTAATGAGGCCAAAAATGATGTGAACCATTACTGACCTTACCTGACACACCAGAAAATTGCATTCTCCTCATATTAAAACAAGACTGACACTACAAAAATAACCATTTCCACCCAAGCTTTAAGGAAAAATGGCCTGATATCTAAACTTAGAAAGTCATGATGTGGTAGTTTTGTGGTCGCTGGGGAAAAAAACATGTTGCAGCAAATGCAACACTGTTGAACTCTTAGCTGGAATGCTGCACAGTCTATGTGCTGCTTACTGCTCTGTGGTGGTTAACCTCACACACACACACACACACACACACACACACACACACAGACACAGACACACACACACACACACACACACACACACACACACACACAAGTTGACTGAAAAGTGAAGTGACACCAAGTTGTGCACATTTTAAACTTTTTGTGCTCACTGGAAGATGGTGTTTGTGTCCAGGTCCACGCAGCTCACATCTGGAGGGGGGTCGTAAAGGTCAAAGTATCGAGAGTCCACTCCAACGATGAACGGGCAGGGGGCGCTCAACACATCAGCCAGCGCTAAGGGGCACAGAGGGATATACGGGCACGGCCAGTGGAAAGGAAAGATCATCTGAGGAAGAGGAAGAAGACGAGGAGGAGGGTGAAGGTGAGAAAAAGACGCCACATGATGAGCCACTATCAAGTTAAAATACTTCTATGACTAAAAGATGTTATATGTTGCTGATTTATTCGTGTTATCTCAAACAGGTTATCAGTCTCTTAAAACTACATCATGATGACATAAATTAAACTGGTTGGAAAAGTTTTCTGCTTCACATCTGCATTCCCTCGTCTCCCACACAAAGCAGGAATTTCACTGACTTTTCCACAACGGGTGGGTTAGGGTTACAACCACACAGTAATTATTGCTATAAGACGTTAATAACTATTATTGCAGCAGTTCAGTAAATGTAAAGGAAAGATGATTATATTTACTAGGGCTCAACTGATACTAGATTTTTGGGACGAATGCTGATGCCCATATTAGGAAGTTAAAAAATTCCATTATCGATATATTGGCCGATAATACCTCCATTATATATCTTATGAAAACCACATTTAGGGGATCATTACAAAAAAAGTGTGTTTATATATATACAGACTATATACATAAACAAACATTTTTTTACAGAATATAAACTTTTTTTTGTAATGATGCCTCAAATATGGTTTTTAAACGCCTGTGACAAAGATTTGTAATGGAGGCCATGATATTATACAGTTTAACAAACTTTAATTAACAAAACTGAATTTAAAAAAGCAGAAAAAAATACGCATGCATATACTAAACTTAAATACAAGTTTAAAAGAAACTAGGGATGCTCGATATTGACTTTTCTGCCGATATTCCGATATTCCCCAACTCTTAATTTCTGATACCGATATATGCAGGCTTTTTATACCAAAACTGTTAGGTAACAACATAACATATTTCCTATTGTGGAATTGACACATTATGACTAATTCTATTGTGATGCCCCACTGGATGCATACATAAATGCAACATGGCTTTCCAGGGTTAGGGTTAGTTATACGTCATCAAGCATGCGCCGGTAAACGTCCCATGCTGCATTCATGCAGGTTCGGAAATGCTGAAACCTGTAGAACAAACACCGGTTATAAAAACCCGACACCGATACTTCCCGATATTACATTTTTAAGTAAATATTGGCCGATAATACCAGGTGCCGATATATTGGTCGGGCTCTAATATAACAAACAACAAGGTAGCAGCATGAAGAAGGAAGTAAATATGGTGAAGGAGAGATAAATAGACCGCCGATTGGATGATGAGAAGTCAGGCGATAACTTACAGACACCAAAGCTTCAGTGACGCTGGTGAGCACGGCGGGTCGTAACGAGTGAACCAGGATCTTATGTTCAGTGACAGCGAACACCAGCAGGGTGACGGCGTTCTCTGGTCCGAGGTTCTGGAGCAGCGTGGAAAACCGACCGCCGCTACAGACAAAAACAAAAAATGTAAAAGTTAACAACAGAAATCATACTATACACACAATATAACACACAATATATCTGTGATGTCGTACAAAAAAAGCTAAACAAGGTTCAATCCAAACATCTCAGATCAGAGCATTAAATGTAACGAAGGTAAAGGGATTCATGGGAATGTCTTGTTATAAAAGATTCTTGGAAGAAAGTTATATTCATGAAGCAATCGCTAAAAGGCATTTCAAGTTTGTTATCTATGGAAAAGTTCAAATTTGTATTAAAGGGAACATCTAAGGATTTTGAGAAGAGGAACATTCATGGACTTCCTTAAAAATAAGATCCCAAAAGCTGAGACTTTAGTTCCTTTTTCCCTTTTTTTAGGGGGATTTGTCTCTCTTTATTTATTATCATGTTTTGCATGTTTGATATGTATGTTTAAAACACAATAATATAATGTTAACATTCATTTTTTCATTTCATTCATTATTTACTTGTGCTTTTATTATGTGTTTGTATGGCTTTCAGTAAATGGTATATGGACTGTACTTATATAGCGCCTTTCTAGTCTTCACAACCACTCAAAGCGCTTTACATTACAACTCATTCACCCATTCACACACATTCATACACTGATGGCAGGAGCTCATCAGGGGGGAATTTAACCATTCATTCACATTCATACACCGTTGGCACAGCAACGCGAGCAATTTGGGGTTAAGTGTCTTGCCCAAGGACACATCGACATGTGGACTGGAGGAGTCCTTCCAATTGGAGGACGACCGCTCTACCTCCTGAGCCACAGCCGCCCAGTCTGATTGTTTTGAAAAGTGCTGTATAAATAAAGTTATTATTATTATTATTATTATTATCATTGTTATTTTTATTTATTTATTATAATGTGCTCCAAAGCGAAGTCTTTTCTGGCTTTCTATTTCAAGTGTATGAATGAAGCTTAACTTGATACAGTATTTCAGACCTGTATCACGCAAACCAGCCTTACAATGATTCTCTCAACGTTTGAAGAGTTTCTGGAGGTTCTGAATGTGAAACTTGGAAAAACTTTCTCTTTTGCTGCTTTTACCTGAGCGGTAAAGGAGAAGACACTGGCTGGCTCAACATCAGGCTGTCATGAGGGGAAAGCTGTCGAAAAAAGCCAGAAGGTGAGATAAAAAAAACAACCGAGCACAACATGTCTGTACTTCATCTGCTGTGTAACGGAGGAGGAACTAACTAACCCACAGGCAACACTATCCTCTGCAAAAATGATAATTACTCAGTTCTAACATGCACCATTATGCAACACAACCAACTCTGGAAAGCTAAACTTACCTGCACCAGGATGCGAGGCCTCTGAGAGGAAGGGAAGGGAACTTTGTGCATAAAATGAGAGATGTGCCTGTGAGGAAGAAGAATTAAGGGAATGTGAGGCCAAAAATAACAGCAGTGGGCGGCTGAATAATCCGTCAGTGCTCCAGTGTTAGACAGGTACGAGTTGTGAGCAGGCAGTAAAACATGAAAAGCATGAATATTCTTTCATTTATCACTTAACAGGGGAAATGTCAAGTACGAATCCAAAATAACTGAAAAAACACAATTGATGACTGACTTTAATAATTGGTGAACATTTAATTTTCCTTCCTACTTCCTAAAAAGAGAAGATATCTTAACCCTTACATACTGTTCAGGGTTAAATTTTTACATTTCAGAGTTGTAAAAACATCCTTTACACATTTCTTTTAACCAGACTTTTCCTAATGTGACCCACATATATAGAAAAATAGAAATAAAATGCATTTTTTGGGTGGGTGTGTAGTTGATAGGCCTGTTGCTGTATTCATCATATTCTATAAAATGTTCATAAAATGTCTGACTGATGGGGAATTTATGAATGTGAATTGGTGTAGAGACTAATTATGAGTCAGAATATGAACAGTATGTAAAGGGTTAAAAACACTAATATGTTTCCATTGTAGGTATGAAACAAACTACTGTATCACATTTACAGTAAACATCAGAGTATAAATATTAAAAAACTAAGGCGTTACAAGTGTAACAAGAGCGGTTATGATGCTGCATTACTTAATTGATCCAGAGAGAAGAGCATGGATAATTTGGTAGAGTTTCTAATATGAACTGGTAATCAGTTCAAACAGAAAGGATCTCTGAATCTAATTGAAAATGTAATTAAAGTTGTCCAGGTAAAGGTGGGGAGGGGATTATTGGCTGACCTTGTATTGTAATTATGGATTTGAAAGTCGAAATGAACATCAAAACTGTTTATATTTCGTTTAAAGGTGACAGGTGCAGGATTTTTGTCTCCCTCTTCTGGCAGTGAGAGGAATTACAAAAACACTGTTAACGCTTGCTTACTTTGCCGCTACTGCTGTGGCTGTGAAATAGTGGATAAATAGTTTTGAGAGCGTCGCATAAGCCCCACAAAATGACTCGTTTCACTACCAGAATTTAATCCATTTAGTCCGATAACATTTGGGAAGTCTAGAAGAACTGCAGGATTTAATTACTTTATCCCTCATTCAGGTTAGCAGAAGGCTAACAGGAAGTCAACCGCTCGGCCAGCTGGACATGAATAGTTTACTCTCATCTGGCCAGTGTGTGAAAATCGCCACCAACACCAGATTTAAACCCTCAGTATAATACAGAGAGAGATTTACCTGGCGCTTCATCAGCATTGTATAAACCCATTTGGTAAGGACCTGAACGTAACACACATTCATTTATATGCAAATGCTCCACACTGCAGGTTTAATTTAGTGAGGTTAATATATTTCTGTTTGAGGAATCATTAAAAATTCAGAAAGTAATGCAGCCTTTCATCAGGAAAGAAGACAGAATATACAATGCTCAAAGTTAAAGACAAAACATAGGAGACTCACTTCTCGATGGGCAGCGCGTGAGGGCCGGAGATGGAGTAGCGATAGAGGAATGTGAGGAACTTGCGGAAAGCATCGAAGAAGGGCCAGTGGGACAGCAGGCAGATACACTTGTTGGTGTGGACAGAGCGAGGGGTGGTGGTGGTGGTGTTGCCGCTGGTGGCAGCAGATGTAGTGTTGGAGGAGGAAGAGGAGGATAAAGAGGAGGAGGATGAGGAAGAGGAGGGGGAGGCTTTGTGGGGATCTGGGTTTAGGAGACCCAGCTGGGAGCGCTGCTGATCGGTCAGACACTCCGGTGGGAAGGGCTCGTAGAACTGAATGGCGGCACCGTACACCTGAAAACAGGAGAGATTTATTGTTTTAGTAATGCTATAATGAACATATAGAATTATTTCTCAGTCACTTTATTAGAATACAACCAGAAAATACAGGAAGTGTGTATGCAGTATTAAAAATATAGAAAAGAAAACAGCTTAATAATTCATGTTAGATTTTGTGTACATATTTCCTGTATTTTCTGTGTTTATGGTGGTGGTGGTGGACTTACATTATACATTTATGAACTGACACTTTTATACATTGTATTTCCTTATCCTAACCAGTGTTGGGGTTAGGGTTAGGGTTAGTGGGGGGTAATGCATTATTAAACCTCCTGTTGTGTTCCAGTCAAGGAAGGAAGGGAGGAAGAAGGGAGGGAGGGAGGGAGGGAGGGAGGGAGTAAAGGAAAGAAGGAAGGAAGGGAGTAAAGGAAAGAAGGCAGGGAGGAAGGAAGGATGGAGGAAAGAAGTGAGTAAGGAAGGAAGGTAGGAGGGAGGGAGGAAAGAAAGAAAGAAGAAAGGGGGATGGAGGAAGGAAAGAGAAGAACAAAGAGGAAGGTAGGGGGGAGGAAGGACAGAAGCAAGAAAGAAAGAAAGAAAGAAAGGAAGGAAGGGAGGAAGGGAGGAACAGTCAAAACAGACGGGTCATTTTGACCCGGGAGGACGACAGGAAGGTTAAGTAACACATTATAGTACATGGATTACTTTTTTTGATGTAAGGAGTAACCTTAGTAACACATTAGGTCTGCAATTTAAGTACTCGGTTGTTTAATTACATTTTCAAAAAGGCAGAGTTAGGGTTATTTTTTAACAAGCTATTCCTGTTGCTACCTTTTCACCCCAAAAAAAGAAAATTCACCACAAATTCACACCGTTACTACTTTTTTGGCAGGCAGGCACCTGGCTACGTGCCACAGTTATATCACTGCATGTGTGTATGGCAGCTCAGATGGGACAGCTTTCACTTTGTGGAAATAGTCACATTATTTTGATTTTATGAGAGGAAACAAGAGTAAGAACATTATAGTAACATGCAAGTTGTCCTGTTGCAGTGATGGAGGAGGTGTGTAGTTTTATTACTTGTATGTGGGCTTATGTTTGAGAAGCCACTGGAGTACAATAACGAGCTGCTATTAGTGTAAAGATTTACAGATTATGAGCCAGACTTGGATGTGTGTGATGATGGTAGAGTCATTATATTTAAAAGGAGGTCTTGACTAAAACAAGATGCACAAGGAATCATAAAGGGGTTTTTCATTTTCGGTAACTCTAATGAGTTACTTTCTCAGAGGGTAATGATGTAATGTAATCAGTTAATTTTAAAAGTAACGTTCCCCAACACTGATCCTTACACCTTAACCTAATTCTAACTAAGTCTTAACCCTCAAAACATCCCTTTAACCTTCCTGTCATCCTCCAGGGTTAAATTGACCCCGTCTGTTTTGACTGTTCCTTCTTTCCTTCTTTCCTTCCTTCCGTCCGTCCTTCCTTCCTTCCTCCCTTCTGTCCTTCCTTCCTTCCTTTCCTCCTTTCCTTCTTCCCTCCCTCCTTCCTTCTTTCCTCCCTTCCTCCTACTTTCCTTCCTTCTTTCCTTTCCTCTTTTCCTTCCTCCCACCCTCCTTTCATTCCTTCTTCCTCCGCTCCATCCTTCCTTCTTCCCGCCCTTCTTCCTTCCCTTCCTTCCTTCCTTCCTTCCTTCCTTCTACGTCCATTCCATCCATCCTTCCTTCTTACTCCCTTCCTTCGTTGACTCGAGGACAACAGGAGGGTTAAAGAAGTGAAAATGTGCTCGCTTGCCCCAAATATCATCTTTCTCAAAGTCTAAAATTCCTATTGGTTGCCACGGGAAACACAGAAGTACAAGAACAAACCGACAGATGAAAAGGCCGAATAAACTGAAAAGAAGCAGACAGTTTAGAAACCTCTATGCAGCACTCTGAATCATCCATGCCCTCTGAAATAGATGGAAACATTAATAAGCGTGGGAATAAAATAAGTACAGCACACCATCGTTTAAACTTTATTGAATATCAATATGAGTGAGTGCCAGCTGTGGCCAAACAAACAGCGGTCTGCTGAGCCAGTAGCAGCGTTAGGCTGAATGAATCCCCTCCGCTTCCTGGAAATTTGAGTCTTTCCCAATTCATGCACACATCAAAGCTAACCGGCTTATCTGCTGGCTGGCTGGCTGGCTGGCTGAGCTCGGCCTCCTGTGTGGGTCAGATTTTAAATTTCACCCCAAAAGGGACCCATGAACCCCACGTCTTTGTTTGAACTGCCTTTAAACTGATGAATGTGAAAGTTTAAGTCAATTAAAGCGTGTATGTAAAGAGGTGAAGCCTTTCTGCTCTCAAAAGAGTAGGAAGGCACTGATATGTGTGTGTGTGTGTGTGTGTGTGTGTGTGTGTGTGTGTGTATGTGCATGCTTGTGTGTGTATGTGCATGCTTGTGTGTGTGTCTGCTTGTGTGTGTGTGTCTGCTGCATGCTTGTGTGTGTGTGTGTGTGCGTGTGTGTGTTCTTGTATGTGTGTGTACTAGTGTGTGTGTGCATGCTTACGTGTGTGTGTGTACTGTATGTCTGTGCGTATATGTGTGCGTTTGTGTCTGTGCTGGTGTGTGCATGTCTGTGCGTATATGTGTGTGTGTGCGTGCACATGGGTCAACAAGTGACTTCTCAGTTAAACATGGAGTCTGCAGAGCGCCAGAGTGTCCTACTGATTCTCTCTCCGACCTTGGCCGGTAAAACACAAGTCAGCATACACACTGTCCTCACCAAACATCCCCCTGCATGTGCTACAGCAGGCCTGCACGCACACACACACACACATACACCTGTGCACACACTAACTTGACTCAGCAGCAGACCACGGACGGTTTGGCACCGGTGATCGCTCCTGACCCCTAACTGGCCTTGTTCAAGCAGAGCTGCTGTTATCTAAACATCAGCAGGATTTGGGTGTTATTTGTTTTTGATCACAATTGTGTCTCACCACATAATTCACTGATATGTGTCAACACGAGCCTCATCCCAACTGGACCACTCTCCAAACACACAGAGCAGTCCAGCAGGGAGGCCCTCTGTCTGTCTGTGTATGTGTGTGTGTTTATGCCTCATTCAGTCAGTTTAGCAGGATGGTTTCACTGAGTTGCTTCATACATGCTGAATCACTCCACACATTCAAAGTGAGATGTTGGTAACCTGCAGGACTGTGCATGCTGAGCTTAGTTTGGGGAGGGGCAGCTGCTCACATTCATTCACATTCACATTACACGTCTGCTGGGTCGTCTCATTGATCAGCAGACAGCGCAGTGAGGATGCTGCTGCAGTATGAAGACAGACACACACACACACACACACAAATACATACAAAATTAACTTTTTTGTCCTCCAGCCAAATGGCTAATAAATAGTCAAATTGTAATTAATAGATTAACATTGTTCTTTTGGCCAGTGAGTAAAGGAAATCAACCAATTACTTGCTAATTTTGTGCCCACACACACACACACACACACACACAATGAACAGAGTAACCAACTAGAGCAACTTTGAATTTTACACTCAGCAGGGTATCAATCAAGCTGTCAATAGCTGTAAAATAGAATAAAATCAACCTGAACTTGATTAAGAATTGTATATAGTCTTTTTATTCTATTTTTATTTAATTTGTTTTTATGTTTTACGATTTTTGTTCTATTGTATTTTGTTATTCTATATTTATTTTTTATTATTCAGTAAGTTTTATCTTCGTATCTATTTCATTTGTTTCTTTTGTCTTTTTAATCTCTTTTTTAACATACTTTTAGTCTAGCTTTTTTTTAATTAAACTTTATCTCTTTCACTCCATTTTACTTTTGTTTTGTCTTTTTTTTTAACTTTATCATTTTTTTCTTTTCCTTTGATCTTTGTAATTGATCTATTGTTCCTTGTCTTTGCTGCCCTCAGTCTACATGTGTCTTATTATCAGCTTGTCAATCACCTTGAACTACATTAACCTGTATGAAAGCTGACTGATTGATTGACAGATCTAAATCTACACCTCTACTCTGAGTCCTGTTCACCAATAAATTCAGATTATTTTTTTTTCAGAGTGGAAACCTCCTGAGAGAATTAAAAAATAAAACTATCAGTCTGTTTGTCCTGCTTCAGTTTGACCTGAGAGAAAACTGCAGACAGAGATGGATGGAAAGAGGAGGAAGAGGAAGAGAGAGTCATACCACTTTAAAGATGCTTGGCAGAGTGTTATTTAAGTGCAGGATGTGAAGGAGGAGGGGCTTTAATAGAGCCTGCAGCTAATTGCTCTGATGACATCTTAAAACTCATCTCTCCCCCAAAAAACCCCTTAGAGTCTGATTACTGCTGCTAAACAGAAGAGCATCAGTGTTTCCAGACTGTGAAAGGCGACATCCTGCTCTCCTTATCAGGGAAGGTCCTGCCTCCAAATTAGCTCCAATTACCCCTTTTCCACCGAGCTGGAGCTGGTGCTGGTTTGGAGCCAGAGCCAGAGCCTGACTAAGCACCGGTTCTTTGCTTTTCCACCGCCAAAGCTCCAGCCCCGAGCCTCAGAACGGGAGCCAGAGCAAGCACCAACTCTTTGCTGGTCTAAAGCAAGAACCGATTATGTCAGCGGACTGGGGGCAGGGCTAACGTTTATTAGCCGGCTAGCGGGGTTAACATTTATTAGCCGGCTAGCGGGCCTAACATTTATTAACCGGCTAGCGGGGCTAATGTTTATTAGCAGACTAGTGTGGCATTTACAGAGAGTTAAAGATTTGTTGATTAAAAGTGCTATTCTTTATATTTTTTTTTTGTCGCCAGAGCTGTCGTCTTCGTTTCCGGCAGGGTAGATGCCTTGCGCCATGTTGCTGCCTCTCACTGGTGAATCATGGAAGTGCTTCAAAGGCGTTATACAGTGACGTAATCGCGTGGCTCCTTGCTGGTGGAAAAGCAACATGTTCGTAAGAGTTGCTTAGATTAGTACCAACTGAGCACTGGCTCTAGCACTAGCTCCGAACCAGCACTGGCTGCAGCTCGGTGGAAAAGGGGTAACTGCCAACCAAAAGGGGGGACGTCACACTTCGCTAGTACGCCCTTCTTTAACGTACAGTCTATGGTTGATGCATTTGCTGCAATACTCAGTTGAGACCACAGACAACCCCTAAATATAGAGCTACAAGATTTTCACCTGGCGACAGTAACATACATGCCTGACCCACTTTCTCCCCTGGCATACAGAGCATTGTGGGTTTTCTCTTGTGCCCCATTGTAGGGTTTTGGTCTGTGGTCGTGCCAGCTGCGTAGATGGCAGTTAGTCTGTTGACGGGGTCCAACAGTCGCTGGCAGCATTTTGTGTCTGATGAATGCTACTGATAGAGAAAGAGAAAAAGACAGAAAGAATCTACCCTTTCATTTATTCTTACCTTCTCTCCGGAGGCTCCGGTCAGGACGAAGGTAGAGAAAACAGGGAGGGAGTATTTGGTGTTAGCTGGCCAGCACTCGATCGTGGCTCCCATGGGAAGGCAGAAGAGAGGAACAGACTCTGGCAGCGGGAATGACTCATAGTCCTCCTCTGGATATCTACTGAATAAACCTTACAGGAGGAAGAAAAGAGAGAGAGAGAGAACTCAATTTAGTTGCTAAGTGCGACCTTCCCCCCTCTGTGATTACCAATTACGAGCTAATGTAGAGGCAAAGCAGCCTGTCCAATAAGCTTAAAATGAAACTAAATCTATTATAATCACAATGATAATGTACAACTTGGAGTCAGTGTTTTTAGGAGAAAACGCCTGGATTCGTAATAAGTAATTAGTGTTTTAAGAGCGCGCCTTTGGCTAATTAGTCACTGTCAACGGACACAAATGAGAAACAATTAAGTAGATTTTGTTTCGTGTACACATTAAAACAGCTTCTTTGCATAATTAAAGAAACTCCATTCTCACCAAGTGATAAACATTTAAACCACCTGTGATGTTTTATAGAAGGTTTTCTCCCCATTATGTTAAATGTAGTAAAAACTTAAATGTACAGGCAGGTGATAAACTGCTGTGCACATTTTAATAAACATTTCTTCCAAGATGCTGCATCATTGGAGTCTGATAAGATACTAAAATGATCTAATGTACTGTAATTATTCATTAAGGAAGCATCTGTAAGTGTGCAGTTAAATTACAGCCTGGCTGAGGGAATAACTCATCAAAAGCTGTTTTCAAGACTAAGTCACCAATTCAGAGTATAATAGTTTGATTAGACTATTTCCTCCAATGTTAAAGAATAAATGTGCAGGTTTAGACGGGGGGGGGGGGACGACTGGTCATAATAACAAGTTAAATGGCAGTGATGGAAAACCTTTAGAAAAAGTTGAATTTTGCACAACAAGGATTATTTAAAATGTATAAAATGTTTCTCTGCATCATTTTGATCTACCTTAGCACTATATTTTTAAACACCACCAGTGAGATTAGCACACTTTAGCCCCAACTTTGACATTTCTAATTATGTCATCTATAACTTTCTAGTCCTGTTTATCCATGCTTTATTACTATTTGGTCTTTTCTGCACACACAAGTCTGTCCATCCTAAAAGAAGGATCCCTCCTCTCTCTTTCTCTTCCTGAGGTATATTCCATTTTTCCCCACATTAAAAGGGTTTTTCAGGGGAGTTTTTCCTAATCCAATCTGAGGATAGATGATTGTAAATCCCCATTGAGGCAAATGTGTTAATTATGATTTCATATTGGAGGCATACTAATTAAACTGGCTTGAATTTAACAACCCAGATTGTCTTAAAATTAAAACTTTCAATGTGCAGTTTACCAACAGGACACAAGCATAGTGTGAGAAGAATAGCAAAAATCAGAAATGAAGCTGAAATGGAGGCGATTTGCTGCTTTGTTTGACCAGCAGACAAATGGAAAAATGTCTGTTTGTTTTATGAATATTTACAGTAATGTAGGCCAAAACACACTAGGGCTCTTATTCTGCAAATATTTGAAGCAACATATCATTTAGTAAGTATCAATCAACTTTTATACTACAGTAAGAAGTAACTATTCAAATGCAATACTATAGAACTGCAATAAATAATCTTAATACACCTCAAAGGAGCATTAATCAATTTCAGCTGTGTTTTTTTGTCTACAACTGAGACAGAAAATCTGGCTCATTAGTTGCTCGATGTTCCACTTTCTTCACCACCTAGTTGCTATCTTTGTCTGTCGGCTGTTTGGTGCGGTTTCTGGTGAGGTGGTTTGCTAAAAACAGCTGCCTGCTGTTGCTGAGAAGTGGAGTCGATGAGAGAAGTGAGACTGAGCCGTACTGTTAATGTGTAATTTAAAGCATGAAAACGAGCTGAAAGAGGCGGCAAAGCCCCACAGAGCTGCAGAGCTGGTGATAATTCTTAGTAGGTTCATCGCTGTAACTGACCCCCTTTTTCATATTACATGTAGGCAATTGAGTTCAGAGTATATAAATGTTAAACAAGCTGAACGGTGCAACAATACTGTATCATTTCCGGAGGTCCCATCCAATTCCCCTTACTAAAATAAGCCTATAATATTGTACTGGGAGAATATCCAGAGGTAGAAGGAAAGGATTATAAATACTCATGTTACTGTAATTAAGAAGCTATTTTGTTTACTTGCTCTTTTATCAAAGTGAGTAAGTATGATTTAAATGAAGTAATGCAATTAGTTTTAGTTGTACATTCATCCATTAAGGAGTAAATTATTTATTTGTGCTTTAAAATGATTAATGGATATTGCAAGCTAGCAAAAAAAAGCTGCCAGCACCGCAAACCCAGTGTGAGACTTCATTTAGTCTTTCCATCTTCTGTGTGGATTACATTGTTAAATTATGTCTCCTCCTAATGAGTTTAGTTATCATCAATTCTCCAACTCTCCACTGTTGTCTATTTATTCAATGAATTTAAAATGTGCTATATTGTTATTGTTAGGTATTGTTATCAGGATATGAGAATTTGGTCATATTGTTTAGCCTTACTTTATCACTAAATCATAATCAATAGTCACTTTATTGTCAATTCTAGCTACATTATACAAGACATACAGCAGATTGAAATTGTGTTTCTCAGTTCATTGCCCATGCACATGTAACTTAATCTTGGGGAGTAACTAAGTAAGTTTTACTTTGAGTATTTTCTGTACCAACCTATTTTTTACTGTTACTTGAGTACAAATTCAATCAAGTAACAGTATTTCAGTGCTCTTGACATCTCTGGGAATATCCGGTATATACACTGCTTTATGAGGAGAGTCACCATTGTTAAATTATGTCTCCTTGTAATGAGTTTAGTTATCATCAACTCTCCTCTGTTGTCTATTTATTCAATGAATTTAAACTGTGGTATACTGTTATAGGTATTGCTATCAGGATATGAGAATTTGGTCATATTGTTCAGCCTTACTTTATCACTAGAAATAGTTAAACATTTCAAAGCCAATGTCACTTTATTGTCAATTCTAGCTACATATACAAGACATATAGCGGATTGACACACCTCTCTTCCTTTTTCAGTTTATTGCCTGGGATGCACATGTAAGGTAAGTTTTACTTTGAATACTTTCTTTACTGATCTATATTTTACTTTTACTTGAGTACAAATTTAATCAAGTAACAGTATTTCAGTACTCTTGACACCTCAGAGAATATCCAGTACATACACTGCTTTATGAGGAGAGTTACCATATTTGCCTTTTAATTCCAAAATAAAGAAGAAGAAAACAACGATACCCACCAACAAAACAAAACAAAGCTATCTGGCTCAGCTTTGCATCAGTCAAGACTCAGATGTTGCAAAACATGTCTGTTTCCAAAACTATAGCGCTGGATTTTTTTCCCTGGCCTGAAATGTTGAAAATAAACTTTGCTTGTTGAGCTGACTCATCTAAAGCATTAGAGAGACACAGATAGGATCGCTCCATTCACAGTCTGCTGCATATTCAAGACATGCACAACAAAACATCAGCGAGCCAATCTAAGGCTGAGCCAAAAACCGCCTCTCTGAGCCAACAGTGTTATCAGAAAATGACAAGTCTTCTGTCCGCGTTTTTGGCACCAAAATGGAAAAAAAGACTGTTATGTGAAATGAGCATCGTATAACTATTTACAATAAAGCAACTGTTTAAACCTTTTTAGAGAGGGGATGAACATTGTTGTGCAGACTGTTATCACATCACTGAAAATCTGAAGTATCAACATGCTTCAACAGGCCTGAACATGCAGGGACAATAGGAGCCAGTTTACTCTGCAGCAGACCCTCCTCAGCTAGAGATATTTCTGCAACACCAGGCAGATGTCATAGAGAGAAAAACAAGCAACAAGTTCAATGCAGTACAGATTTATCTCAAATGTCATTTTTAAGTACAACCGGTCCAATTTGTTGATCATCTAAATGACCGTCATTTTCTTATTTTTTCTCACACAAAGCCGGTAATTTGAGAAGATACTGACGAAGGAGAGACGGTATTTACTGCAAAGTCTTCAGGTGCCTGCGCAAGGTCGACAAACTAATAGTAATATCATCTATATGACTTAAAGACAGGACAATCTCCTAGTGTCTTAAACCCAGATCAAACTTGATTAAACTAAACAAGCAGGTCATGTTTGCTTCCATTACATCGAGCTCTCAATAAAGAGTGAATGTGTCCAATGCTTTGAATGTCCTCTAAACTCAGAAAAAAAAGTTAGCCCGAAAAAAAGAAAAAAATTACTCAGAAAATCAGGAAAAAAATGACTCTGAAAAACCAAGCATAAAAATAAATCACTCTGGAAAACAGAAAAAAAAATGACTAGGCAGATAGGCAGATGTCATAGAGAGAAAAACAAGCAACAAGTTCAATGCAGTACAGATTTATCTCAAATGTCATTTTAAAAACAACCGGTCCAATTTGTTGATCATCTTAAATGACCCTCATTTTCCGATTTTTTCTCACAGAAAGCCGGTAATTTGAGAAGATACTGACGAAGGAGAGATGGTATTTACAGACAACATGGTTATTTGATATCTTGTGTCACCAGGAACAGGAGGTGCACATCAGTATTTTGGATCTGTGTGTGCGTACCGGCAGTTATGAGATTAGGAAAGGCTTACCTGCTTTGTAGGCTATTGTGTTGGTT